>NC_064854.1:129584792-129884792 GCF_024139225.1 Suncus etruscus | reverse complement strand
TATGGTGAAAGAAACATAAAAGGGCATGCATCAAGTTTTTAACAGGATAACCTTTTGTCTAGAGACGAAATTTTATAGATTTTCATCTGTAGATTAAATTTCATAACTTCCAAAGTTCTATATAGAGAGTCTTGCAATGACCTTGTATCTCAGAGCTGGATTTGTGATTTCAGGGAAGGGGGTCTGTAGGATGCTGAGCTATGCGATGGGATTTTGAGGCGATTAGCAGCCTGGTGGATGCATTAGGATGTGATAAGATGGAGAATTCGATCTTTCACTTTCCGATAGCTTTTCCTGTCACACAAATAATAAATGAAACTGTGAAAGGATTCATGGCTCCAAACTTCATTATGAAACAGCACATCGGTAGGTTCATATGTATGCTGTTGTCTTTCTTCTCTTGTGCTCTCTTCTGCTGTAAATGTTCTACACAGCAAGAGGCAAGTACAGGTTGATTTCTTTGTTCCTGGCCCACCTTTCTAGAGAAATCATCAGAGAGATTATTTGAGCAAGAAGGGGGTTTCTTCCTTAGATCTGGGAGACTTCTAATGAATTAAAGATGCTTATTTGGAGGCAGTGAAGGTTTGTAACATTTATAGGAATGATGCCTTTACCGTAGGGTCCTGGTTCCATTAGTATACATGAGCACCCCTTACTTCAGTGACCTCTCCCTCTTAAATTTTTTAATTGATAAAAATAACTCAGGACCATAATAAAAAAGCACTGCTTTTGAGTACAGTTGTGACTTTCCTTTTGGTATGCTTCTCTTGCCGAGATTCTCCTCTTAAACCATGTATTTCATACGCGCCTTTGTAAAGTTCTGTCCTTTTTCAACAGCATTTTCTGTGCGCTAGACACATAAATAACTCTTGTTAATTTTATATAGTATTTATCCAGTGAATATTATAATTTAATTAATGTACCTCTCTTGTCCAACATTTGTGTAAACAGGATACCAATATAGGATGGTAAACTTGGCCTGCCCTTTCTGGGTTTGCCACTTTTTTGCTGTGCCATCTTAAGGAGGGAATTTTGCAGAAGAATGACAATATTTTCTCAAAGAATTGTCTAGGGAATTATAGTAAAAGGAACACTTAATTAGTTCCTGGAATATAGCATATAATTAATTTTAAAATAACTAGTCTATTGTTTTTTGTTGTTGTTTTGGTTTTGGTTTTGAGGCCACACCCGATTGACGCTCAGGGATTAACTCCCTGGCTATGCAACTCAGAAATCGCCCCTACGGCTTGGGGGGACCATATGGGACGCCGGGGGATCAAACCGCGGTCCCGTCCTACGCTAGTGCTTGCAAGGCAGACACCTTACCTCTAGCGCCACCTTCCCGGGCCCCTATAACTAGTCTACTTGTTACTTTAAGTTAATCTCTATAAAATAACAATACTCTAAAAATCTTGCCTTCTTGTGTTTTATCTTCTTTTGGCAGAATTCACATGTTGGAATATGGGTACAAGATATTTGCATATTTATGTCACTATAAGTATAATTAGTGACATCTCTTGATAGCATGGCAGAAGTTTTTAACTGCTTTCAACAATTTGTTTTATTTTCTTTAATTACTTTATTTAGCATGGTGGTTTGTAAGATTGTTCATAATACAATTTTCTCCCCCACCGGTTACAAAGTTGTTTGTGCTGAGTTTCAGTCATATAGTGTACACTGTAAAATCACCCCCCACTGCATTATTTCTCCAAGGGCCAGTGAACGATTCTGAATCAGGGGCACGCATGAAAAATCCAAACCAGGAGTAGAGAGTAAAACATGTGTTGTCCTTGGCCATCTTCTGCCTCGTCTCTCCCTCAAGCTGCCTACCAGAACTATTTTTGTTAAGTACATAGATTACCCCCAGGTGGTAAGTAAGGGCAGATAGCTCAAGCTATCCTGAGCCAGTCCCACCCATGTTAACAAGAAGACATCTCTGTTTGGGGTAAATCCAAGTTGTAAACAAACATACAAAGGAACCAGGGATGATCTTTGTTTGAGGTAAAGTAAGGTGTAACCTAACAGTACACCAGTGCACATTTCTCACCACCAATATCCCCAGTTTCCCACTTGTCCTCCTTCTGGGCCTGCTTCTGTAGCAGATATTTCTTCTTCTCTTCAATCCTTCTCTTCTTCTCTTCTTCTTCTCTCCTTCTTCTTCTCTTCTTCTTCTTCTTCTTCTTCTTCTTCTTCTTCTTCTTCTTCTTCTCTTCCTCTTCCTTCTTCCCTTTTCCTCTTCCTCCTCCTTTCCTTTTCTTTTTTTTCCTTCTCTTCTTCTCTTCTCTTTTCTCCTTCTCTCTCTCTCTTTCTTCTTCCTTCTCTTCTTTCTTTCTTCCTTCTTCTTCTTCTTCTTTCTTCTTCTTCTTCTTCCTTCTTCTCTTCTTCCTTCTTCCTCCTGCCTCCTCCTCCTCCCCTCCCTCCTCTTCTCTCCTCCTCGTCCTCCTCCTCCTCCTCCTCCTCCTTCTTCTTCTTCTTCTTTCTTCTTCTTCTCTTCTCCTTCTTCTCCTTCTCCTCCTCACTCCTTCTTCTTCTTCTTTCTTCTTCTTCTTCCTTCTTTTTCTTCTTCTCTCTTTTTCCATGTTTTCCTTTTAAACACTGTGGTTTGCATTATTGTTATTGAAGGGGTATTATGCATCTATTTTCAACAATTTAGAGTTCTCTTTCCATCATACTGTCACCAACTTTGAAAATTATAATTTTCTGAGTTAGATAATTTAAGAGGCTATTTTAATTAGCATCTCCACTTGTAGCATTCTATCTCAATGTGCATGCAATACCCCTGGTCTCACATTGTGTATTTAGGAGCATTTTATTTTATTTTGGTTTTGGGTCACACCCAGCAGCACTCAGGGGTTACTCCTGGCTCTGTGCTCAGAAATCGCTCTTTCAGGAGTATTTTAAGTGAAAGCCAGTCATCATTTCACTCATCAGGACTGCGATATCTCTTGCTAACTAATGTGGATGTTTACATTTTTTATATAACCACTATACCTTTTCACTCAAATGTAACAGGAATCTTTAATTGGATAATACTCAACTATTTAATCCAAAGTCATATTTCTCAAAATTTGTCTTTGGATGGCATCTTAGGTAACATAGAGGAATTCTTGTTATCTCAAACTTTTATCTCATAGGCCAGAGAGATAGTACAGCCATAAGGCACTTACTTGTCTTGCATGTGACCAACTAAAGTTCCATTCCCAGTATCCCATAGGATTGCCAGGCAAGTACTGAGGGTGATTCCTGAGTGAGAACCAATCTTAGAGCATAACTGGGTGTGGCCCATAAACAAAGAAACAGAAATCTGTCGGGTCTTTTTGCATAAAGGAAACCATTTCTTATGATTGCTATTATGTAAAATGTCCTTCTCCCTCCTTTCCCTGACCCATTGATTGGTTGTGTGGAGAAATCAGAGCATTGTCTTGAAATATGTCTATTCTCATGAAGTTGGGACTTGCTTTCTTACCACAAATTGTATGATTTCATCTTCCTGTTAGCTGAGTAGTATTCCATTGTGTATGTATACACCATAGCCCCTTTATCTTGTCATCTGTTCTGGGACATCTGGATTATATCCAGATTTTTAAAATTAATTCCAGATTATTCTGAATAATACTTCACTGAACATAAGGAGTATATATATTTTTGAGTTTTGTTTTGCTTTGTTTTTGTTTTTGTTTTTTGTTTTGTTTTTTTTTTTTGGTCACATCCAGCAGTGCTCAGGGGTTACTCCTGGCTCTACACTCAGAAATCGGACCATATGGGATGCTTTATTGGATATTCACCCTTTGTAAAATGAGTGACAGGCAAAACAAAAAACCCAGTCTATGATTTGTCTTTTTATTCTGGTCATTGTTTCTTTGCCAACACAGAAGTATCTTAATTTGATGTGGTCACATTTATTTATTTATTTTTGCTTCTATTTGTTTTGTTGTTGGCAGTGAGTCAGTAGAGATACCTCTCTACATTCAGTTTCATAAATACTTCTGCCTATGTTTTTCTTTATATAATTCGGAAAACAATACAATTTGATGGTCCTTATCCATACAGAGTCCTCTGCAGTTGACCGATAACAACTATCCCCTCCCACCCTACTTCATAGCAGTAGGGGATAGTGCAAAGATTTTATAGACCATTCAACTAGTAAATAATTGGACACATACTGTTGTGCTGCACATGCTATAATCCAACCCTGAGAAAAAATGGGTCTGGGGCAGAGTAACAATGAAGAATTAATAATCCAAGCCAGGTGAAAAATATAGGATCTGAAGGCTTCCAACCTTGTGATGGTGAGCCTGCCAAAACCAACAACTTTTATTTCCATTAAATCCATTTTCAGGCCACGGGTGGGTCCAATAAAAGAGAAAGTACCTATAAGGAGCTAATGGAATCTAGGTGTCTTTTTACATTTCCAAAGTCTTGGGTAAAGGGTGAAGGAGCAAGGGTCTTTGTATTGAAATAAAATAAGGTGTGACCTAATACATAAGATTAATTATATAAACTTAAAATATTTCAACTGGGCCAAGAATTATCCAATGACAGAGCTTTGCAGATAAGAGGCCCCGAGTTCCATCCTTGTTTGCATCAAAAGAAACAAAAAACAAAGAGAGCTAGAGAAATAGATGCTTGCCTTGCATGCAGCTGCCCCAAATCTATCTCTAGCACTACACATCTGATTTAATAAGCACCACAAGGAATGACCCCTAAACACAGAGCTCAGAATAGCCTTCTGTACAACTAGGTTTGACCCCTCTGGGGGAAAAAATAAAAGACAACACTCCAGCTGTATTACTAGTTGGTTAGATAATAATTAAAAAAATGTATGGTTGGGGCCAGAGTGATAGCACAGTGGTAAGGCATTTGCCTTACACTCGGCCAACACAGGATGGATCTCGGTTCAAATCCTGGCATCCCATATAGTCCCCTTAGCCTGCCAGGAGTCACTTCTGAGCATAGAGCCAGGAATAACTCCTGAGTGCCACCAGGTGTGACCCAAAACAAAACAAAACAAAACAAAAAAAAGTATGGCTGTAGACAATTAAATACTTTCCAAATGTTGGCAGCTAATAAAAATGATTAATGAGTAATAGTCATAAAAACTTAGAATTCAAAGGAAGGAGCCGTCACCTGTGGGCTGGATTGATCAAGGGAGGCTTCTCAGAAGAAAACATCTAGGATTGGGTGATATTTGATAAGGCCAAGAAGAATGAGGGAGGAGCTAGTCTGGACCTGTGTCAAAAATATGCCAAAATGTCAGCCAATTAATTGATCTAATCCTGGTCTTCAGGACACTATTTGAGCCTCTTTGTTTTGTTCTTAATTTATTCGACATATTTGTATTTATTGAACAAATATTTTTACAGAGCACTCATGTACCATTCTTTGTAGCAATGGGAATGTGGCTCATTAGCAACTCAATTTCGTAGAATAAATTTAAGTTTGAATCCGAAGAGCTGAAATTACTCTTCGATCCTGTTTTTGGAATGAAAAAAACGAAAGAACTCCGATAGCTAATTGTGAGTCCTGGTTTTTCCTGGGAGACTTCACTGGCTTGGCTGAAGCTGTGGACACTTGACCTTTTATTCCCAGGAATAAAAAAACTACTCCTTACATAAAAAAAAAAAAAAAAAAAAAACTTGGGCTTACATTTCCTTGTTCTTTTACCTTCTTTCTTCGAACCTTTTTCCTTCTTGGGGAGGCATTTTTTCCTTTGAGCTCTACAGCTAAATGGGAAATGCATGAAACTGTCTTTGTCCCAATGCTGGGCAGAGATACAATTCAAGCAAGAGGAACTCCTTCAGGTTCCAGACAGCTTCCCTTTGTTCAGTTTCCAAGCACATGGGTTGGAGGCAGAGGAGCTTTACCTGTGGCTATCCTGCAGAAAGATGTATGCTCATTCTGAAAATGGCTTATGGCAGCCTGGGGGCCTGAGAACCACAGTCAAAAGCAGTTGGCATTTTTTACACTCACATATCTTCTGCAACCTCTGTTCATTTGATTCAGGCCTATTTACCATCGAGGCCAATATTTTCAGTATCTATGGTGTGCTTTTCTTATTATTTTAATTGGTGAAGTGTCTATTTTGTTTTTCAGAAAAGGTTAAGTTGTTTGATTCTATCTGCAGAGGTAATCATTTCAAGATAAAACGTTTAGCATCCCTTCCATTGTACCCACCGATGTCCTCCCACTCTGAAAAACCAGTCAAATAAGCTTACAAGCTTAATAAGTGATCGCTGTGCAAATACAGATTCAAAATGAACCCTAGCTCGTGTCCCCAGGATTCCTTCAAATTCCTCTTTTCCACTTTCTGTTATCATATCAAGGAGTATCCAGTAGAGAAAAGAAAGGGGATTGTGGAGTCCCCTGGTTCTGTATTCACCAGCTATGTTCTCCTCCTTCCTCCTCAACCAGGACAATGGACAGAAGGTCAGCCCAATGTTGTGGTTTCTCTGTTACCCCTGACCTTGTGGGCATAAAATATAAGCGGTGAATTGTTAATGTTCCACAAGACTTGGATTGCACAAAACTAATCAAGTCCACTTTGTTTAATGAAAATGAAAGTCAAGATGGGGCCTGAGTGATAGCACAGCAGTAGGGCATTTGCCCTGCATGCTGCTGACTCCGGACAGACTCAGGTTAGATCCCCAGCATCCCATATGGTCCCCTGAGCCTGCCAGGAGTGACTTCTAAGCACAGAGCCAGGAGTAACCCCTGAATGCCACCAAAAATAAAATAATAAAAAAATTAAAAAAGAAAGATAAAAAAGAAAATAGAAGCCAAGAAAGTTCAATGGTTTTCCCAGAGCTTCCAGGAGTCCATGGGATAAATAGGTCCTGTAGTCCCCTCCTCACCTCCACCAGTGCCACAGACTGAGCCATTATCATAAACGAACTAATAAACTACTCCCTTCCTCCAAGACACAGGAACCCTCTTGCCCTCTCTTTGAAATTGCAAATCATCTTTTTCTAGTTTTCCCTTCCTAGAGACCCGTCCCCTCTGCCCTGCCCCGCCCCCCTACTTGGTCTATGCCCTGTGGTCTTGTATCCCAGGAGGCAACATAGTCCTACCTATAAAGCCATCTCCCAACCATTGTGGTCCATGGGTGCCACTGCCCTGTGGTTTGGGGGCAGAGATTGCGCTGCCTGGTTAAAACTATGAGTGCCCACAGCAGTCAGTCAAATGTGACTTTTTGTCTCTGACCTTTTCTGCCACCTTCTACAAAGCAGAGAAAGGGCCTTCAACATTACAATGAGAACTCACATGATGGGCCCTTAACAGATTTGCTAAAAAGAAAGCAACGGTGAACATGATTTGTTGTTTTACATGTGAACCCTCTAAATTGCAAAGGTTGCTTTTTGCCCTATCCAAAGTTAACTCCACACTGGCTCATTATTAGTTTTTTTTTTTTTTTTAATTTTGAGTTTTGTTTTTGGCATAATCAAAGCAATAGCAAGAAAAAAAAGTTTTAGGGTTGAAGAGATAGTACAGGGGTGAAGTCCCTTGTCTTGCAGCCACTGACCCTGTTGGATCTCTGGCATTGCATATGGTTTTCTTAGCACTTCAAGGAGTGACTTCCCAAACAAAGATCTTGAAATAGCTCCTAGATACTACCAGATATGGCCTAACATGATCTACATATTAGTTTTTAGTTTGTTGAATTTTTTTTAATAATTTTTATTGAGGTTAATGTGAATTCCAAGTCTTTTACAGTTATATTTAAGGTACATTGTGACAGTGAATTAGGACCATTCCCACACCAGTGTTGACTTTCTGCCACTCTTCCCAGCATGCCTCCCAGACCTCCACCCTTAGCCCTCTGGACTGCTAGTGTCACAGGTCCCTTTTGTGTATGGCTTGTTGGAATTTGGGTCTCTTGATTCTATTGTCATTGACTCTGGGTTGAGTATTTAGGGATGATCATTTTTTATTTCCACTCAATGCTCATGAGGCTGCTTTGCACCACTTTTTTTTTCTCAATTTATACAAAGATATAGAAATATGAGGCAGAACAAGACAGTTTTGTTAAAAAAAAAAGTTGAATTTTTTTTTAAGAAAACCCTTAACAATTTATTAGCTTGCTCATTTTTAAATATGCAGTTTCATGGCATTTACTTTATCTTCATGTTATACAACCATCATTAGCTCCAGTTTTTGAAAGCAAATCTAATCATCTAAGACGGAACTTTGGCTCCTCCAGACTTACCTTTTCGCTCTCTTTGGGACTCTAGTCAACCTTGATGAGGCTGATGAGATTCCTATGAGTCAGTTCCTGACCCAACCTCCTTCTCACCTTCACATCCTCCATGTAAAGCTGGTATGCTATGTCCTAATTGCTGATGAGAGCTCTCAGGAAGACTGAGTGATCCTGTGGGAGTTCTCCCTCAAGGCAGACCAGAAGCTTACTAGTGTGAGTTAGCCACTGTCTGGATAGAAGGTGGCATCCAGGATAAATCTAGACCTTAGTGGCCACCTAAGCCTTCATGGACAAGCAAAGAAGAGTCAGTGATCAGAAAGGATAGACTTGACCAAAATCTTTGTAGGAGTCAAGAGATAAGATCTGAGTCTAGTTGTCTGCCTCTTATTGTATGTTCTTTTAATCCCACACACTCAGCTCCTGGGCCACTAGATTTACAGGCCTTAGCACAAGGACTCTAAGTTGGGAAAGGCAAAAAGAGAAGTCAACATTCCCTTTAGAACTGTAGGTTTTTGAAATAAAGTACCTTGCTTTTATTCCCAGTTCTACCACTGGCTGCTCTGTGACACCTAAGAGCTCACTTGAACTCCTTGTGCCTTGTTTCTTCCTCTGTAAAAATACTCGCCTCCATTCCCATCTTAAGTTAGAGGGAGAGGAGCCAGAATGATAGCACAGCGGTGGGCATTAGCCTTGCAAGCAGCCCTAGGACCAACGGTGGTTCAAATCCCAGCATCCCATATGGTCCCCTGTGCCTGCCAGAAGCAATTTCTGAGCGCAGAGCCAGGAGAAACCCTTGAGCGCCGCCAGAAGTGGCCCCAAAACAAAATACAACAACAACAACAAAGCTGGAGGGAGAGAGATAGACACAAGATAGTCTCACTCCCAGCTGTGGGATTTAAGAAAAATAAAAGACATTATGGTAATAATACCCAGAGACAATAGAGATGAGAGCTGGAAGGACCAGCCCACGATATAAAGTTTACCACAAAGAGTGGTGAGTTTAGTTAGAGAATTAACTACACTGACTATCATGACAATGTTAATGAGAGAGCTAGAATGCCAGTCCCAAAGATAGGGAGTGGGGGAGGAAGAAGATGGGGGGGGGGAAGGTTGCTCTGATGAAGAGGGGTGTCCTTTTTTATGACTGAAACCCAACTACAAACATGTTTGTAACATGGTGCTTAAATAAAAACCTTGGGCCCGGAGAGATAGCACAGCGG
Source organism: Suncus etruscus (assembly GCF_024139225.1). Lineage (NCBI taxonomy): Eukaryota > Metazoa > Chordata > Mammalia > Eulipotyphla > Soricidae > Suncus > Suncus etruscus. The sequence continues at coordinate 129,875,378 of NC_064854.1, read as the reverse complement.
CATTTGCCTTGCAAACGGCTGATCCAGGACCAAAGGTGGTTGGTTCGAATCCCGGTGTCCCATATGGTCCCCCGTGCCTGCCAGGAGCTATTTCTGAGCAGACAGCCAGGAGTAACCCCTGAGCAATGCCGGGTGTGACCCAAAAACCAAAAATAAATAAATAAATAAATAAAATTAAATAAAAACCTTAAAAAATAAAAAATATATGAAAATACATAAAATAAATAAGAGTCCACTGAACACTAAATAAAAAAGTATTCACCCCACTGGCTATTGTGAGAATGATCCTAGATGCATCTTAAACTAGAAGAAAGTGTCTGGCAGCTAGCTAGCCCTCAATCCGCTTTAGCTCTGCTCACCATATGTTGTGTTCCTTTCGCTCGCCAAGGCAACGTTTGGCACTGAGGCTCCCACCCTAAACAGGAGAGTCAGTATTTTTGTCATTCTGGGGCTGACATTCAAGTGAGACATCCAGCTATTAGAGAATAATGACGCTTAGGCCTGGCTGAGTAATTCTAGTTCTGCTCATTGACGTAAAAGACTCAGTTTAGAAGTCGAGATGGCACGACTCTGTCTTTAGTTTGAAATTTAGAAATGTGAGATGGTATCAGCATACGTATTTGATACAGAAATCTGTCATGGGTTTGTGCAGAGCCATTCCTTGAGAGGTCTTGAGAGGCCTGCAGTGCTTTTGACTCTGCCCAACCACTGGGTCGCTACCTACCCAAAGGGTCAAGAAGGAAGTGATGGCTGGGGAAAATCCTCAAGGCAGAATGTCATTGTCACTGAAGGAACCGACACCTCTCAATGTCCTAACAGGCCTGTAGAAAAGGACATGGTAGGAACCAAATGGCTTACAGATAAATAGACACTGCATAGCCAAGTGTGAAATGGTAGGTTGTGTGTTCCACAATCCCCAGAGAAGAAGAAGGATCCCCATGCCCCAAGTTCAGGTAGGACAAGAGATGCAGCAGGTCCAGCAGCAATTCTGAAGCATAGTTGGGAAGGAATAGCAGGCCAGGAACACACACTACAAGCTCTTCACCCAGAAGCCAGTCGCTCCAGCACGTGAAACCACAGCCAAGATGGCAGCTCCTCCTCCAGGCCTACTCCTCCTGAGTAGCCTATATTGGGATAAACAAAGCCCACCCACAAGGGGATGAGGAGGCAGTGGAGAAATATCTTTTTAACAGGAAAACCAAAGGAACCAATCGAGAGACAGCTAATTAGAAGGCAATATGAGGACCAATCCAAAGGCCTCTACCAACAGCCAAGTAGCTGTTTTTAAGTGCCAATAGCATATTTTCAGCTCATTGCTTTATTTGCTTTTTATTTCGTCCACAGTATATTTCTAGTCATTGCAGATCTTACCTCTGTGTCAGTCTTGCTTGGTTTGTCATTTGATCTGAAAGGTATCAATGCATAGGAATTTCCTAACAAATGGAAGCTAGATTGTCTTTCATTGTCTTCTCCATTGCCTTCTCCTCCTCCTCCTTTGTTTGCTTTGCTAAGAACCAAACTCAGGACCTCACACAGGCAAGGCAAGTGCTACACTGTTGAGCTACACTGCCAGCTCTAGGATTGTATTTTCTGATGAGCCCTTATAACTATTACTATACAAAACTAACCCCAAATGTGGGCTTCCTCTACCAAATTCGATGATTTTTAAACAAGGATGTTTATATCTGGAAGTGCTACAACATTTTAATTTTCTCTACTTCAATAAAATAGCAAAAAGTTGAGGTAATAGTTTAAGCAACTTTTGCTGTTTTATAGACACATGGAAGATAAGAATTTATATGTTTAACCTATTTTACAGCTCAAGAAACTTTACCTTAAAGTGTAAAGGACTTGTCCAAAGTCACACAAAAAATTTGGTGCTAGAGCTAGAATGGGACCCATCTTCTGGTTGAGATCAGGTCACTGTTCACACTGTCACTTCTTTGCTATATGTCCAATATTAGAACCAAAAATTGAAATCATAGGTCAACATGAAATAATTCATTTCTTTGGAGGGAAGCAGAATGAAAAGGCTCTCCCAACTCATCATTTTCTCTCTTATTCAAGGAGAGAAAAAAGAATGATTTATATTCCAAGGGTGAATATAAAAATTAATCATGTGTTTGCCTGTGTCAAGAATGTTCATATAGGGCCCGGAGAGATAGCACAGCAATAGGGCATTTGCCTTGCATGCAACCAATTTAGGATGTATGGTGGTTCAAATCCCAGCATCCCATATGGTCCTCCATGCCTGCCAGGAGTGATTTCTGAGCACAGAGCCAGGAGTAACACCTGAGTGCTGCCAGGTGTGACCCAAAAGCCAAAAACCAAAAAAATAAAAAAAGATATAGAAACTGGAGAAATGGCTCAAATTTCCAGTACTATATGGTCCCAAGCACCACAGAAATCCACAAATCAGCACTAAGCTGGAAGTATCTCATCCTTTCTACTCTCATTGCCCCATGAGCACTGCCAAGTATCACACACACAGATAGAAATATTATGTTATTTAAAAATTCCTATGTTTTGCTTCATTGAAACCAAGAAACTCTCCTATCCCCATTTTACAGATGATTAAACTGAGGTTAAATTTCCCAAAGTCACATAGTTAGCAAGTAGAAAACTTGGCTTTGGAAACCAGGTGTCTCAATCCAGAGTTTATATTTACCTCCACCAAAAACTAACTACAGAGTATTGACTATTCCACATTTTACTGGAGAACAAAGATGGGAGGAAAATAGATTCTTCACAAATAAAAATTGCAAGGCAATGCATTTATGAATTTTTTTTTAGTTCACCACTTGGGTAGTCTGCCAGTGATTTTTATTTTTCTTTGTAGCTCTGCACGTAAGTTATTAAAGGTTTCTCTAGTAAATGAAAATTAATTGGAAGGAAGGAAGCCTCCATTATTCCTGCTTCCAGCTGGCACAAATATTGGCCACCTCTGGACAGGTAGGAAGGAATATGCTAGGTGGAGTTCATCCACAGCAGAGTGCTTGAGTTCAGGACTGATGCCAGCAAGGGTAGGGGTAAGAGTTATGAAAGAGAAATGGTGCTTGGGGTCCTTTACTCAGGAAACTTGATGGCACCTAATTTCAGAGTGACGGGAGGCAAGCTGTTAGGAAAAGAATAATGAGCTATTGTTGTGGGCTTCTTTCGCCTTTTAAGGGTGGAGGGTTTTGTTTTGTTTTGTTTTAATCAAGTTTAATGAACAGGAAACTGAAACTGCTGATCCCTTTGGTTTCTGAACATGGCCAGCATCATTTTCATTTTTATTTTTGAGTGTTGGTGACAAGCACTTCCTTTCACACTTTTGGAAGTCACATGTGGACCAAGACACTCCAAAGAGCACTTCATCACAATTGCAGACACAATGAAGAGTTTCAGATCTTCCTGATAATGCCAGGGATTAAAAAAAAAAAAAAACAGAAAACAAAGATCTTTATTTGGCACAGGGAGAAAGATGGAGCTCTTGATTGACAAGGAATCCACAAAATATTTTCTTATAAGAAATTCTCAAAAATGTACCCAACATGTGAGGTACCTGTAACATTTGTTCAAAAGGGCCTTGCTAGGGCAAAGAAAATGCAGATCAAATTCCCCTCCTTCCCCTAATCATAAAAACCCGGCCTCCCAGTTCTTGTTTTCCCTGGAAGATGAAGTCAACTTCAAGATGGCAGTCCCGTGATGATTTGAGTTTGGGCTACATTGAGCCAAGGTTTCTGGCCTCTTGCTGCCAACTCTGAAGATATTAAGTTTTTCTCCCGAGGGCCTCTTATTCATCGCTTTCCTCGTAAAAGTTGTGTCTTGCTGCATTTTTCCTGGCACCAGTGCAAGCCTTGTACCTACCCACTGCATTTGGGTTTTCTGAGCCTGCAGGCAGCATTGGGTTACTAAAGTTCAAGGTGGAAGCCACGTGATATGGATTTGGCAAGTTGAATTCTCTTATACTTTCTTCCCTCCCCGGCTGTCCTCACTGATAGTTTTGTTAACCATGAACTGCATGGAAATAAATGCGCTCTCAAGGCCGCTCTTGTAAGGTTTCAGGTGAGGAGCATAGAATTAGGCTGGAAACTTTGAGAGCATTCAGGAGAGAGCTTGCCTTCTCCCACAGCCTCCTTGGCCAATATGTCCTAAATGTGTGCAATTTGGGGAACTTTAGTTTAGGGTCATGTTTAATTGTGTAAAAATCTCTCTCCTTTAAAAGTTAGCTCCTGGGGACCCCGCTCTAGAAAACAAACCTTCGTTTATTGGGTTGGGAGCTACAAGTGTTATGCCTGGCTCTGCATTCAGGAGTACGATACTCAGGGAAACATATAAGATTCTAGGGATTGAACCCAGGTCAATTTATGCAAGGCAAGAGCTCTACATGCTGTACTATCTCTCCAACTCCCCCATTTTCAAATTTTAGAGCTGATAATTTGGCTTAGTGGTAGAGCTCTTGCCTTACATGTACTAGGTCCTGAGTTCGATCTTTGGCACCCGCTCGGTCCTCTGAGCCCTACTGGGTCTGATACCAAAAGAAAAACCAAAAATAAAAATCTAATTGTTAAGGATTGCCATTCAGTGATCCAAAGGAAGCCTGAGGGAAATGGAACTGCTAAATTTCTCAATTGACTTCTCTGAAGACCATTTCTGGAGTGATTATTTCTGAATTTACAGAAGTCATTTATCTGGGAATATAAAAGTTTTCTAATCCCTGCCAGATTATATAAATACTACAGTATTCGTTGTTATATAACTAGCTCCTAAACACACACACACACACACACACACACACACACACACACACACAACTTTAATCTCTCTAAAATAAAGATGTATCTTCCAATTTATTATGTAGCATTATTTAATTGGCAATATTTTATCCTAGGAGTTCATAGAACATAATACATAGCTATGATATTTTTCATACCAGAAGATATACTTTTTCCCTCCCAAAAGTTTTTTGTTTGTTTGTTTTGTTTTGTTTTGTTTTTTTTGGTTTTGGGCCATACCCGGCGGTGCTCAGGGGTCACTCCTGGCTGTCTGCTCAGAAATAGCTCCTGGCAGGCACAGGGGACCATATGGGACACCGGGATTTGAACCAACTACCTTTGGTCCTGGATCGGCTGCTTGCAAGGCAAACGCCGCTGTGCTATCTCCCCGGGCCCCAAAAGTTTGTTTTATGAAGTAAATGCTGCCTGGAGCTGAAGCCTAAGTGCAGAGGAGAATAGCATCTAAAAACTATGTGTGTCAAAAAAAAAAAATGGGGCCGGCGAGGTGGCGCTAGAGGTAAGGTGCCTGCCCTGCCAGCACTAGCCTAGGATGGACCGCAGTTCAATCCCCCGGCATCCCATATGGTCCCCCAAGCCAGGAGTGACTTCTGAATGCATAGCCAGGAGTAACCCCTGAGCACTACCGGGTGTGGCCCAAAACCAAACAAACAAAAAAACCCAGCTATGTGCGTCTGTGGTCAGATGCATCTTATAGACCAAAAAATACGGTAGCATAGTTGATGGCATCTTAAGTTTGAGAAATGTATATTTGATATAAAGGAAGCACTTTCACTACCCAAAATTAGAATGTACACATTTTTGATCCCAGTTCCTCCATGTTCTGTGGAGTTAATATTACAAAACCCACATAATAAATATTAGATTAGTCTGAGGAGAATAATTAATTGCTTTCAAAGAAAATAAGTTTATTAAATTATTAATTAAAGGGGCAGGAGTGGTGGTGCAAGCAGTAGGGCATTTACCTTGCATATGCTAACCTAGGACGGACCGAGGTTCAATCCCTCGGCATCTCATATGGTCCCCCAAGTCGGGAGTAATTTCTGAGCATAGCCAGGAGTAGCCCCTGAACATCACCAGGTGTGGCCCAAAAAGCAAAAAAAGAAAAAAAATTCTTAATTAAAATTCTGAAATACTCTTAATAATATCTGTAAAATGTAAAAAACATTTATAGGAGGGCCGGAAAGATAGCATGGAAGTAGGGCATTTGCTTTGCATGCAGAAGGATGGTGGTTGGAATCCCGGCATCCCATATGGTCCCCCGAGCCTGCCAAGAGCGATTTCTGAGCATAGAGCCAAGAGTAACCCCTGAGCGCTGCCGGGTGTGACCCCCCCCAAAAAATACCCAAAACCAAAACAAAATAAAAAGTCAAACACTTATAGTGTATGCAAAAAAAAAAAAAAAGTTCTAAGGACTGACTTAAATTCTATGAGCAAAATAAACAATATAAGGAAATAATTGTAAAAGTAAGCAAAATAAAATAAGCAAAATACATTTTTGCTGGGTTCTATTTTGCTGAACTGGGTTCAATCCCTAGACTCCTTATTTTGTTTATTTTATTGTGCTTATTTTGCTTATTATAAAATAAGCACAATAAAATTTAAAACTAAATTTTATGATAATGATGAACACAAATTATGAGAGGTCAGGACAAGAGAGCTAGTTTGAGAGTCAGGAGTTCCAACTTGTATGCTGAAATCTCAGGTATGATTCCTAGCACCACCTGGTCCCCCTAGGACTGCTAGGAGCAACAGTCCTTTATCCAAGCACTAAGTTGGAAGCAGCCTCTAGGTACCACTGGGTTTGGCCCCAAAGCAAACAAAAAAAAAAAAGATCTACAGGGTCTGGAGAGATAGCATGGAGGTAGGGTGTTTGTCTTGCATGCAGAAGGACGGTGGTTTGAATCCTAGCATCCCATATGGTCCCCGAGCCTGCCAGGAGTGATTTCTGAGCCTAGAGCCAGGAGGAACCCCTGAGCACTGCCGAGTCTGACTCAAAAACCAAACCAAAATGAAACAGAAAAAGATCTACAGGGGGTAGGACATTTATTTGCCTTGCATGCAGCTGACCTGCGTTCAATCCTCAGCATCCCATATGGCCCCTCTTGCCTGCCAGGAACAATTTGAGTGTAGAGCCAGAACTAAACCCTGAGCACTGCTAGGTCTGGCCCAAAATAAAACAAAATAAAATAAAAATCTACAAATTGCAAAAGTTCTACTTGGATGGTTTCCATTTGTAGCTGCTGCACAGTCAGAAATGTCTCAAAGTGATCGGCAACTGAATTTTTATTTTATGTCTGTGTTTGCATTTTTGTATTCCAAAACATTTAAATAATATGATGATAAAGACACATTTTTGGTGGGAAAGAAGTGTGTGTTGCGGTACCGAAAAATACCGTCATTCTTTCTTGATGGCGGGGTTGGAGGAGTCATCCTGTGCAGCAGAGGAAGATACCCGTAATCTGACCTCTACCCATTAAAATCCAGGAAACCCCTCTTCTCCCATTTTACAATAAAATTTAAATATACACATTTCCAGGGGGGAAACACAGTGAGTCCTCGATCTCCCAAATCTGAGCCTTATCCTGTGTGTGAGGTCTCGGAGAAAGACACTTTTTTCCTATTTTAAAACAAAACTAACTGTTAAATCTTTAGTATTTGTTTATTACAGGTAAAAATCCACAAGGTTAGCACAATCCTGGGGGCAAAGAGACAGATTCTCTCACTTCACTCGATTTTTAGTCTTATTTCAGAAAATGAAATGCTTAAGAGTATATGCGAGAATGCAGTCCTCCAATTTCAAAATAGCGACAGATAGATTTCACAGATCTAGCCTGAAACCAGTGCACCACTTCCTTTTTCATTGGTTTGTTTGTTTTGTTTTGGGGGTTACTCCTGGCAATGCTTAGGGGACCATATGGGAGATGCTGGGGATGGAACTCAGATTGGCTGCAGATAAAGCGAGTGCCTTACCACTGTACTATCTCTCCCCCCATCCATACACACATTCTTCTTTTATGCCCTGTGTTTGCTGATTTGGTTTGGTGGACTCCAGTTCTTGGAGCTAATCTCCCCAGCCCCATTTGTGTTCCCTTTCACTGGTTTAGCAGTAAACCAAAGTTGTTATCTCTCAGAATTCACTGCCAGAACATCTTCAAAATCCCCCCTACACAGACACACAGACACACACACACACACACACACACACACACACACACACACACACACACACACACTTTCCATGAAGACTGAATTTGCAGTGAAGAGAGGGAATGAATGTCAGCGAAATGGAGGAAGGGAAGAGATGTTAATGCATCAATGTGTCCCAAAAGCATTTTGTGTGACCATAGCAGATTAGCAAAAGCAGGAAAACTCCAGATACGGAGGAGTCATGAATTAAAAGGCTTCACTTTGGAGGAACAACTCTTACTTCAGCTCTCTCTTCAAAGGCACACCCTGCTGCAGAGGCTAGGGTTGAAAGATGATGTTTCAGTCCATCCACACCTAGGTGGCACATAGGTTCAGGGACAGGTAATAGAGGAATGAACTGTAGTGTGTAGAGTCTCTGAACTGAATTAAGTAGTTTTACATAGTTGATGACTCACCAAACGAACGAATGAATGAATAAACAAACAGAAGAGTCTGAGCTGGAAAGGCATTATAAGGGTTTAGTGCCTGCTTTGCTTATAAATGGCTTCAATTTAATCACTGACACTGCCTATGACCTACCTCCCAAGTAACATGGTGATAGAGCCCTGAGGACTGGGTTAGGAGTAGCCCGTGAATACTGCTGGATGTGGTCCAGCAGTCCTCTCTCCTTAAAAAAAAAAAAAAAAAGATTTAAAAAAAAAAAAAAAAAACCAAGTCCGGGCCAGATAGATAGCACAGTAGTTGGGCATTTGCCTTGCATGCAGCTGACCTCGACCCCTGTGTACTGCTGGGTGTGGCTCAAAAACAAAACAAACCAAGAAAACAGAAACAAAAACCAACAACCCAAGTCCTTCTCCCATTCTGGAGTCAGGAAGTAAGTCAGTTGTCTTGTATGTAGCTGCTTCAGTACATCTAGTTCCATCCCTGGCAGCCCATATCATCAGTCACCCTGAATACTGCCGAGCGTCACTCCTTACTCCTGAACACAGAGCCAGGAATAGCACCTGAGAGCTATGTGATATGGTCCCAAACCCTAACCTCCTCCCACCCCCCAAAAAAAGAGAATAGAAACAGATTATCCAGGAACCCTGATATTGCATATAGGGACCGAGCATAGTCACATTGATCAAGAAGATTGTCACCACCTACTTTCACTTCTGAAGGTTTGGCCTCTCCATGGGCCTGCCATGCTCAGAGTCATGCAAGTGGGCTTAGAGGCATTGATGGGATGGCTTCCCAACCCTTTCCACTCTGCACGTCTCAAAGAGCCCATGAACTGGGGTGGGCTTCCGTGTGGAGGGCCCACCACTCTGCCAAGAGTACAAAAGAGCCACGCATGGCCCAGGCGCAGCCAGGCCCTCAGCTTGGCCCAGTTCCCTGGAAACTCCAAACACAGCTTCTTTCTTCTAGGTCTCCAGGCTTCTGGCTTCTGCTGGTGGGGAGAACACTGCCCGGCTCTGAAGGCGTTTTATAGGATTATAACGGGTTTGTGCCTCGGGCGAGCTCTGAAAGGCACTTTGTGCTGAAGCTTTGAGTGGAACTGCCTGTTGGGGGCTGTGGTTGTTCCTGAGCCCATAAACACATCTCCAGGCAGGATGGAGAAAGGGGGGGGTCCTGGGGGCCCTGCAGCTGGCAGTTGTTGTGGGGCTTCCTTCCTCTTCCTTCCACTGGGAGAGCCGCCTCAGGTGTACTGAAGGGCCTCAGCAAGCTCAGCCTGCTTTCTGGCAAAGTCTTTGGCCACAGTCTTCCCTGTCTGAAACTTAGCAAATTGTCCAAAGCCCAAACATCCCAAATGAGGGAGGTTCATTTTTGTTTTTGCTTATAATTGTTTTTGTTTGTTTTGGGGCCACACCTGGTGGCGCTCAGAGGTTATTCCTGGCTCTGCGCTCGGACAATCGCTCCTAGGCAGGTGTGGGTGACCCTATGGGATACTAGGGATCGAACCCAGGTCTGTCTCACGTTGTTCACCGCACAAGGCAAACACCTCCTACCTCTGTGCTATCACTCAACCCTGTTTTGGTATTTTGAGGGGGGCCACACCTGGCAGGGCTCAAGGATTACTCCTGCTTTGTGCTGAGTAAATGACTTCCTGGCAGGCCAGGGATTAAACCCAGGTTGGCCGTGTGCAAGGCAAATGCACCTACCCGCTGTACTATTGCTCCAGCCCCAGTCCCAAATCTCTTGAGGAGGGGTAAAATAATGTTTTAAGAGAAAATAGATAAGTACATTTTTATATTGCACTTGAGGTTAAAGCCCTTTTCCTTCCTTCATCCTTCTGAGTTCTGTTATTGTACTAGACTTATGACACATTGGCCTTCAGAGCATCCAGTAGCAAGGCTATTGGTCATTCCCAGGATCTCTTCTTCACCAAAGGATTGGGATTATGCTTTCTTACCAGAGGTCAAGGCCCTTTGAATTCTTCTGGGCAGGGTCAGAGTGATAGCACAGCGGTAGAGTGTTTGCCTTGCATGCGGCCAATCCAAGATGGATCCGGGTTCAATTTCTGGCATCCCATATGGTCCCCTGAGCCTGCCAGGAGCATTTCTGAGAGCAGAGCCAGGAGTAACCCATGACCATTGCCGGGTATGACAAGAAAGAAAGAAAGAAAGAAAGAAAGAAAGAAAGAAAGAAAGAAAGAAAGAAAGAAGAGAAGGAAGGAAGGAATAGGAAGGAAGGAGAGGAAGGGAAGGAAGGAAGGAAGGAAGGAAGGAAGGAAGGAAGGAAGAAGGAAGGAAGGAAGGGAAGGAAGGATGGAAGGAAGGAAGGAAGGAAGAAAGAAAGAAAGAAAGAAGGGAGGGAGGGGAGGGAGGAAGGAGGAAGAAAGGAGGAAGAAAGAAAGAAAGAAAGAGAAGGAAGGAAGGAAGGAAGGAAGGAAGGAAGGAAAGGAAGAAGGGAAGGAAGGAAGGAAGGAAGGAAAGGAAGGAAGGAAGGAAGGAAGGAAGGGAAGGAAGAGAAGAAGAAGAAGAAAGAATTCTCTGGCATCCCCAAAGGACTTGGTGGCCAGGCTTTGTGCACTGAGATGGTGGATATAAAGAGCCTAGGAGAAGCAGAGAGAGGGAGGGCAGAGGGGGGGGCAAGTTCCAAGTTAAGAGGCTCAGGTTTTGAGCAGCAAAGGGAGTCCTGGGGTGAGAGGGGCCTGTCTCCCCACACCACAGACACACATCTCAGTTAAGTCAAGGGTTTGACGAGTGGGTGTCCTTAAAGGCAGTGTTCTTTCCTCCCCTCAAGATTGGCCAGAATGGGGGGGAGGCAGACATCTGTGTAAGCAGCCTGAGGCAGTAGAGTTTAGGGCCTAAACAGGACGAAGTGGGCCCTCAGAAAAAACACAGACAAAAGTGATAGTATAGCAGGTAGGGGTGCTTACATTGCACAATGCTGACAGCCGGGTTCAATCCCTGGTATCGCCATATGATTCTCTTGAGCCTGCCAGGAATGATTCCCGAGTGCAGAGCCAGGAGTAACCCTTAACACTGCCAAGTATGTCCCTCCCCCCAAAAAAACAACAAATCAGATATAAATGACCACTAATCCAAAACCATTTTTATTTTTTTAATTTTTAATAATTCTGTATATGTGTTGATATATTAGATTTTTTTTGTTTTTTGTTTTTTGGGGTGCTCAGGGGGTTCTTGCTGGTTCTGAAATCGCTCCTGTCAAGTTTGGGGGACCATATGGGATGCTGGGAGTCAAATCCCAGGTTAGCCGGTGTACAGAGCAAATGCCCCACTGTTGTGCCCCCAAACCACTCTTTCTAATACCACACCTTTTCTCCCATCAATTTACTTTACTTTTAGGGGAGAATTCAAGTGGGTTTTCCTATCTTAATTGTAACTACCCTCTTTCCAAAGTCTCAATTACATGGGACATACAGGGAGGCTGGCAAAAAAAAAAAAAAAAATGGACACAACATTCCCTGTTTTCTGCAGGCTGTTGGCACAAGCTGGGCAGGAAAGAGGGTAAATTTAGTGCCAGGGTGTGGGTTTGGTACATGGGACGGAAGAGCATGTTTCCTGCCTGGAAAGGGGGAGCTGCTGGAGTCTGCTTCAGCTGGAAGCAGAGCACTGAAAACAGGGAATAGGTTTTTTTTTTGTATTCTCACTCCCCCTGCCCACCCAAGAAGTCAAAAATGAAAGACATTGGTTCCCCAGGTCATCCACTAGGCTGTGACTAGGACTTTGATAAGAAAGAGGAGAATGTCACTGTTATAGTCTGTAAAGATAGCATTAGAAGGAGGAATTATCATTTAAGATTTAAATGATATCTCATTTCCCATCATGTAAATTTACTTTTCCTGGAAAATACTGAAGTGCATTAGCTATAAATTTATTCATGCCCACGTTTTTTGGTTTTGTTTTGTGAATTGAAACCAGGGCCTTAAGCATGCAAGCCATGAACTTAACTACCGAGGAACATCCCAGGAACGGCATCATTGGCTTTAAATCTGAAATCTCCTTTGTTCATGACCTTTTATTTCTTTTTTGCAAGGGAGGGGCTTACTCCTAGCTCTGTATTCAAGGATTGTACCCTGTGATCACAGGTAGTGCCCAGAGATTACTCCTAGCATTGTAGGAGGCACCATCTTGATGGCCCCATAGCACATACCTTTACTACTTTCACTCCAGGGATCCACTGGTCCTGATCGTCTCTTGTCAGAGCGAACTTCTAAGAGTCTGTCTCCATCCCTCCAGATAGTTCACAATGGCATTTGACTCCTCTAGAAATTGATGCATTTATTTATAGATTTATTTTGGAGGCCAAGTGATATTATACCTTGAACTATTCCCACAATTTTGTGTTCTCTCTCTCTTTCTCTCTCTCCTCTTTTTCTCATCACAAATCAATGCTCAAGAGGTTCTAGCAAATCTCAGGTCAACCAAGTTGCAGTTCAGGTGCAAGGGCTCAAGGACTGGATGCTGCTTAGGCCCTGAAGTTCTAAGGATACATGGATCATTCCAAAAGTTCTGGATGCTCCAGACCTGTAGCTGGTGGTTCTCAGAGGGGAGGACCATTTGGTACAAGGAATTGATCCATTTGGGCCATTTTCTGCCACCTGTGATTTTGTTCAATGAAACTCACTGTATTAGAGATCTTTCTCTTCCTGTGCCACATCCATAGATTTACTTTCATTTTGAAATAAAGCTGAGTGTTCCCAAGTGCAGCACTTTTTTTATTGATTTTTACTCTGGTTGGTTTGAGTTTTGACAGTCCCAACGGGGTTGGCTGCAGCACAGAATCTGCTAAATACCTACAGGGCATTGTGTGTTTGAATGTTTTCTCCAGAGAGCAGAACCAGGTCAGGAGTGCATTACCTTAGCTTGATAGAACTGGCTCTTCATGAGTGGCAGGCAGCCTCTTACCACACCTTTTCTATACTAAAGAGGATGCAGGGAAAAGGACTGAGGAAACTCTCTGAAATGATGGAAAAGTATTGTGGTCCTGATGGTGAAACTGGTTACTCAAGTGTTTGCCTTTATTGCCCTCAATGACAGCTTTTACATAGACACGCTTTACTATTTATAGATTTAAAAATCATAGATTCATAGATTTTAGTGGTAGAAGGAGCCCCATAGTTCAGGCTTTGGGGCTCCATTGGACAATTCATGGTCAACTATGCCAGTCGTCCAGTGTTGAGAGCCACCTGAGAGCCACATCAGGTGACTTACCCTTAAGTATCTCTGGTCCCTATTTGTGGATTATTTGCAACCATGTTCATAAAAAAAAAAAAAAAGAAAGAAAGAAAGTGTGGGGCCTGAGAGATAGCACAGTGGGTAGAGTGTTTGCCTTGGATGGTGGACGCAGGCTCAATCCCTGGCATCCCACGTAAGTTGCCCTGAGCCTGCCAGGAGCAACCCCTGAGTGCCACCCAAAAAGAAAAACAAACAAAAGTGTGGTGGTGCATAGGGGATATGAAGCTCACTACAGAGAGTGACAAGTGCAATTAGAGAAATAACTACACGAACAACTATCATGAGCATGGTTGTGAGTGAGAGAACTAGAAATGCCTGTCTCAAATAACAGGCAGGGGATGGAGGAGGATAGAGATGGGGGGGCGTTGGTAGTGGGAAGATTGCACTGCTAAAGGGGAGTGTTCTTTCTAAAAATTGAAACCCAACTACAAACATGTCTGCCATCATGTTTGCTTAAGTAAAGGTATCAGTTTAAAAAAATGAAATTTAAACATAGCATGGTGCCTTAAGTAAAGCAATTCATGTTTTAAAAAGTAAAGGGGAGTAAAAATGAATGTGAACTTACATGGATGGCTGCCCCCAATTAATTCCCCCTGCACCTCCCTCTCCCCAATCTGTGCTCCTGCTAGCCTTTTGCTCTGTGCTGGACCTGGGCTTTGCACTACCTGGCTCTTTCCACCGCCTCTCCATCCAGCCGGGAGAGGCCCTGGAGAGCCTCTGAGAAGGCCCTCGCAGTGCCACCAGTGTACCCATCCCGAGATCCAGGCTGGCCCGGTCCGTTCCGTTGCGTTGCGTTGCGTTCCTCTGGTGAGGCTGTCAGCGCTGATGCTCCAGCCGGCATCCCTGGACCTGGGCCCTTGGAGGGACCAGAGAGGCTGCGGCCCGCCAGGCCACGCCCACCCGGCCAGACGCCCACACCGCCACTGCCACGCCCCATCGGGGCCACGCCCCAGCCCACCCGCCCGCGCACTGGTCGGCTCCGCCCTCGCCCCGCCCGGGGGCGTGTCCTAACCCGCCCCCGACCCTTTCTGCCCGACGCCTGCAGCGGCGGTCCAGGAGCAGAAGCGACCAGGCAGTCCGGTGCAGCCCGCCGCGCCGCGCCGGGAGCGGGGAGCCGGGGCGCCGGGGATCCGGGCCGGGACCCGCCCTTTCCGGCCTTGGCCACGCCGCGACTCAGCGCGACAGCCCCCGAGCTTCGGGCCCGGCGGCCGCCATGGTGGCCAAGGACTACCCCTTCTACCTCGTCGGTCAAGCGGGCCAACTGCAGGCCTGACGGCGCCCCGGGGAGCAGCAGGCCCGCCAGGGACGCCGAGGTAGGCAGGCCCCAAAGGCTCTTGCGCCCTTAGCCTGCATCCCCCCTGGGACGCTGGCCCTGGGGCCGCCCGCCCGGTGTGCCTCTGTTCTCTTGCACAGTCTCCCTGTCTCTGCCTCTGTCTCTCTTGCTTTGAGTCTCCCTGTCTCTGTCTGTCTCTCTCCTCCCTTGCATTGAGTCTCCCTGTCTCTGTCTGTCTTGTCTCTCTTGCACAGTCTCCCTGTCTCTGTCTGTCTCTCTCTCTTGCTTTGAGTCTCCCTGTCTCTGTCTCTGTCTGTCTCTCTTGCTTTGAGTCTCCCTGTCTCTGTCTGTCTGTCTGTCTGTCTGTCTGTCTGTCTCTTCCATTGAGTCTCCCTGTCTCTGTCTGTCTGTCTCTCTTGCACAGTCTCCCTGTCTCTGCCTCTGTCTCTCTCTCTTGCTTTGAGTCTCCCTGTCTCTGTCTCTGTCTGTCTCTCTTGCTTTGAGTCTCCCTGTCTCTGTCTGTCTGTCTGTCTCTTCCATTGAGTCTCCCTGTCTCTGTCTGTCTTGTCTCTCTTGCACAGTCTCCCTGTCTCTGTCTGTCTCTCTCTCTTGCTTTGAGTCTCCCTGTCTCTGTCTGTCTGTCTGTCTGTCTGTCTCTTCCATTGAGTCTCCCTGTCTCTGTCTGTCTTGTCTCTCTTGCACAGTCTCCCTGTCTCTGTCTGTCTCTCTCTCTTGCTTTGAGTCTCCCTGTCTCTGCCTCTGTCTCTCTTGCTTTGAGTCTCCCTGTCTCTGTCTGTCTGTCTGTCTGTCTGTCTCTTCCATTGAGTCTCCCTGTCTCTGTCTGTCTTGTCTCTCTTGCAGAGTCTCCCTGTCTCTGCCTCTGTCTCTCTCTCTTGCTTTGAGTCTCCCTGTCTCTGTCTCTGTCTGTCTCTCTTGCTTTGAGTCTCCCTGTCTCTGTCTGTCTCTCTTGCACTGAGTCTCCCTGTCTCCTCTCTCTCTCTCCCTCCCTCCCTTGCACTGAATCTCTCTGTCTCTGCCTGTCTGTCTGTCTCTTGCATTGAATCTTCCTGTCTCTGTCTCTTTCTCTCGCATTGAGTCTCCTTGTCTGCCTGTCTGTCTGTCAGTCTCTCTCTCTCTCTCTCTCGCATTGAGTCTCACTGTCTGTCTCTCTCTTGCATTGAGTCCCCCTTCTCTGTCTCTCTGTCTCTCTGTCTCTGTCTCTCTCTGTCTCTCTCTCTCTCTCTCTTGCATTGAGTCTCTCTTCTCTGCCTGTCTGTCTCTCTCTTGCATTGAGTCTTCCTTCTCTGTCTCTCTGTCTCTCTGTCTCTCTGTCTCTCTCTCTCTCTGTCTCTCTCTCTTCCATTGAGTCTCCCTGTCTCTGTCTCTCTCTCTCTTGCATTGAAACTCCCTGTCTCTGTCTGTCTCTGTCTCTCTTCTGTGGCCTTGAGCCTCCCCCCTCTCCCTCTGTCTCTCCCTCTTCTTACTCCACCGAGGAGAGAGCACTTCTTGGCTTGTTGCTGCTGCCTCCTCCCTGGGCGTCCTGCAGTTGCAGGGCTGTCTGGTGATCCTCTCTCTCTCTCTCTCTCTCTCTCTCTCTCTCTCTCTCTGCCTGACCCAGCCCAGAGATCATCCTGCTGCCCTATCTGCAGGCCCAGATGTCAGGAAAGAGCCACCCCTTACGCCTGGGGTTTCCTCTCTTGCCCCAGTTAGGGGACCCGAGGGGGAGGTTCTGGGGATCCCACAGGATCTTTTCACCTGTCTGGCTCGGCTGCTTTTGCAGCTGTTTGGCACAGAGGCAAGGCAGGACTCCAGCAGCACCTCTGCTTTGCTCACCTTTGGAAATCAGGCCTCATTCAATTCAATTGGGGGGTTAAATGAGTCGCTTGAGCATCTTCCAGAAGAATCCTGAAAACAAATGAAGGTCCTGGAGAGAGAGGGCAGGGAGTGGGATGTGGAACACGGGCAATATTTCCCCTCCTGGGAACTTCCTTGTGCCTTGAGACAGTGACGGCTTCTGGCTTACGTTTAGTCTGTCTTTTTCCTCCAGTGTGTTATATTATATCGCTGGCAAAGAACTCACTGCTCTGAAAGGCTGGGTTCAGCTGGAGAAAGGACCCTAACATGGCAGGCAGACGGTTTAAAATAGATTTAAGAAAATTTAAAATTGTCAAAGAAAATTGCACTTCGAAATCACTATTCTTTCACGAAACACTATTGAAATAACAAAATTAAAGCGAGCTTAGGTTCAAGTAGAAATTTTGTTATTGTTTATTTTCAATAGAACGTTTAATATTTCCTTTTATTAAATATTGGTGCACCTATTGAGGGCCCTTTGTTTTCTTTGAGGGCCTTGGGACCACCTGGGCTTATTCCCAGAGCGTAGTGTCACTGTAATGGAACCCACATCCCAGCGCATCACCGCCAGAGGCTGCACTTACCCCGACAGCTGGGAAACCACCGCTCCCCCCTGACCACTCCAGGGAAAGTCTGAAGGCAGGTGTGCGGAGGCTTTGTTGAAGCAGTCTTGGGTTTTCCACCTACCCACCCCCCTCTTTGGATCAGCTCCGCTCTATGCCCTTGGTTCCCTGAGTTCTAGACGTTCAGGAGGAACCCAGGGAAGGTTCATTCCCCCTAACAAGAACTGCTCCTAGTCACAAAGACTGCAAAGGGTCTCTGGTTGTAATCAGCTTTCTGTAAGAGCAGACTTCTCCCCCCCACCTCCAGGCCCAATGGTGTATTTTCACAAAGAGGTTTTGTTCACAGCAGCTGTGGAACTGTGATGTTTGGACACTTGGAGTTTTGACAGGACAGTATTTGCATAGATCACAGGTTGCTTGGCCTTGCAGTGGCTATGATGGTTTTTAGTGGGAAATTTAGAATTCAAGAATGTAGCAACAGTTAAATTAGTGCCCCTTTCACATCCCTTTGGGAACAAACAAAGCATATCCAAGTTTAATAAATGGAAGTGGATGAAAGAATAATGAGACTAGGTCTAAACTTTAGTTCCTTTACTATCACTTACTTGGGCCTTTTCGTTTGTTTGTTTCTTTGTTTTAGTAGTTTAGCTTAGGAAAATTCACTCAGTTGCTGAATCTTATAGAATTCAGGGGTTTTTGAACATCACAGAGGCAATGAAAGAAATGGATTATCAAATATCAAGTATCAACTTCTTTACTGGTGGCTGGATTCAGATTAGAAAATGTGACTTATTTTCCTCATTTTGGTGGACTCCTGGTATATTGGAGTAAAGATGGGGGAGAAACAATCTTGGAAGTAGTTGTCTAAGATTTCGCAGATATTACCACTGAGGTATGTGTGTATAGGAAGGAGGGTTAAATCAGAAGTGTCTCTTACTCTATGTACCTTAAGGCAGAGCCTTCCAATCCACTACCTTTCCTAGCTTCATTGAGCTAAGAGCATTTCTTAATTATGGGGATAAGCAACATCAGAGAAAGAAGCCTGCATGAGTTTAATGAATAGTTTTCTGGTTTTATTATCGGCACAGAAGATTACTAAGGTGCCTGGGCCCTCACATAAGCAGCTCATGAAATATATTTTCTACCAGTAGGTGTCCGTATTTCTAAGTATTAAAAGAGCATATACTAATTAAGCTTTTTGAAAAACATAAGCATATACTTGTTTAGAAATTAGGTATTAACTGTTAATCCCTATAAAAGTCATTTTTGAACATTATTTTTCTGGCTAAAAGAATGTGGTTATCATAAAAAAAAAAAAAAGAGCTGGTTTATTTTAAGTCCTGTTTGACCTTCAAAGGCAGTTACAAAAAAGCACCTGTACCCCTTAAAGAGATAGTGGCCATGTCCCTGGCTTTTGCTCCATGGAAGATCGTGAGAAAAGGCCTTCTAGCATGCTGGTAACATTGCAGCAAGTGTGCAGGGATAATCGACACAGGAAAGACTTGTGGGGGAAGGGATGGTCTTGATATGTATTGATTACCCTATGCTGAAAAAATGTGCACCCTTATGTGTTCTATTAAAAATAAATAATAACACAATTTCTACTTGAGACTAAGCTCATTTTGACTTCGTTATTTCAGTAGTGCTTAGTGAAAGGATAGTGATTTTGAAGTGTGTTTTTCTTTTAACTTTTAATAACCTTCCTGAATTATACCAATACAATATGGCTGCTTGATCTGTTATTCCTTAAGAACTGCAGGAATTGAGTCGCAAGTGTTTTGGTTTACACCCATAGCCCGAGAGAGCCTTCATGCTTGAATCATTAACTGTAAACCTAAGAAGCTTAGTCCATCTTAATTGATTTTTAACAGAGAAACAATAGCATATGTGCATTATTAAGCCGGTTTCTTCTGATTGATTATCTATGGCAGCTCTGTTTTGTTCATTTCTACTTGCTATTGGGTGCTTAACTTTCCATTCCATCAGATATGGTTCGTCTAGGTACGTTGGGTGCTCTGAACTCCCAATTAAATCACTGGAAGGAAAGCTGTTAGCAGTAATAAAAATTAGATTAGGGGCTGTGGAGGGTGATAGTTAGAGAGCTGGAGTGCATGCCCGGCATATACGGGCTTCAGGTGGGATCCCTGGCACTGCAATAAAACCTCGCTAGAACCACCAGATGAAGCCCTGGTGCCTTCCAGAACTTCAGGGGAGGCTACAGACAAGAAGACAAAATAATAATTAGATGGAAATGAAAAGCTATCCGTTTTCCATGGTGAATTTTGCTTTTGAAGAAAGTATAAAATGAGTAAATGTGTTGGCTAAGGATGCCAGAGTCTGCTGAGATCATTTTAAAGGTTTCAATCCATTTTAATTTTTATGAAAATGCAGGGGTGTTTTGGTTCCTTCTAAGAATACTAGAACTGATAAGCTGACCCTCCTCCCCCGCCACTTTTGATTTGAAGACTCACTGTCTCAGAAGATGGTCAGCATTACACAAGACTTAGTGGTATCTGTATTTGTTGCCTTTACCTCTCAAAAGTATATTTTCTGATTTTGACTCAGCTAGTGTTACCCCTGGGATGAGAGCTCCCCAGAAGTGACCGAATTCTGCTTTGTTCCCAAGTGCTGTAGCCAGTGTCTGATGTGAAACCCCAGTCTTATAGCAAAGTAAACAGCACACATATAAAGCACGCATTATTCTCTCCCACTTTATGAATAAAGACACTGGTGGGTGGTGACTTGAAGAAAGCCTTGAAGAAAATCAGTAGCTGAGCCAAACTGCGATGCCAGGTTTCCTGGTGGACTCAGTCCAGCTTTCATACTGGTAGGGCTTGTGGCATCTGAAGGTGTTTACCTTGTGAAGGAAAAGGCAGGGAAGAGGAGTGAATTTCCATTTACCAGCAGAAAATGCTTGAAAATATTTTAATAAAAACGCATACTTGAATTTTTCTGAAACCAGGAGGTAAGTTTCAGGCATCAGTTCTACAGGGCAAACGTAAATGTTCTGCCAGTTAGGATTTATGTGCCCTCAGTCCATAGAGGTATTTGAAAATCGTCTGCACCTGGGGCTAGACTCCTGCCCTGCCAACTGGAAAGCTAAAGGGGTCAACCAGTTTCTAGTCATTCATACATTTCTTGGAATCTGCATCATTGCATACTGTTGAACTGCCAGTTCATTTAGCCAGCTGCATGGGTGCCATGCTGATGAGTTATTGCAGTTGCAAACCTTGGAATTACTAAATAGATTCCAATGCATCATGTGACCTTGGATCATGCTCTATGGGGAGCCCCAATGGAACTGCCCAGATAAAGCCTATCACGTGTTGATAATATCCGGTGGTAGTCTTATGGCCACCATTCCAGACAAGTTGAGAAGGGAAAGCATTTTGGGAGTGGGGGGTGGTGGTCTTGACCTCCCGGATGTCCATGAATTAGAAATAGGTTTGTTTGTTTGTTTTTGTTTTGGGGGTCACACCCGGCGGTGCTCAAGGGTTACTCCTGGCTATCTGCTCAGAAATAGCTCCTGGCAGGCACAGGGGACCATATGGGACACCAGGATTCGAACCAACCACCTTTGGTCCTGGATCGGCTGCTTGCAAGGCAAACGCCGCTGTGCTATCTCTCCGGGCCCTAGAAATAGGTTTGTAAAGAAAATATGTTGACATTAGACATGGATTTTAAGTCAGTTTAGAGCATCAGCTCTGAACTATGACTGCTTGGTCCCAGTGACATAACATCTTGTTTTTCGAAATCCTAGTTTCTTTGGTAGAGAAATGGAAATGAAAGTTCCATTTCCTAGGACTGCATTGAGGGTCAATGGGATTACCCATTTTTAAAGAATAGTGGTTTGGCACATAGTAAGTACCCAGAAAATATGCCCTCTACACCTCAAAACAGTTTTAGGAAACATAGTCCACATCATAATTTCCCAATATACTGTTTGCTGCATAATCGTATTTTAGTATCTTTACTGCACTCAATCACATAACATCCTACAAAGTTGAGATATTGTCCCTTTTTTGGTGTGTTTTTGTTTGTTTGTTTGTTTTTAGGCCACACCCAGAGGTACTCAGGGGTTACTCCTGACTCTGTGCTCAGAAGTCCTCCTGGCAGGCTCGGGGATTCTGCTTGGCGGGTATGGGATGCTGGGGATCAAACCGGAGTTGAGCATGTACAAGGCAAATGCCCTACCAACTGTTCCCCTATTTTCTAGCCCATATTTTTCCTTTTTTCAATAAGAAAATGAAAGTAACTTTTCAGGAGAGTTGAGCTACTCAGTGGTGGGGCCACAACTCACTCCCCAGAATGACTGAAGTCTGTACTTTCCCAACCACATCATGCTGCCTCTAAATGACTAAATCACTGGGCTTCTACCACATAACTCATGAAGGATGAACCCGGCTGCTGGAGCAAATTGTCTCATGGTCAAAGGCCAGTTTTTCTCCCGGAGTGCCTGGGTGGGAGTTCCACCCACTAGACGATGGTCTCACAGACCACTACACAGAATGGCTACCACCCACAGGAGTGGGGCTTGCAACCCCTTCACTTGGGAGGGTTTTAGTAACTTGTGTTCTGTGTTTCTCAAGACTTGGAGCCAGTCTTTGGCAGAATTTTGTATGCTCAGCTCTTTGGAGGTACCCTGGTTAGTTCTGCAATTAGTCATTTTGCTTATCTCTGTTAACAATCCTACTGTGTAAGTCAATGACTGGAAGCCCCCAACTGCCATCTGGATTCTTGCAAATTGTGTCATTTTCTCAAGATGCTCCTTGGTGGCCTGTAAAATGCTGGGTTGGTGCCACTGTTTTATAACAACTGAATGAAAATGAATTAGTGATCCTATTCAAACTTTTCAAAGCCCAAGTACATGTCATGTCATTATTATTAATTACATGGAAGTACCTAGAAGGGCTACTTCATTTACATGTGGCTACTTTATTATGCACAAGTTGCATTCCATAATTTGTCAATACTGATAGTAGGCATAGATCTTTCAAAATGAGGTAATTGTTGTGAATACATTGCCAGTTATTATTTGTTGTATTGGCTCATGAATTGTTTGGAGTAAAAGTACTTCCAATTTTTATGAAGTGACACTGGCTGTTAGCTTAGAAATGACTATTACAAATCAATGAAGAACGTCTCCTGAATCTTCAACTGACTCAGGAGTGGTTAAGTCTAGAAGCATATGTGCTCAGACTATCTGTGTTTAGACTATCAGAATAGTCTTTTGTAAGAAGGCAGGCTCAGGGCCAGGGCAAAAATACAGTGGGTAGGGTGTTTGCCTTGAACATAGCTGACCTAGGTTCAATCCTTAGCATCCCAGGTGGTTCTCTGAGCACCTCCAGGAGTAATTTCTGAGTGCAGACCCAGGAGAAATACCTGGGTGTGGCCCTGGGGGGCCCTAAAAACAAAACAAAACACAGATAATTACGTAGGCTTAGTGATTATTATTGACCTCGGGGCTGGAGTGGTGGCACAGTGGTAGGACATTTGTTTTGAATGCGGTTGACCCAGGACAGACCACGGTTCGATCCCTGGTGTCTCATGTGGTCCCTCAAGCCAGGAGCAATTTCTGAGCACAGAGCTAGGAGTAACTCCTGAGCGACACCGGGTGTGACCCAAGAACCTAGGGGGGGGGAATATATATATATATATATATATACATATATATTATTATTATTAACCTCTATGAATTGGAACTGAATCAGAAGCCTTAATGATAAATTTATTGAACTTTTTATTGAGGGGGGGCATACTCAGAATATGCAGGGGCTACTCCTGGTGATGGTCAGGGGATCCCCAGACTCAATGCTCAGGAAACCATTTATGTGGTGCCAGGAATCAGCCAGGAGTAATTTCTGGGTAATCTCCTGGGTGCCAGGGTCAGCTGCATGAAAGATATCTTATCCCCTGTACTATCTTTCTGGCCCCTAGATTTTTCTCCCTTTTCTAGCTCTGAAGATAAGGAAGAAAGGAGTGGCAAAATACACCCCACCAACCCCCCAGGATTTGTAAAACAAATGAAACTAATTTCATGGAAATGATCCAGGCCCTGCATTCAAAAACCTCAGATGGAAAGGCTCATTAAGTACCTGTAGCCCTGGTGCTTAAGCACCTCCAGGGACAAAGAGTCTCATTACTTTCTCTGGCTGTATATTCCATTTCTGTTTAGTATGGATCATCAGCATACTTAATTTATTCATGTTGACTTCTGAAACTCAGTATTTATTATACAATAATGCTTTTTGTTTTGTTCTGTTTTGGGGCCACACCTGGCAATGCTCAGGGATTACTCCTGACTCTGTGCTTAGAAGTCACTCCTGGCAGGCATGGGGTGTCAGGGATCAACCAGGGTTGGCCACATGCAAGGCAAATGCCCTTAGCTGCAGTGCTATTGCTCCAGTCCCACAATAACGCGTTTTCAATAGTTAGTTCGTGTGGCTGGGGACGTAATTGGGCAGCAGAGTGCTTGCCTTGTAAGTGTGAGGCCCAGTTTATCAGAAAATTTTGGGGTTTTTTTTTGGGGGGGACCATACCTGGTATCGCTCAGGAGTTATTCCTGGCTATGCACTCATGAATTGCTCCTGGTTTGGGGGGCCATATGGGACATTGGGGATCAAACCCAGGTTTGTCCTGGGTCTGCTGAATGCAAGGTAAATGCCCTATAGCTGCGCTATTGCTCCGGCTCCAACATCAAAATATTTTTTAAAGCAATGGTCCTCAAACTACGGCCCACGGGCCACATAATGTATTTATGCCCATTTTGTTTCTTCACTTCTAAATAAGATATATGCAGTGTGCATAGAAATTTGTTCATAATTTTTGTTTTTACTATAATCTGGCCCTCCAACAGTCTGAAGGACAGTGAACTGGCCCCCTGTTTAAAAAGTTTGAGGACCCCTGTAAGAGTTCAATAGTTAGCTCCTGGTATTTTGAGGCCTTCCCAGCCCCATTTCCTCCTATTCCAACAAACCTCTCTTAATGTTCCATGCGTGAACTTCCTCCAAAATTTTGTCTTCTCCTAGCTAGATATTGTTGGCCCCTCTCATTTTTATAAATGGGACATACAGGCATTTCAGTGTAGCTGGCAAACTTGAGTAATGGTCAATCCAAAGTCACGGTCTTCATACAAGGCTTTTTTTCAAGTTTAGTATGTTTCCTTTGATATAACAAGTAGGCTGATACTTTGAAAATGACTTTGAAATAGAGATGACAGACTATTCATCTTTGTTTTATAAAGAGCAGTCTGCGATCTCTACTTTCAAGCAGACAGTAATAGCTAGGTTATGCAAAAGGAATGATGAAAGTCAATATTATATAAAATGGACATTGAATAGCTCTAGATTTTTTAACTTTGCTAGGGATTATCAGGTAGCAGGACGTCAGAATTGTGTTGGTACTTACAGTTCCTCTGGAGATTGTGTTGATGATGCGTGCTCTAGGCTCTAGGCTTTGAACTCATGGCTTTATATTGCCATTCAAATGCTGTAAGCCATTGAGCCATCTTTCAGGCCTCAAATGTTCGTTCTAACAGAATTTACCAAAATGAGATGCAAGAGATAGTACAATAGGGAAAGTGCCTTGAACACAACCGGCCAGCTATAATGCCTGGCTCCATATGTGATCCGCCAAACCCTGCTAGAAGTAAGTTGCAGAGCCAGGAGTAAACTCAGTATGGCACGGTATAGCCACCCCCAAACAAACAAATAAACAAAGTTGTTCCAAAGTTGTTTATAATGTCATAACCCATAATAATGGCCCGAGATTTATGTTTGTGCCTGTAATAGGTATCAGAAACATCTTTATATGCTTTTCCTCACTGGAGTATAATCATCCTCAAATTGGAGGGGTTCAGTGATTTTCCCAGCTTGCCCTGCTGGGAATGGCAGATCTGAAGCTGAAAGTCTGATTGTCTGTCTGATTGCCTCCAGTCTAGCATTCTTTCCAACTTATTTATAATAATCAAAAAATCCTCCAGCCATCTTGATCTACAATGGGAAATCAACTCCCATGTACCCTGGCCTCCAACACGCTTAAGCATCTGTGCATCATTTGATCTTCATACACTCGCAGTCAGAAATACTATTGTGTTTCTGGGAAAAAACAAAGAGGGAGAAAACTGAGCATAAGCAGATGCATGATGTAAGCGATTTAAATGTAGACATATGGACATGGGATGAGAGACGTGGGGGAAGGGATGTCCAGCATGAGCCTCCCATTCTCCTGTGCTTACCGACTAAAATACCCAACACTGTCCAAATTGCAGTTACTTCCACTTGCTTTCCTCCTTTGATACTTGATTTTGTTTGGGGGCCACACCAAGCAGTGCTCAGGCCCTACTCTTTGCTCTCAAGAATACTCCTGGCAGGGCTTAGGGAACCAGCGGATACAACCTAGGTAGACTGCATGCTAGGCAAGTACCCTACCCATAGTACTCTCTGCTTTTCTTCTTAAAACTTGCACCTGCTGAGGGAGTTGAGCCATGCAAATCTTCTGTCAACTGAGGGAAGAGATTTAGAGGGATTGGGGGCCAGGTAAGACTCTTCCTTACTCAGTCTTCATCTCTTGGCACACTGAAGGGATGGCTTAAGTCACTCATTTTTCTGAGGTGGGAGGGGGACCTGTTGTAAGTGGTACTGTTTGGAGAATGTTCAGTGGATCCCATTAATAGTAGTTAGGTAGAGAAGTCTGCTGGGGAACAGTGTGCCTATGGGTCTTCCCAGCACCTGCCATCTTGCAGATCTAGTGGCAGTACCTCACTCTGATTATAATGTGTGATCACAGACCCAAAATCAGGAGGCTGAAAGAATGGGTAGGCACAAATTTCTACGCATGAAGATGCCATCCTTAAATAAAGTTAGGTGTTTTTTTGTTTTGTTTTGTTTTGTTTTTTAATATTTAAGCACCATGATTACAAGCATGATTGTAGTTGGGTTTCAGTCGTAAACAGAACAAAAGTTAGGTGTTAATTAAATGCTAAAGAGAACTAAAGCATTTCCCATGAGTTTGGTTTCCATGACAGGAGTAGACTTCGGCAGCCTCATTAAATGAAATAAAACCAAGACCTGAAGAACAGCTTTAAAAAGTTTAGTGTTTCACAATGGTCATATTCGGAAGTTAGGGGTCTTCCTGGAAGCAGCAGCCATGCAAGAAAAAGGGGAACAAACCAGTGGGTAGAAAGAGAAGGCATTGGGTTTGATAGGGGAGAAGTGATAAGTTTCCCTCAATGCGATCTCTAGTCCTGGCATCTTATATTACAAGACTAATAATTCCTAATTCCTAATCCTCATGATATGACAAGAACAGTTCCAGGCAAATAAGAGAAGATTATTAAAGGTCACTAGTGAAGATGCTTCTCGATTTTCATTTCCCCCAGGTAGGAGAGTTGTGTGGGTGGTTGATTAAATATTCTGCTTAGGTTTTGGCAGCCTGGGTTCGTTTTCACACACTGGCCCTACTCCTAACTGATTGGCTATTGCCAAGAAAATCCTCTGGGTGCGGTCTCACAGATGAGATCTCAGACCGCTGCTGTGGCAAAGGCAGTAGATGCTAGAGGAGAAAAACATTGATGGTAACTCAAGTGTCAGCCACAGAACAGTCACTTCCTTCTGCTTTAGCTACTTGGTAGGGACTTGTAGGTTTTAAGGGGAAGAGAACATCAGGAAACACTTCAAATGCTTTACATTCAGAATCTGACACTCTCAGAGAGTAAATTTGTTCCATCTCAGTGGTAAGGAATAGGAGCTGGCTCGGGAGAATTTTTTTTATAATATCTTTATTTAAGCACCATGATTATAAACATGTTTATAGTTGATTTCAGTCATAAAAAAAGAACACCCCTCTTCACCAGTGCAACATTCCCATGACTAATGTCCCTCATCTTCTTCCTTCCCCACCCTCTGCCTGTATTCAAGACAGGCAATCTACATCTCTCACTCATTACCATTGTCATGATAGTTGTTAGTCACTTTTTAAAAAAAGAAAGCAAAAATTCTGTTCTAAGGACCAAATTTTTTTTTCCTTTCTTTTTTTCCAAAGTGTCAAAGGCAGTCCGAAAGTTCCAGCTGAAAATTTTAAGCCATCTTATGTCCTCCTTCACAGTAAGGATTGGCAAGCTGGCATTTCTTTTCTTTTCTTTTTGTTTTGTTTCGTTTCAAATTGAACCACCATGAGCTGAGCAGTTACAACATTGTTGATGGTTGAGTTTCAGTGATCCAATGTTCCAACATCCACCCATTCACCAATGTACACTTCCCACCCCCAATGTACCCAGTTTCATTCCCGTTCCCTACATCATCCCTTTACTGCCTGCTTCTGCGCCAGGCACTTTTTTCTTTTCTCTTCCCCCCACACCCACATTTTTTAGGCACTGTGGTTTGCAATACTGCTACTGAAAGGGCATTTCACTTTACCTATCTTTTCAGCTCCCACTTCTTATCATTTCCAACTGTTATTGTACTGGTTCCTTCTCTGTCACAAATACACTCCTGTCTTTGTGGCAAATTTCCTACCATGGACCAATTCTCCAGGTCTTCATTTCCTTTATCTTTGGATTTTTTTAATACCATTTTTGAAATGTGTCCTGTATATAAGTACAATCATTCTAAATCAGTCCATTTCCTTTTGTCTTATTTCACTAGATCTCTAGATACATAGATACTAGATACGCAGATATCTATGTATGAGCAAATTTTATACATGACATCATTTTTTTCTAATGGCTGCATAATATTTCATTGTGTGGATGTACCATAGTTTCTTTATCCACCCATATATTTACAGACACAGGTTGTTTCCAGATTCTGACTTTTGTGAATAATGCTGCAATAAACATAGAAGTTTAGATACCTTTTCTGCATTGTGTTTGGGGCCCTTAGATTACATTTCCAGGAGCAATATTGCTGAGTTGAATGAAAGCTTAGCTTTTATGTTATTTTTTTGAGAATGTACATATTGTCTTTTAGAAAGACTGGACATATGCATCAGCAGTGAATGAGTTTCTTTCTTTATGCACCCGCAAACCTGGCATTTTTATTTTGACTCAAATTGTATGACTTTATTTAAATACTGTGGTTTAAAAAGTTGCTCATAATACAGTTGTTCGGGCATTCAGTGTTCCAGCAGCAGTTCTACCCAGTGTAACATTCCCTCCACCACCATTATCCCCAGTTTCCCACCCACATCCAAGCCTGTCCCTTGACACATACGAAGTAATTTGCTTTATGGTGCTTTTTACAACTAAATGGTAATGGAATTATCGGAAAAAATCAGTAAAAGAAAATATGTGAAAATTGTTACATGTCACAATGGGGTCATTGACTTATTGTCTGGGGGGTTACTATGCTGTTTGTTGCTAGTAAAGCGTTCTGTGTGATTGATTTTGTTTGTTGAGCTTAGGTGAGCTTAGGCATTTTTATTTATTTTTTTAATAATATCTTTATTTGGGGCCGGAGTCATGGCACCAGGGATAAGGCGTCTTGCCTTGTGCGTGCTAGCCTAGGACGAACCACGGTTTGATCCCCTGGCATCCCATATGGTCCCCCAAGTCAGTAGCGATTTCTGAGCACATAGCCAGGAGTAACCCCTGAGCATCACCGCGTGTGGCCCAAAAACCAATAAATAAATAAATAAATAAATAAATAAATAAATAAATAAATAAATAAATAAATAAATAAATAATATCTTTATGTAAGCACCATGGTTACAAACATGTTTGTAGTTGGGTTTTGGTTATAAAAAAGAACACTTCTCTTCACCAGTGCAACCTTACTTTCACCAATGCCCCCATCTCCTTCCTCCCCCACACCTCGCCTGTATTCAAGACAGGCATTCTATTTCTCTCACTCACTAACATTGTCATGATAGTTGTTATTGTAGATATTTCTCTAACTGCACTCATTACTCTTAGTGGTGAGCTTCATCCCATGGGCCAGTCCTGCCAGCCCTCATCTCTATTGTCTCTGGTTATTATTAGCATACTATCTTTTATTTTCTTAAATCCCACATATGAGTGAGACTTTTCTGCATTTATCCCTCTCCCTCTGACTCATTTCACTCAGCATAATAGTCTCCATGGCCATTCATATATAGGAAAATTTCATGGCTTCATCTCTCCTGATGGCTGCATAGTATCCCATTGTGTAGATGTAGTCACTCATCTGTTGTTGGGCATCTAGATTGTTTACAGATTCTGGCTATTGTAAATAACACTGCAATGAATATAGGTGTGCAGAGGGCATTTTTGTGTTGTGTTTTTATGTTACTAGGGCATATCCCTAGGAGTGGTATAGAAACTGGCATTTTTGTTTGTTTGTTTGTTTTTGGGTCACACCCGGTGATGCTCAGGGGTTACTCCTGGCTATGTGCTCAGAAGTTGCTCCTGGCTTGGGGGACCATATGGGACACCGGGGGATCGAACCGAGGTCCATCCAAGGTTAGCGCAGGCAAGGCAGGCACCTTACCTTTAGCGCCACCGCCCGGCCCGAAACTGGCATTTTTGATAGAAGGCAGCCATCATCAAATCTAGCCATGAGTAGCTTGGATATGGAATTCAGAGGAAGCTGAGTTTGAATCCCAACCTTGTATGTTTAGGCCAGTGGGTCAGCAGTTCTGCTCTAAGATGAGAATTTTACAGGGAACTGTGGGCTTGCAGGACTTGCTCACAGCCGGGTTCTGCAGCCTCTTGTCCGAGGAGCGCCTACTTTTGCACATCCACTGAGTGGTTGCTATGGCCATAGTCCTATCAAAGGGTTCAAGGAGTGGTCACTTGAATTTCCTTTTAGGAAGCACCCGCCCAATTTCCCAAGGATCTGAGTTGGCACTGCATGTTATTTTTTTAAAAAACAAAAGATGTTCCAAGCCTACTGGCAGGCATTCATGTTCATTCCTGCCAGGTGGGACAAAAGAGTTCAGTGTGGTTTTCTCAAGTTCCCATTATCCTTTTTTCAACAGAGAGGTTGTGGGCCCTTAAGGGTGGTCACAAAAATACTTTAAATGGTTTCATAATACATTTTTTATGATTAATCGTTCATAGATGTCTGGTTATTATCCACAAATGTATTTATGTGTTTATCCATACCACAAATGTTTGATTTGTATACTTGGTTTTTGCTGGTTAAAGAATTTGCTGGTTTACAGAAAAGAAATAGTTTGGTCAAAAAGGAGTCACAGGTGGAAAAGTCGAACATCAGCCTATGATTTTCTTAGAGAGGTGTTGTGTGAGCCCTGCATTAGAAGCAACTGGGCCCTGCAGATGAGGAACATGTCATCTGTCCCTAAAAGTGGCACACGTCATCTAGGAATCCCTTGGGGGGCAGGAGGACAGGCAGGAGTTGAGGAGATCTGTGACCAATGGTGCTCAGAAAACATACAATGTCAAGTAGCAATTCCAGGCCTGGAATATTGTTTGTTTGGGGCATAACATCTGGTAGTATTCAGGGAACCCTGGGTGTTGGAGATTGAATGCAGACCTCCCTCCCCAAAAGAGCATGAGCCCTGGTTCTCATCAGGGAGACTTATTTTGTTTTGTTTTTGTTTTTGGGCCACATCCAACAGTGCTCATGGGTTACTCCTGGCTCTGCATTCAACAATTACTCCAGATGGTATTGGGGATGGGGAGGAGAACCACATGGATGCTTGAGATGGAACCTGAGTGGGCTCTGTGCAAGGCAAATGTCCTTCCTGCCCTACTGTCGCTCTGTTCTTCTCATCAGGGTGTTGTTTAACTGCACAGGCCTGACCATGGCCACAGGCCTAGGGCAAGCAGGTGAAATCACGTTGCTCTGGAGTCTTTCCAGCCCGATTCCTTAGTAGAGCGAGCACTTTCATTATAAATAGATCCTTTGTTAGAAATTACTTGCAGGGAAAAAGCACAATACAGACAAGTCATTTAAGAGGAGGCTGGACTACTAAAAATGACCCCTTATGCTCTGTGGCCATCAAGACTTATTGGGGCCAAACTTGACCTACCATTCCCTCACCCCTCTGGATTTATTTTTATTTTATTTTATTTTATTTTGGTATGGGCCACACCCAGGGGTTACTCCTGGCTCTGCATTCAGAAATCACTCTGGCAGGCTCAGGGAACTATATGGGATGCCGGGGATCAAACCTGGGTCAGCTGCATGCAAGGCAAACACCCTATCCATTGTGCTATCACTCCGGTCCCAACTGCCCTGGATTTAAAGGAGAAGAAGAAAGGTATGCTTTCAATCTTCACAGAAGTTCTACCAAGTCTGAAGCAGCCACTCATTATCCTAACATATTGGCAATAGTCGGAGGAAAGCAAGCTGTCCTTGGTTTGGGGCCCACTTTCAGTGATGAATGCATGGGCATGGGGTGGGGGGGTATTAAATCTGGACTCCCTTATGAAAAACTTTTACTCCAGGCCTTTGAGTAATTTCTCCAGAAAGCCTGAAGTATCATTGGGCAGGCTGGTGTGGGGAGCTATATTAGGAGGTGGTTATCCAGTAAGCCCCTGAACACTCATAAGCCAGTGCTCAAATGCCCTTGGATGGAAGAGTGACTGTTGGGGCCACACACAGAAGCTGGAGGAGGCACTAAGGTGGGCAGGAGCAGCTGGTTCTAAGTGACCATGCGTGGCTGTTGTAGCTGCTTTTCCAACTCCCTCTCTTACTATGGATCCCTGTGATCTGTTTCCTGTTAGGTTCCACTTGGCTTAGGAAAAGAGCCATGTTGTAGTTAAGAATGGTACTGAATTACATTAGTTCTATGACCAATGGTGCCTAGAGAATATACATTGTCAAGGAGCAATTCCAGGCCTGGAATTTTGTTTGGGGGGCATCACATCTGGCTGTGTTCAGGGAATCCTGGGTGTTGGAGATTGAATGCAGACCTCCTCACCAAAAAGCACCAGTCCTGGTTCTCATCAAGGAGACTTTTTTGGTTTATTGGACCACACCCAACAATGCTCACGGGTTACTCCTGACTCTGCACTCAGCAATTATTCCAGGTGGTGTTGGGGATGGGGAGGAGAACCATGTGGATGCTTGGGCATAGCCTCAAGCCACTGACTGCAATTATGGAAGTCAACCCCTCCGAGCCTCTTTTGTTCACTCTGTGAAACAGGCACATTAGTGTTAGGACAGTCGAAGAATCCTTGTCTTTTTTTAAAGCAATGTGGGCAACCATAGGCCCAAGGAAATCTCAGTATTATAGCTGTTACGGTATAAGAGGAAGCTGTGTTCCTGGGAAGTGGCCTGTGTGGGGAAGGGAGAGGCTTACAAGTCAGGTGGGTTGAAGAGAGTTGCTTTACTTCTTTGAATATCCACTTCCTCTTCTATAAAATGGGTTGAGGGGGTAGCGGTGTGGTTTAAATAAGTATTTGGTGTGCTGGTGTGATTGTGTGTGTGTGCTCTTGAGTGTATACATCTGTGCATTTTTGTGTGTTCCATGCATACATGCATGTATGCAGCTCAGGTTGACTGTCTGGCTCTCCTCATACAGGTCTCGCTCCATCATCTATGTAGCACTTTCTTCTCCTTGATAATGCCCGAGTCACACCTGAGTCAGAAATGAGTGCAGTGCTCTGTTTCTAGAAAACAGATAGATTCTGGGAGTAGCTATGGACATTGTCAGGGAATCATTTAATCACAACCCAGGAGGCTTAGTCAGGTGTGATGTCTTTGCTACCCCTCTGAATAGTCAGGGCTGGCCCAGAGACTGAGACCTAAATAGTGGAATGCAGAGCCAGGAGTAACCGCTGAGCACTGTCAGGTGTGGCCCAAGAAAGGAAAAGGAGAAGGAAGGAAGGAAGGAAGGAAGGAAGGAAGGAAGGAAGGAAGGAAGGAAGGAAGGAAGGAAGGAAGGAAGGAAGGAAGGAAGGAGGGAGGGAGGGAGGGAGGGAGGGAGGAAGGAGGGAGGGAGGGAGGGAGGGAGGGAGGAAGGAAGGAGGGAGGGAGGGAGGGAGGGAGGAAGGAAGGAAGAAGGGAAGGAGGGAGGGAGGGAAGGAAGGAGGGAGGGAGGGAAGGAAGGAAGGAAGGAAGGAAGGAAGGAAGGAAGGAAGGAAGGAAGGAAGGAAGGAGGGAGGGAAGGAGGGAAGGAGGGAAGGAGGAAGGGAAGGAGGGAAGGAGGGAGGAAGGAGGGAAAGGAGAGAAAGGAAGGAAGGACTGTTAAATTATGCTTTTGTGTTCCCTTCTATTTAAACAAGTGCCATTGTTTCTTCATTTTCCTGGTTGCTCTTTTATGATTCGAAATGAGCTGAAAGTGATGTGGGAAGAGGAGCAGGACTGGGTTCTCCAATGCTTTCTGTCTCCTTCACTGCAGAATACCTCCTTTTTCAAATCCATTGGCTTTTTGAGTTTTACCCAGCTGTAGATGGTGACACATCTGTTTGCATATTAATTGTGGAGAGTTAGAAATAAAACATAATCACTAGGTTTCAGGGTTGCAAATGCATCAGGAGCCAGTGTTTGTTATGAGCCTTTAGAAAAGAAAATCTATGGTCAGTGGCTATTTTAAGATTTGTCATTTAAAAAAAGTGCTACCAAATGAAAACTCAAAGCAAATCAATCTTTTTATTGTTTTTTAAAATGTATTTAAAGAAAATGCATCACATAGTTGACAAACCCGATCAAAAGCAAATCAATCTTGTCTCCTATATGTATAGATACACACACACTTTCTTTTTCTCTCTCATAAATATACACCGACGTACACACAATCCTTTCAAGGATTCACCTCTGAAAACTGTTTATCTGATCTGCCTTGAGTGTGCAAAAGCAACAAGAAGTCCAATATAGATTATTGAAGTTTCCATTGCTTGAGTCGGGCAGTCAACCATTCCATCTTATTTTTCTAACATATCACTATTGTGCGTTGGGTGGCAAAGTATCAACTGGAAAAGACAAGACAAGTTTTCATTTTAGCCCAATTTAATCTTTTGTGACTGTATGATTTTCTCCCCCCACCCAAAATTTCTGCATTTGTTCTCTCAGAAGAAGGCAGACATTTCTAAAACATCCAGGTCTAGTGTTCCTTGCTTCCAAGTGTGGGCACAGCTGATTCGAAGGCATAAACTGTGCAAGGAAGGACAGCCCCGAGTTACCAAGGAACATGTCAAATGCATCCCATGTTTCCATTAGGAGCTCACAGCTCTGCGAGGCTAGTCTGATCTGAATCTTTGTTCTTATGAACATTGAAGACTGTTTAAGTCCAGGAGGTATTCACCTACAGACCCTGTGACGTGGGTCACATGATCCTGTTGGCTTCCCCAGCACTGAACGTGACATCCTTGGTCCCGGTGTCATCTTCTATCAGATGGGAGACAAGCTGTGTCAGCTTTGCTTGCTTAAGATTCCTGCCCAGATTCATCTGGAACAATCTGTTCTTCCTTTGAAACACCAAGACTAAGATCTGCTCATTCTTTTTCATCTTTTTTTTTTTTTTTCCTTTTCTTAGAAACTAAGATAATGCTGAGAGCTGCAAGGGTTGATAGATGGAGACTATGTGGGGGTGGGAGAGAGAGAAAAGTAAAACAAAACCCAACACTAATCGTGTGTGTGTGTGTGTGTGTGTGTGTGTGTGTGTGTGTGTGTGTGTGTGTGTGCGCGCACGCGCTTGTGCACTCTGAAAAATAATGTATTGTTTTGGGGAGAAATGCCACCTTGCACATCTGGCCTGGATTAACTATTTCTATTGTCAACTACTCCTGGATAGTACCAGGGTGTGAATCTCTTCTAGCTCATAATTTAGAGGCTTAAGGTGGGATGGAAAGAGTTCTTTAAACCCCTAAAATCCATCTTCTTGGAGATCTATACAGTCCACCCCTCAGATTCTTATCTTAGGATTTAACCAATGTTTTCCTCTTCTGATTTAGCCTTGGATTCTGCCAAACCACTCCCTGTTTTGCCCTATTCCTGCCTCCCTACTACCCTCAGCTTAACTAAACAGATGATAAAAGTTTCAGGAAGAAAGAGAAGGCAGGAATGTAAAATCCAAATACTTAGCAGCTCAGGGCTTCTGGCCAGAGCATGTGATTGGTAAGACCATGGTGGGTGATCTTTTAGGTCCAGGACAAAAATTCACTGTTTCAGGGAATGGGGTAGGAGATTCCTCTAGAGACTGTGGGAGATAGCAGGCCTCTCCTTGAACATCAGAACGAAGGTCACTAATTTGATCTGTACTGGCAGTTTCCAGGGGGGCAAGACTTGTACCAAGAATGATGCACCATGATTTCAACACCCCACTTCAATGCCAATGAAAGGGGGAGGAGAAAATCATCCTTATACTCCAGAATAACTGGCCTGAAGAGGCCACTCTCTTAGTTTGAGGGCTTAGTAACTCTGTCACGGGGCCTGGGGTTCACAGAGCAGAACTCCAGTGCTCTAAGCAGAGATGTTGATTTGACTTTTTACTTCTTGAGGAAGTTCTCAACTCCTGTACAAGTCTCAGCAGCTGTGCTCAAAGGACTCTGAGTTGTTTGTCTTTCTCCTTCTCCTTGCTGCTGATGTTGTCACCATTAACAATGTTATGTTGACATCACAGGAACAGCAAGTCCTTGGGTCAAGTGAGGCCGTGCCAGAGGTCACACTCTCCTCAGTCTTGTGCATGCATGGCAGATAGTTCACCCCTGAAAACTACATCTCTTGCCCCGACCCCCTTAAAGAACTCTTTTGGGGGGGGAGGTTTGGCAACACCTGGTGATGCTCAGGGGTTACTCCTGGGTCTGTGCTTAGATTGCTCCTGGCTTGGGGGACCATATAGGATGCTGGGGGATCATACCGAGGTCTGTCATTCATCAGCTGCATGCAAGGCAAATGCCCTACTGCTGTGCCACCGATCCAGCCCCTCCTTAAAATACTCTTGAATCCCATACATACCAATACCAGAACCCTGAAGAAGGGTTTGGACTTCCGGGGGCATTCTTACCCAATCCGAGGAGGTGTCAGGGAATCCCTGTAACAGAGATAGGCAAATACAGAACTTACATTCCACCAAAAGGTTTCCAAGAAGTTGGTAGGAAATTAGTGGTTATGAAACCCCAGAGCCACACACACTTCCTCTGGCCCTGGAACTGCTATGAGTAGTCCACTACAGCCACCCGTGTGCGTCGTCACTTCCTCCTGCCAGAAATGGAGCAGATTTGGCCCGATTTTCAAGGAATGGGGGTCCTGTGGTGGGTGCATCGTGACTCAGGCATTCTTTTTTTTTTTTTTTTTTTGGTTTTTGGGCCACACCCGGTGACGCTCAGGGGTTACTCCTGGCTATGCGCTCAGAAGTTGCTCCTGGCTTCTTGGGGGACCATATGGGACGCCGGGGGATCGAACGGCGGTCCGTCCTAGGCTAGCGCAGGCAAGGCAGGCACCTTACCTCCAGCGCCACCGCCCGGCCCCTGTGACTCAGGCATTCTTACCAACTAAACATAGGTAACCCCTTCTAACCCCAGCAGAGGTGCAGATGTATGCTGATTCCCAGGCTGGTCTTGTTTTAAGATCCTAGAGACGAGACTTCTGGCAGTCTCCTGCCTTGTCAGGCCAAACTCTTGAAGGCCTTCAGCGCAAAGCGTTTCCACCTTGAGAGAGTCAGAGCTTGGCCAGTTGTTCCGAAGACAGATGTGGAGCTCGGAACCGCAGAAAGAGCTAAATATTTGGCTTCCTCTTTCTCTGAAGGACTGTCATGCCATGTCTGGGCATGACCGAGATGAGTTTTCAAGCCATAGGCTGGCATTTGCTGAAAGGAACTTATTGGGGTGTGGGTGTGCATTTCTCCTGCCCAAGGTTAAGTAATAGTAACATCCTGTGTAAGAGAACTTGAATGTGGTTTTCTGCTAAACTCCAATATTTTAGGGCTATTTATTAGATGTGTTTAATCTTGGGCCAATTGAACCAGTAGCAGACTAATAAAATAACAAATTTGGGCTGGCCGCCAGAACAAATGTTGACTTACCCTTAAAATGTGGACTGAAATGAATAACTTTGAAAGTAATTGAGGAGGGAAGCTTTAGCCAAAAAGACAGTGTCTGAAACAGTGGTTCTGTTTTATTTTACTGGCACGGCTAAGAGATTGTGTTCATAACCTAGACTGCACCTCTCTGCTGCAGCTCTTGGAGTCCCCACTATTTTTTTAAACTGAATTATTTCCCATAGTTTTTCTTTTCT
The DNA here is from genome assembly GCF_024139225.1 of Suncus etruscus. Classification (NCBI taxonomy): domain Eukaryota; kingdom Metazoa; phylum Chordata; class Mammalia; order Eulipotyphla; family Soricidae; genus Suncus; species Suncus etruscus. The sequence goes on along the minus strand of NC_064854.1, from coordinate 129,837,956 downwards.
TTTTCCTTCAGCCCACAAACCATCATTCAGCAACTACGAAATTTCCCCCAGCAGGCAAGGAGGACAAGCTACTTTTACAATGTGGGACAAACATTGAAAGATAATGAGATAAACAATGATTAATTGCTTGCTTGAGGTCTTGTCTCCGAAATAAAACTGAATGCCATAAACATTAACCTTCTGTTTGTAGTAAAATTAATTGCTTCTCCAGGGCACCCTGGATAAAATACATTTTGCTGCCCCCCCCCCCCCGTTGGGCCCCCTTTCTTTTCATTCACTCCGTGGGGGCTGTGAACACTGGAGGGCTGTACTGTTTTGGCCACTGTGTGTTTTGGACTAGATGGAAGCCAGGGAAGAATGAAGGCAAAGAGGCCAAGTGTTCACAGAAATGCTTATAAAGTGTGATTTATTTCTCTCCTTGTTTTTTATTTATATTTGGGGGACACTGTTTGCGGCAGGAACTGCATGTACTTCCAGAGCCTCGTGCCAGCATTGTCCGAGCCCCATCCATGAAATGCCGCTCCCTTCACTGAGGCTTTCCAGAGCCCCCACCTCACAGGAGGACTCTGGCTCCAGCAAAGACAGACCTGAGCTGCAAGGAGCAAATACTGTCTCACTGCCTTTCTGTGTTCCAATGTATGTCTCTAGGAGTTGATTTGTTTGTTTGATGTTTTGTGGATTTGTCCAGACCATCTTGGGGCATCTCCATATCTGCTCCATAGTATTTCCATGAAGGAAGGTTGGAGAAATTATGGGATTTTTTTTAACTTTTTTTTCTTTATTTAAACATCTTGATTACATAAATGATTGTGATTAGGTTTCAGTCATGTTAAGAACACCCCCCCTTCACCAGTGCAACATTCCCACCACCAATGTCAATTATGGAATTCTTAGCACAGCACTCCAGTACCTCCTCTGATGATTGACCATGGACTGAATTAACCCTGAATCCTCTGTGGATATCTAAGTCCACCTCGTTCCCCATAAGTATCCAAACCAAATCAAGGCAAAATCATAGCCAACAATATAGAAGGCAGCTATCATCAGTTTTATTCTCTTAAAGTGTGGAAGTAGAAAGATTTATGTAGAGAGATTGGACCATTTTACCAAAGAGGATATCAGCTCTCCCTTAAATGCTTAGTTTCAGGCAACCATACCCAGGACTGGAGAAAGGGAATGATTGGGGGCAAGGAGTGAGAGTGAGGAGTGGGGACATCTTCGCGATTAGTCAAGCCAGAGATACTTCCTAAAGTTGTGGTTTGCTAAAGTCCATAAATTCTAGAAGAGTCTATAGAAAAATTATCACTCTAAGTATGAAGACTTTCTGCTTACCTGATGATTAGAAACCAAGTAATTCTGAAATGCATCTGACCTAATCAATGAAGCCAGATTTCTATTTGAATTTGGGTTTCATTATTTGTCTTTCAGTTTCTGGTAACAAATGATACCAGGCCACTGAGTTCTGGCCAGGAAAAGGAGAACAGAAAACAAGTTTAATGGAAATTTTGGAATTAGAAAACCATTATTTTATCATTATCCTTTTCTACTTCAAATAAATAAGAACTCTCCTTTCTATCCCTACAATGACACTGCTCTTGCCTAAATGCCTCTGTCAAAGCTTCCTCATGACTGACTTTATGTCTGTCCTACATACCCCTGGAGTCCACTATCCCCACCTGCCAACCACCTCAGCTGCTTCACTCCTTGCTTCCTCCAAATCAACACTTGGCCTATCTTGTGACCACTGCCTGGTTCTCCTTGTTTGTGTATGAGAAATTTCTCCAAGGGAATCAACTGAACATATCAATAAAGACAACTTTGTAGATACTGTCTAAACACTGGCAGGGTTGAATTTTTATGGGTTCAGAGTTGCACAGTATGTCTCCCAGTATATTTTGATTACAAACTTAGGAGGAACAGTAACTTTTCAGTGGAGGAAAAAACCAGCGGACACCACTTTATTAACTTTCTAGAACTATTTCTCACTGTTCTTGAAGCTGGAATTCTAAAGTCAAAGAGTTTGCAGGCCATCCTCCCTCAGAAACCTGCAGGGTAATCCATCCTTCCCAGATGCTAGTGTTTGCTGCAGATTTTTTTTGGTGTGCTTTGACTCATAAATACACCATTACAATCATGGCTTTCATCATTGGAATTCAGAATTCCACCATGAAATTCTTCCTGTGTGTTTCTGTCTGAAGTTGTATTTAGGGTCCACTGTAATCTACTGGGTTCTCATCTTAATGTGATTATAGTTCCAGATTTGAGAGTAAGATGTCAACTTGACTTTTTAGGGGCACAACCCCACTTTAATAACCAACTGGTCAAGATTGGCATAACTCTTTTGAGAAGAGTTTCCAAAGGGACACATGATGCTTTTGTAGTATTCCTGCCACAAATACTGCTTTCAATATAATTATAAGAAAATAGTAGACAAATCTCAGTTCTGAGATATTCTCTAAATATCTAAAATATCTACAGATAATTCTATAAAATAATGAACTCTACTCTTTGTGCTCAGGTGACACACAGTTACAAAGTTGTTCATAATTGGGTTTCACTCATACAATGTAGAACACCCTTTACTAATTGCCAGATCTGGAAAAAAAAACAAAAAAACCAAAAAAACCAAGTGTTTAAAAATGATGAATAGATAAAGAAACTGTGGCACATCTACACAATGGAATACTATACAGCTGTTAGGAAAAAATGAAGTCGTGAAATTTGTCTATATCTGAGTGGATATGGAGAGATATGCTGAAAGAAATTGAGTCAGGGGCCCGGAGAGATAGCACAGCGGCGCTTGCCTTGCAAGCAGCCATTCCAGGACCAAAGGTGGTTGGTTCGAATCCCGGTGTCCCATATGGTCCCCCGTGCCTGCCAGGAGCTATTTCTGAGTGGATAGCTAGGAGTAACCCCTGAGCACCGCCGGGTGTGGCCCCCCCCCCAAAAAAAAGAAAGAAATTGAGTCAGAGGGAGAGGAATAGACATAGAATGATATTTATTTGTGGTATACAAAATCAAAAGATAGTATGGTACTAATATCCAAAGACAATAGAGACAAGGGCCAGGAGGACCAGTCCATGGTAGAAAGCTCACCATGAATAGCAAGAAAGTGCAGTTAGGGCAGAGAAGGGACTACTTTGACAATGATGGTTGTAAATGATCACTCTGAACAAGAACTGGGTGCTGAAAGGAGACAGACTGATCTGTATGATACCCCTTCAGTAACAATATTGCAAACTACAGTGTCTAAAAGGAAAAAAAAGGAAGAGAGTGAAAGAAAGAGAGCAAGATTTATCCCCCCCCCCAAGATTTATTTTTTTAAACAAAGTTTATAAACACTTATTAGAAAAACATAAATCAGGAAAGAGAATCTGAAAGAATTCTTTGGGTGGAAAGATACAAAGCAAACTATAAACTCCTCCAAAAGGGACGAATGGGACTATTTGTAGTAAAGCTATGGGTCGGAAGGAGGAAGACGAAGGTCAAAAACAATGGTAAGTCAGTAAGGGACCCAGAAGGATGGAATGATCTTGGTTTTAGGCTATGCCAAAGGAAGTGAGGACAGAATATTTGTGGTGGCCTAGAGGTTTTGAGAATAAGAATCTTGGGCATGAATTAGAAATAAGTTCTGGTTGTTCTTTGATCCAAAGAATGGCGTGGTAAGGTGAAGGTAACTTGAGTTGTACTTCTTTGTATTTTTGTATTTATATATTGCATTTGTATTTTGTATATTTGTATTTTTCTCATGAGAGGCAGAGTGGAAGTGAAGATCTACTAAGGATGAAAGGTGTGGGCCTTATCACAGGCGGCAGGGCCATTGTAAAAAAGAAAAGAACAGCACGTATTGGGAGGCAGTCTTCGACAAGTGAAAACAAACACAAAATAGGAAAGAACCCCTGTCCTTGGAAGTCTGACCTTGAGTGGCCCTGTGTTCTGTATACAGATGCTAACATGAATCAGACTTGAACTCTGCCAGATTGTTTTATGTCAGAGTTCAGTGATCAGGAACCCGTTGATGGGTTTCGCTTCTTAGTAAGAACAAAACCAGCAAAACAAGGCCATCCACGGAATAAACAGACTGAGTAGATTCTGGGTTCTGGTAGTGCCTCTCTGTGGATTTGATAAGATTAAATGCTTTTGAGTTACTCCACCAGCTTTGACTACCCCAGCCTTTCTGGGGTGGACCTTTCTCTATACTGGTCTCTATTAGTTTGGAATTTTGAAGATTTAGGAAGTACTAGGATAGTATTTTTTTTTTTTCATTTTACCAGGTTTCTTCTAGTTAAATCTATTCTAGATGATTTCTCACTACACCCTCATTAACGACTGAACTAAAAGGCTCAGATGTCACCTGTCTGCTTCACATTAGCATTTACTAGTGCATTTGCATGAATAGTTTTCTGGTCATTAAAGCAAATCTTTCTGTGATGGAAATTTGACCTTGTACCATAGACAGAACTGCACCTTCAAGTACATATCCCCTGCTCCTGCTTTGGCTATTACCAGCCTGTCTGTGATCAATCTTGTTCCCAGTTCTTGCCCTCTCCCTATCCCATGGGACCTTGCCATCTCATAACTTCTTTTTTTAATGTTCCTTATTTGTTCATATTAATGATAGGGGGATGTTTGCATTACATTCAGGCTAATATTTGTATAGGCTGATTTGTATGAGAAGTTAAAAGAGTAAAAAAATCAACAGGATAGGGTTTCCCATAAAAAGTAACTAAAATGTGGACAAAAGGGATGGGTGTTGGAACACTGTACAATTAAAACTTAGTCACAAACACCTTCATAACGATGTCTCTCACTTTGATTCATTTGAAAAAAAATTTAAAAGGCAATAATATTCTCACTCATCGTACAATATCCAATACTAGGGAGATTACAAATCCAGTCTGTGCCATTTTTCAGAACCTAAAGACTTAAGTGTGCTTCAGGAGGGTGTTGTGCCAGTTCGTGTCATCTTTGTGGAGAGCCCAGTAGAAAATCCTGAGGTCCACTGACCCAGGTCCTGAGCCTCATGGGGCTAGCAGGAGTACTAAGAAGAGGTCAGAAAATTATGGCCACGAGCCACTTCTTCTGGGCCTTAATTGGAGTGGTTTCTGTATTTTTTCAACGAGTGGGTTGAAAATTCAAAGGAAAAATATTTTGTGACACGTGATGTTATGTTTCACTTTTGTCTCTAAATAAAGTTTTTATGCAATATAGCAGTGCATCCTCTTTATGACTGATCCTCTTTATGATTCCATCCTCTTTATGACTGATAGCAAAAATGATAGTATGAGGAAAGCAACTGAATAGTCTGTAAAGCATAAAATACTTTCCATCTGGCCCATTACAGAGAAGGTTTGCCAGGTCCTAATGAAGGAAATGAACTCTGTTGCCAACCTCTTAGGTGTAAATTCTAGACACCTATTTTAGCTTCGTAACTTAAAACAACTTTCTCACTCTGTCCCTCACTTTTCCCATCTTTAAAATGAGATTCATAATAAATAATACAGTTCAGGAATCTTTAAACAAATAAATAAATATGCAAAAGCCACTGACGAGTCCCTGAAACAGGGAAGGGGAGAAATTGGAGAAGAGAATAAGAGGCAAATGGGAGGTAATGGGTAAGGGACAAGAGCCATGGGTACATTGGTGTAGAGGGATGGTAAATGTGTGTTTGTATTATCATATACAAAATATAACACAATATATAATTATGCAATATATACATATACAATATATAAAATACTATACTGTGATATATTTAATGTGTCATTTATAATGTGTATATATATATATATACACATATATATAAACCACAGAACCAGCACTACTGTAAACACAAAATCCAAGCTACAAAACCAAACATAGGAATGTGCCTTTCAAGGAGTAGACCGGGGATGGAAGGGAACTGGGAATACTGGTGGAGGGAAGTTGACATGGTAAAATTGGTCTTGGAATATTGTATATCTAAAATTTAATTATGGCTAACTTTGTAAATCATGGTGCTTTGATGAAAAGCCATGACTCCTTGATACAAACATGTGCTCATTTAAATATATATGGGGGTTGTATCACAGAGTAATTATCTCCTTCGATCAGGGCAAAGGAAAATATTGGATTAAAGTCAGTATTCACTTGTGATAAAAGCTCATAGCCAACTGAGGACCAGGTTAAGGTTCTTGCCATGGACACAGCTGACCCATAGTGTCCAGTGAGCCTCTTCAGGAGTGTTTCCTGGGCACAGAGCCAGTTGTAATCCCTGAGCACTGCAGAGTATGACCCCAAAACAATCAAGCGAAAAGAAATTTCACAGCAAACTTAGTAAAGGATGAAACTTTCTCTCCTTGAGAGTGACATTTTATCTGTGTCTCACAAGCACAGAACTCAATGACAAACTCTTCATAATAATTACTTGATGAGACCTGAAGAGACTATAGTGAGTACGGTCTTGCCTTGCATGCAGTTCACCCAGGTTTGATTACTGGTACCCCAAGTAGTGATCCCTGAGTGCAGAGCAAGGAATAAGTCCTGAGAACCTCCAGGTGTGACCCTCATTTCCCCCCCCCCCAAATCACTTTAGAATCAGGAATTTAACATATATAATCTCTCAGCTTATAACCAACCGTACATAGGAAAGACTGGAAAGCAAAGCTTTAAAATCTGGAAATGATAAAACAAAACTGATGTTTCTCAGGAAATATTGCCTAAATAGAATAATCAATATGTGCCTTTTTCTTTCTTTTATAAAACGCTCTATTAGAGGTGCCCTGTCTTAAAATTGTCTGGTGGGGAGGTATGTGTACTTGAAATGAAGCAAGTTGTTTTGGGTTTAGCATTGACCTTGCTCAGCTCTGTTTAGCACTTGAGTAGTTAGATTTCTTCATCTCTATGTCAATCCTGAAAGCATCCCATGGATTTTATTTGCCAGTTTTCCATAGATCTCTTTTTATTTTTTCCAGACCTCCACCCCCCATTCATAGAGCTCTTTAAAAAAAAATTATTCAGGGCCGGAGAGATAGCATGGAGGTAAGGTGTTTGCCTTTCATGCAGGATGGTGGTTTGAATCCTGGCATCCCCTATTGTCCCCTGTGCCTGCCGGGGGCAATTTCTGAGCATAGAGCCAGGAGTAACCCCTGAGCGCTGCCGGGTGTGACCCAAAAACGAAAAAAAATTTTTTATTTTATTTTATTGAAACCATTGTGACCCACAGAGTCCTTCATAGTTGATTTTCAGTTCTACAATGAATCAAGGCCCTTCCCACCCTCAGTGTCGACCTCTCTCCACCCATGGCCCCAGAGTGCATCCTGTCCCACCACCCTTTGTCCCAGCCTGCCAGTGTCAAGGCACCTTTAAGTTTAGATGGTTAAAGTTTAGGTCCGTTGATTCTATTGTTGTTGACATTGGCTTGAATATTTAGACTTCATCTTTTTATAAACTTTATTGAAACAACTGTGATCTACAGAATCCTTCATAGCTGAATTTCAGATATGCCTTTCCCACCACCAGTGTCAACCTCCTCCATCCATAGATCTCTTTAACTAGAATCTGGAAACATGTTCTCTGAGATGCCCTTGGTAGGCAGCAATAAAAATGTAGCTGGAGACATATTGAATAAATGAAAATGTAAAATCAAATTAGGTTAGGGAAATTCCTAATCTCCGATTCTCACTTAAGTACACAATTCTCACAAGAAATACAGAATTTGGCCGGAGTGATAGCACAGCCTTGAACACTGCTGACCCAGGTGGACCCGGGTTTGATCCCCAGCATCCCATGGGGTCCCCTGAGCCTACCAGGAGCGATTTCTGGGTGCAGAGCCAGGAGGAACCCCTGAGTACCCCTGGGTGTGACCCAAAAAGCCAAACCAAAACAAAACACAATTCATCCTTTGCTTCTATGGGCCAAGCTTGAAGCTTGTACGATCGATTCAATCATCTGTAAATGGTTCTGGTTTTGAAATGACAGCAGCCTGCTTTGCTGCAGGTTTACAAAAATTGTTTTTGACTTGGCTGCTCATTCTGTGGAAATGTCGTGTTGCCCGAGAGTAGCATGACTTTTATTCCCAGACCAAACAATGCTTTGGAAAGTTTTAATTACCTTCTCATGTAACAGAACCAGCTTCAACCGTGCAGAGGGCAGAGAACCGGGGTGGTGGCGGTGGCGGGGCGGGGGGGGGGGTCCTGCATTGTGCATATACATCTTGTCACTCTGCAGAAAATCCCAGTCAGACTGGGTCATGTGAAGCGGACAGCAAAGTCAGCAGAACCTCAGAAAAGATGAGACAGCAAAGAAACAGCATTGAATCTTCTCTGAGCCTGCCAAGTACACAGGGCACCCTGCCCCCTTTTAAAGCAAAAGAACCCAGTTGGCATTTGCCCTTCTGTCTCCCCATTCTGAAAGAGAATCTATGATCCAGCAGAGATAGCATGCTCCGACAGAGATAGAGAAGTCTCAGGGCTCTGGGGTGCATGGAGGATTCTTTGAGATTTTTCTGCTTCTCCCAGGAAATCTTTCTTGCTGCAATGCAGTTTGTGCCACCAAAGGTGATTACAGCACAACTCTGGCATTTTTAGCCCCAACAGGGGCCATTTTGAGAAATATAGGAGGCTCAAGAGGCTGTGTGTGTGTGTGTGTGTGTGTGTGTGTGTGTGTGTGTGTGTGTGTGTATTTGTGTGCGTGCGTGCAGCATGCTGATGGTACAGCTCTGACATAAAAAAATATTTCAGAAACTCTTCTTGTGGGCACAGATGTTCAGGACAGGAACAACCTGGCAGGGTACCACACCTGGACACCAATGGGCCATTGGAGCTTTGTCTTCCGCACTGAAATCATTGTGATGCTCTGTCTATCATGTTGAGAGATTTGGGGCTCCAGCCTTCCCAGTGCTTGGAAGGTTTCAGGCTCTCTGTTCTGCTCAGCCTGCCAAGAAGCTGGAGAGGCGCCTGGCAGTTCGGATTTGTTCTCTGCATCGAAAGGCATTTCGCAGCAGTGAGAAATTGTGAAGTCACTCCTGACCACATTATGGAATTGTGTTTTTTGGTGTTTTTGGTTACTTTTCTTTTTGTTCTTCAATGGCAGAAATGTGGGATCTGTCTCAAAGAAGACTTCCGATTTTCTAAGGCTGGCAAGGGCATAAAATGATATGAGAGTTTCTTGACAGCGGTCCAGGTTCAAGGAAGATTTTTTTCCAAGGACTTACTATGGTCAGGAGACCTTGTGGGGATCTCCTGGAGAATGTGAGGTTCTGGCTTCACCCACAAAACTTTGGCAGAAGGCTGAAAAAACAAAAAAGATGAGCGTCTGGAGAGTTTCCACTGAATTATGATTGAGGTTCACCACAATTGGCATCTTTGGCTTTTTCCAACAAAATTTGGTGTCTTCATGTGCTGTCCAGCGTCTACTGCAGGTCAGATGGAGCTTAGGAAGACTCGGGTAACTGTTCTCTTTGTCAAGTATTTGGTGTCTCTCTCCTCTCACTCCCACGCTGTCTTGTTTTTATTTATGTAATTCTCCTCTGCGAAGGCAAATTCCCTCTCGTTCACCAGCTTGGTTTGGTTTGCAGACTTGCCAAGCATGTTTTACGTGGAGGTTATTTCCAAAACTTATGGCTCTCTATAGCATAAAGCAAATGCTCATGGTAGGGCTTCTTTTTGTATGTTTCCTTTTCTTGTGGGTTGTTATTTATAAATAACATTTATATATATTTACATATATTATAAATAATATTTATAAATAACATTCATATTTACTTTGGATGGTGCTTCCTTGAAAGTTAGTGTAATAGAAGAATTCATTTTTAAAAAATTAGAGAGATTTTTAGTGAAGTCCAGAACCGAGATTCTTTTTGCTTTAGAAAAACCTTTGCATAAAATATATGTGGGAAAAAAAAAAGCTGCAGGCTTGGTGAGGAAAAGGATTTTCCAAAAAAATGAAGCCAATATCTCCAAAGACAACTGTCTGGCAAGGTCCTTAGACAAATGGAAGGCAGGATCTTTTTGGTGCAGGAGGGGTCAGATCGGGGATCTCTATAGATTCTATGAAGTAGAAGCTTCAAAGTTATAGGTCGGTGGATATTGGGGAGAAGGGAGATGTTGGCTGCCTATTTTCTGCCTGTTTGAAGTCTTCTTTTGTTGACACCCCTGACATTGCTCCTTCCTGCCCCCTGTGCCTTGGCCGGCGCATGAAACTGGAGTGAGAGGGACTCAGTGCAGAGCCTCTGGAGTGGAACCAATTGTGTGGTGGAATGACCTTGTCTTTATCATTGACCTTGACATTTTCTTTCTTTTTTTTTTTTAACCCCACAGGAGCCTAGTAATAAACGGGTGAAGCCCCTTTCCAGAGTCACGTCACTTGCCAACCTCATCCCGCCTGTGAAAGCCACACCACTGAAGCGCTTCAGTCAGACTTTGCAGGTAAGAAAGCCACTGCCTGTTTGTGGCAACCCTGCTGTGCCCAAGAAGATGGTTGGGAGCGTCCTTGGTTTCAGACAAATCTGAACTCATATCAGCTTTGGCAGTGGAGAACTCATAAGGACTTGGATGACAAAGACTGAAAACCTTAGTCTTAAATTCGGGTCACCTGGAGTCTTTTGAAGGCGCATCTCTTGGGTCCTTCCTCACCCCCTATTTCAGAGTGCTGTGCTCCTCTTTAAGCTCACACTCAGGGTCCTTCAGGTTCTAAGATATCCAACCTAAGAAACCCAACACATGAGTCAGCCAGAGGGCGGCAGAGCCTGGTGGTCTGAACCTCAAGGTAGTAAGGAAAAGCTCAGCTGTCTCCATTTTTCTTCTAACAAAGAACTATGGTTTTTATTTTTTTAAATGTCTGTTTAAAAAAAGAAGAGGAAACCTTTCATAACATGTAAAAAATAATACAGCATTGAAATTGCAGTGTTCGTCAATGAAGTTTTGCTAGGACATGTGGTTGCTTTTGCATTACAATAGCAGAGCCCGGCCTTTCTAATAATAAGGCTGTATCAGCTAACTTGGCTGATCAGAACCAAAATAGTTACATTTTGGCCCTGTCTAGAGAGTGTTTGGGCTTAAAGCAAGAGCCCTAGAATGAAGTATTATCTCTGTTCTGATCTCAGCTCCATCCAAGATTTTCTGTCACCTTGGACAGGTCTATAGGTTTTGCTTTTCTACCTAATGGATGAACTCAGGGTGATGACAGCCTCAGCCATATCAAATCATTGTGGCGACGCACATGATAGTGTAGTAAAGGTTTTAGCATAAATGTAAATTTAACTACTTGGCCCTTTATTGAGAAACTGCTAATTTACTAATTAGCTAAGTTGTAAATATGAGCTCTTATCATAATTATCTGGCTAATGTGGCCGCAGTTGTTTTTAAACCTGAGATAAAGTGGATATCTCTCTTCAAGTGAGCACTGCAATTTGTGCGAGACCTTGGATCCAATTCAATATAATAAAGATAATCTCTTTCAGACTGAGACCCATAAAAGTCATGGTGTGAAAAGGGAGGGGCATTTCTCTTCCCTCTTTCGCTGAATAGCTTTAAGGTTGCCACTTTTTCACTCATTCTGCCTATTTTTTGTTTTTGTTTCTGTTTTTGTTTGGGCCACACCCGGCAGTGCTCAGGGGTGACTCCTGGCTGTCTGCTCAGAACTAGCTCCTGGCAGGCACGGGGGACCATATGGGACACCGGGATTCGAACCAACCACCTTTGGTCCTGGATCGGCTGCTTGCTGTGCTATCTCTCTGGGCCCCATGCCTATTTTTCTTACTGGTCGTAGCATCTTAGCTTTCTGAACCATTCAGAAAAATGTGGATAAGAATCCATGGTCTGTCCCTGTATAAAAATATTTGAGAACTGTTTGAGAACCTGTCCCCCTGTGTCCTTGCTCCCCCACCATTCAGCTAATCCCCTGCCATAATAAATGGTCCGTGATGTCCTTGTCACTTTGCTATAGCTGTTCCTCCTCAACACATCCCCCTGTCCACTCCTCTGTGAATCCTACTCAGTTCCTCCCCATGTAGACCTCATTGCCTAATTTGCTAGAGGATCCGCTCTATTACACTCAGCACTGGGGCTACTGGATGTTGAGTTCCTCCCCTGATTCCTTTGGTGGGGGAAAAAGTCATCTGGGGGAGCCAGTGGAAGGACAGTGAAGCTAATGAAGCCAAATTGTTTACCTTTTCTCCCCCATGACCAATCCCTGAGCCCTCTGGCCAAGTTCATTGCAGGCTTCCCCTGGAAGATTCATCACCACCCTGGTCCTGCACATCTGGTCTTTTGCTGAGTTCTGCTTTTTGAAAATTCCTTAGTCTGCCTACTGCCATTTCACCCTTTCCTTTCCATCCCAGTGCTGTGCCTCCAGCTCATGCCACAGTTGTTTCCTTCTCTTCAACACCAGCCATCTTTACCTATTGCCTCTCCTCTGACAGACACCCTCATTACTGGGGCAACCCTCACTCATCCCCCAAACATGGAGTGGGCCTTTGTCCTGTACCGAGCCAGCTCTGTGCCTTTATCTTGTTGCATTTAGATAGAGTTGCCTTTCATTAGGTTCATCCGGCCCTTGAGTTGAACTAAATTAGTTAGCTAATTTAGCTAACATTTGAAACATTCAAGTAAGAATGTCAAGTCAATGCCTGGGTCAATGTTGATGCGTTGGACTCACCCTTGGAGGGCCCTCAACAATCCCAGCTGCCCTCTGCAAGATCTGGCCCATCACGTTGTCATTGCCTTACCTTACCTCTCGACCCCACCATGTGTGTTCCTGTGTCCAGAGAGAGTTCTGTCTATACTTCCCACCATAATCCAGCCTTGGCTGCATATCATTTTTAGTCTCCCATTGTCAAACATTAGACTCTTTTCTTTAGCTTCCCAGCAACCTTTCTTTTCACCTTGTTCTGCCCTCTTGCAGGGAACACTGTAGAGAACCATCTGATCACCTTGAAATTTGCCTTTAAGCTGGGGAACCAGAGCAGAAAGAAATCCAGCCAGATCTGAACTCTAGCAGTCTTGAGTCCAATCAAGGATAAGAAAGCCAGTCAGACCTGAGAAAGGGATCTGACCTGTTGAAATTGGTTTCTTAAAACTTCAAGATTTTCTTTGGTCAAATATTTTGTTTTAAATTTGCTTGTTGTAAAAGGTCACAACAGTTGTTCACACTACATTTAAATTATCGGACAGGAGAAAAAAACAGCAGAACTTCTTTGTTTGATTGGTTTTTCTGATTTTGGGGGTGGACCACACCCATTGGTTCTCAGGGGTTACTCATGGCTCTGTGCTCAGAAATCGTTCCTGGCAGGCTTAGGGAACCATATGGGAAGCTGGGGATTGAACCCAGATCTATCTCAGGTTGGCAGTGTGCAAGGCAAACGCCCTACTGCTGTGCTATTGCTCTGGATCAGAACTTGTTGTTTATAATGTTATACAACATAGACTCTATGAGCGCTTAGCTTGAGCAACAGGCTTTGTGTTTTGAGTGTGTCATTTGCAGCAGGGGTGGGGGGAGATGTGGGGTGTGTCATCAAATGACAATGTGACCCTGATATTGGATGCAGAATGTTTGCAGGGTGATCTGCAGAGCCTGGCAGAACCATCTCTCACCATGATCCTATCTGTCACCTTGGTACATGTGGAACAAGTTTCTCAGAATTCCTGGCATCCCAATAACTGCCCCATGACTCTATTTACCTTATAGCTAGAATGAGATAAGATGATAATGCCAGGAACAGGGAAGCCAAAGAAGAAGGGGACACCCCCCAGGGGACGCTCAGACAATTTCCCATCCTTTTAGTGTTAACTGTAGTGGTCTTGTCACCTCTTCTAGAAGTGTAGGAACTGAGACCGAGGAGTAGACAGGCAGCCCCCGCACTCTCACTAGTCAGTCATTCCTCATCCATCTACGTATGTGTATTGCTTAGGATTTTCTACATACCAAAATGACTCAAAGTTAAAATTGAGCAACTTGATTTTCTGCTACAGTACTTTTTGCTGTTGGTTTGGTTTGTTTTTTGGGCCACACCCAGTGGCACTCAGGGGTTCCTCCTGACTCTGTGCTCAGAAACTGCTTCTGGCAGGCTCCAGACCATAGGAGAGGCTGGGGATCAAACGTGGGTCTGTCCTGATTTGCCTGCAAGCAAGGTAAACAACCTACTGCTGTGCTATTGCTCCAGCCTTCTGCTATAGTACTTTTAAGCCCCTGACTCCTGACTCCTTAAGGACAATTCTGGCCCTTTGTCCATCCAGTTATGGCTCTCCAATTGGGTTCCTTTTATTATAGGAAAGAGAGGTGGTAGATCCAAGTGGCCAAACAGGATGCTTTCCTCAGTCACTGAAGACTCAGGAGCCCTTTCTCTGATTCCTTGGGAGACCAGAGGTTAGCCAGGAGAAAGTCAAGAGAGCTGGCTCTGGCAGCCTCTTCTGTGAAGGTTAAAATCCCAGCCACAGATGTCAGTGGTCCACGAAGAAGCAGAGCAGCAAGACACTACAAGATTTGTTCCCTTTCCTCCCCTGGGTCTCGTATGAATTGGGGAGTTGGGCCCCAGCACAAAGACGGCGTTTGTGGAAGTTGGAGAGGGACTGCCGACTGCACGGTGCTCTGTCTGCTTCTGACGGGAAGGTTGACTGGGGCACAGATGTTTGGATCTCCCTGGGCCTATAAATCCCCTCGCTGGCCTGCCCAAAAGGAAAATCTGGCCCACTCTAAAAGGCGTCTGAGGCTCCTGCTCCTCCGCGAGAATGAAAAGGTGCTGGCTGGGGATCAGGTCAGATGGCATGCAGCCTCCCACTTCCAGCTGCACACTTCTGGCAGGTTCCTTTGAGCCCAGGGCAGCTGCATATGGTGGACTGTGGCGTTCATTCCGCTCTGATTGGGCCGACCTTCCCTCCCCACACTAGCTTTATTCTTTTTCCATTATAAAAGAGTGTGTTCGTGTTGGAAAAAATATAGAAAGAGGAAAGAGAAAAGAATGAGTGGAGTCTTCCACACCCAACGGACCATTTGAATATTGTACTCATTTCCTTCCTATGTTATTCTAGGTGTAAACACACAATTTATACACCCTGAGTCTAATTTGAGCTTATGCGTGGTCTCGCCAGCCTAGCCCTTCTTGCCATCTGCACTTTTTGATCAAACTTTCCTGCAGATTGTGGCTGATTCATTTCTCTTGCATCTCTTGGCCCCTCTTGCGTTTGACCTTGACCTTTCGAAACAAACTGTGAGACTGGTTGTTAAAAAGTTCCTTAATCCTTGTTGTACCCCCCTGGAAAAAATTCTACCTTTTTTATAAAGTTAAATTTGTTTTTATTTCTTCTTTTTTTTTTTTTGGTATTATGGTTGGTAGTGTTTTTTTGTTGTTATTGTTGTTGTTGTATCTTTGGGTATATGTGCATCTAGTTCTTGGGATGGGTTGTTCTCTTTTATTTTCATCCTCCTGTCATTTAGTTGGATGAGAATTTTATGATCTGGCTTCAGGGAAGTATTATAACACAGTTATTCTTAGACTGTATTATCTTAATGAACTGAATATATATCAGTCAGCATGCTGGTGTGATTACATTACTAGGCTCATCTTTAATGGCTATATAGGCTATGAATACTTTTATGTCATTAAGTAACTGTCTTCTGAATCCATTTGTCATTTTTTAAAGTGCTTATTTTTCCTGATTATATAATGTCATTAAAAATGGAACACTATTTTTTTTTAAACTTTATTGATTGATTGGTTGGTTAGTTGGTTGTTGGGTCACACCAAGTGGCGCTCAGGGGTCACTTCTGGCTCTGCACTCAGAAATCGCCCCTGACAGGCTGGGGGATCATATGAGTGCTGGGAACCATACCAGGTTCCTCCCCGTTCAGCTGTCTGCAGTGCAAACACCCTACCACTGTGTTATCTCTCCAGTCCCTAAAAATATGGAAAACTCTAAAGAAGAGTATTAAAGTTATTTTGTTTTACTTTTGTTTGGGAGTCACACCCAGCAGTGCACATTAGGGCTGTACATTAGGAATAGCAGGGCTCTTCCTGGTGGTGTGCTTAGGAGTCACCCTGGCAGTGCCCCAGGGATCATCTTAGGAACTGACTTGTCATTTGAACCAGAGTCCAACACCCACAGTTGCATGTAAAGCAAGTACCTCACCCCCTGTACTATTCATCCAGAACTTAAAAAAAAATCACTTCCTCTGGGAAATGCTCTGGGAACTGAGTCCTGTGGGATCTTCATAGGCTGCACATGAGGTGGTCTGTCCCCAAAGTCAGTTTGGTAAATAAAGCCTGCAGCTTGCCAGGATCAAAAAGTCACAGACAGGGCCAGAGAGATAAAATGGAGGTGGGGCATTTGCCTTGCATGCAGAAGGAGGGTGGGTCAAATTCCAGCATCCCATATGGTCCCCCGAGCCTGCCAGGAGCAATTTCTGAGCATAGAGCCAGGAGGAACCCCTGAGTGCTGCTGGGTGGGACTCAAAATCCCTACCCAAAAAAAAAAGTCACAAGCAGGCTTTAGTAACCATTGCATTTTACTCCTGTTCCTTACCCTTTGTTTGACTGGGAGAAAGAGTCAGAATTTCCAGTTCAACTCACAGAACATGACATTATGCAAAAGCCCCATGAAGTGAAATGGGGGCTGCTGCCCTTAAGCTTCTGGAAGGTTTCTACTAATTTTCCCCACCTCTGAACCAAAGTTTTCTTCAGCTCCTCAGTCATACTACTACGAATATTTCTCAGCTACAGTATTTCCCCTTGCATCGAGTCTTTGGGATTTGACATTTATTGATTTTGAATTAATGGGTGCATTTTTCTAAAAACATGTCTTCAGTGTGTATCAATATGAACCAGATTCTGCAAATGAGATTTTGTGTTTTTAGGAAACAGCACATCTGACTTGGTGTTTATGGTCTTGCATATTTGTCCACTGATTCTGGTTTTTCTTTGTTTGTATCACTTCACCATAGAAAATATGAAAAGTAAATGTAAAAAAGTAGAATCATAAAAATACAAAACAGTCCATGGCCCTACTCCCTACATCTGGCCAGTAACTCTTTGTTAGCATTTGACTTTAAACAGCCATCTTTTTTGTCTGTACTCTGTATGTAAGACTTTATTAGTAGTAAGAGTTTATTAGTAACCTTACTATTAGTAAGTTTTTCAAAAAGAATGCTTTGTTCCAGCTTTATTGAAATATAATTGGTTGGGCCCGGAAAGATAGCACCGCGGTGTTTGCCTTGCAAGCAGCCGATCCAGGACCAAAGGCGGTTGGTTCGAATCCCGGTGTCCCATATGGTCCCCCGTGCCTGCCAGGAGCTATTTCTGAGCAGACAGCCAGGAGTAACCCCTGAGCACCACCGGGTGTGGCCTAAAAACCAAAAAAAAAAAAAAAAAAAAAAAGAAATATAATTGGTTTACAGCACTGCATAAGTATATAGTATACAATAAGTGGATTTGATGTAGAGGTTCTGTGAAATGATTACACCATAATAGGTCCAATTAGCAACCAGGTCATAGAGATGATTTTTTAAATAAGGTTTTTGTTGATAAAGAAAACTTGTGTGATTTTTGTGCAAGGCCTCGGTATACTCTGTTTAGTTCCAATTTTTGCAGCCAAAAAGGGCTACAAAAGAATCTTTTTAATAACTATAACATCTTATGAGTTTCATTGCCATTTAGTGGACTAATTTCTATTTTTTGACAGTTTAGAACTATTTCCAGACTTTTGCATTCATAAGTAACACCTGGTGCTGAGGGTTTCTTTTTTCCTTTCTTAAATGGTTCTAACAGGGATCTTGCAACGACCTTTCTGCTCAAGTGGTTCATAGCTAGTTGATAATGAATTAAAACACACATAAACCACACTAATGGTGGCAGTGCAGTCAGAGGTAAAATAATAGTGCCAGGCAGCATTCGGTTTCCTGCTAACCAGTACCAGGTTCTTGGGGGAAGCCTTGGGCATTGTTATCTTCACTGTGATTTTGTGATTATCTTTTACCCTGCTCCGTTTACAGATAAAGAAACTGAAACCCAGAGAAACTTTTCCAAGGTCTCTCAAAGCACCAAATTGACTTGAAACCCTGCTTTTTTCACTCCAAAACCTGGGTTCTTAACCCAATCCTATATTTTAGTCAAAGGATTGGACTATTCCAATTCCACCCCTTTTAGCCATCCTTTAATTCTCTGCTACTCAGATGTCTTATTTATCAGAAAGACAAAATGCAAGAACCTGCCCAGTACCTCTTTATACTAATCCTTCATGCTAGAATTAGAACGAAGGTCAAATGTAATGGAGACCACACAGCTGGTAAATGTTATTTCCCAATTTAAGTTAATTGCTCTAATCAAACCCTCCATGAGAGTCCTCCAGGACGCTGGTGGAGAACATTTTCCAGCCCTGGCTATAACCATGGCACATGCTGATTGATCCGATTATAACTGTGTTTTTCCCACCCCAACCTCCAATTCATTTCATAATAAGCCATCTGCTACAAGCTAGCAATGAATTTCATAGTAGAGAATTTCGCTGGCCTGGGTTCTTTTTTTTGGTGGAGTTTGTTATCTTTGGCTGGAGAGACCTTCTGTTTTTTGGAAAAGAACTAGGGAGCACCCCCACTGAACAGTTGGCATTATCAAATGGGTTCCATCATGCATCACCTGCTGGGTTTACATTTCCTCTGACACATTTAACAGGGCCCCTTTCCCACCTGACAGGCTTTGCAGCATCTTTTCCACGTTCCCAACTCAGGTATCAACATGAGCATCCATTTCCGAAATCTGTAGTATCTGGGCTTGCCATGGCTGTTGTTATTTTAGCTGTCAGTCATTATGAGCATTGGGCTTTTAACTCCTGTGCTAGGCCAGAGTCCCTCAGGGAGTCTCATGATTGTCCTGGAGCAGATTTTTTAATTCCAGGCCCCATTTCCCCACACCCAGGGGATCCATTCATTGTTTCTATTTTTATACAGTCCACCCCCAATGTGGATCTGCCACTGAAGGTCATTGTTTCTCTTGTACTCCCATCTTCC
Organism: Suncus etruscus; assembly: GCF_024139225.1. Taxonomy (NCBI): domain Eukaryota; kingdom Metazoa; phylum Chordata; class Mammalia; order Eulipotyphla; family Soricidae; genus Suncus; species Suncus etruscus. The sequence goes on along the minus strand of NC_064854.1, from coordinate 129,818,981 downwards.
CAGGGATATGTAGCGGTGCCTGGACACGTGTTGGTTGTCACTTTCAAGGGCGGTTATAGCCAGCACCTAGTTTAGGTAGAGGTAAGATAACCAAACTAAGCTTCCTACCAGACACAGGCCAACAGGTTAACTTTCTGATCTAAAATATTAGTGGTGAGTTGAGAAAGTGGCGCTATGGCTGCTATCATCCATCAGGCCTGAAACTCATCTCTTTGAACACTGGCATCCCACCATACTTGGAATCTTACTTCAAGGGAAGCAGGGTGAAATACTGATTAAAATGGTGGGCTGGGGGCTGGAGAGATAGCACAGTGATAGGGTGTTTGCCTTGCATCCGGCAGACCTGGGAGGGAACCGGTTCAATTCCCCGGCATCCATGTGGTCCCCTGAGCCTGCCAGGGGCAATTTCTGAGTGCAGAGTCAGGAGTAACCCCTGAGCACTGTAGGGTGTGGCCTAACAGCCAATGAATCAATTAATCAATAAATAAAAAGTTTAAAATTTTTTTTAAAAAATGGGTGGAGGGTGGACTGAAGATAATCAGACCTGGCTTGTCATTCTGAGTTTACCAATGTCTGGGGGTTAAATTTTGAAGCAGCCCTCATTACCTGAATGACCTTTTAGCAAAGTGACATTTTTTCTAAGTCTCCAGTTCCCATATCTATTGAATGTCAGTAGGAATGAATCTTTCTACAGGATTCAACAAGGAAAATCTTTTCTTGTGAGTACACAAAGGGCCTTATAGTTCCTCTCCAAGTGCCTATTGCATGTAAGCAACATATTGTTGATATCCTCACGAAAACATCAGTGAATAATATAGATAACAGACTCACCTTCAAAGAACTTACCTTCAGTTAGAAGGCAACAGGCATGTCAGAAACAGACCAGTAAGCAATACATGCAGCACATGGTGAAAAGGGGGGGGGAGGGGAGATTGGGTTGTGGGTAGTGGCAGTTCATTGCTTGTTTTTTTTTTAATTTAAAAACTTTATTTATTGATTGATTGGTTGATTTTTGGGCCACACCCAGCAGTGCTCAGGGGTCACTCCTGGCTTGGCTGCATGCAAGGCAAATGCCTTACCACTGTGCTATCTCTCCGGCCCTGACAGTATACTCTTCTGATTGGAGGCATCCTCTTCTTTGTTTTTTCCACTAGCAATGGTTAGAAGTTCCTTCCCCAACTCCCAATTCATCTCACTGTGCGTAGCTGTACTAATAGATGTAGGTAAGGAGTATGTTTATGGCTAGGCTGGATGGACAAGCCCATAGCTTGCACCTGGTTGATAGTATGGAGACTATCCCCAGAGCCACCCAGTTGCTGACTATGTACCTGACCATCATTCTTTTTCTTTTGTTTGAGATTTCTTCCTTTCAGTGTCCTCCCAGCTTCTCAGTCATCTTCAAAAGGCAAAATAACTGTTATAACCTTCAGCCTAACTGAAGATGTAATTCTAAACTTTGGTCAAAGAACAATTCAGTCATTATTCTTCAAACTGCAAGTGCATTTCTTCATCTGAAGTATAAGATTTAAGCACCAGGGCCCATGTCATGGAAGCCTCCCCAACCATGTATCATGAGTTTCTTGTAAATCATAGATGTAGCCCCCAGATTAGAAGGAGGTCGGATTTGGAGGTTAATCTGATTTTGAAACCTGCCAGGGCAAGTCCCTTAGCGTCAGTTTCCTCCTTGGGAAAGGGGGAAGAACTACCATTTCACAGGGTTGCTTTTGGGACCAGAGAGAACTCACTGAATAACTAAGCAGGGGCAGGCATAGAATAGCCATGATGTATTAATGGACTTTCTTCTATCCCATCTCTCCTCTGTACTTAAGCCCAGAAATCACCAAGGGAACCCAAAATAACAGATTCCTCAAGTCCTCTTATTTTCTTTTCAACCGCAACAAAAGGAAACCTCCAACTCTGGGTAATTTTTCAAAAAGTACATGAAAATATGATGGGTCTTCCATTCAGATCGTGAAACAAATCAAGCACTCTCGTTGTTTTTCCCATCCAATGGCTAGCGCTTTCCTGTTTATGTGAGTTTGGCTACCGTTTGCTGGCATACCTTTCTGATAATGCTGAGCAGATTGGGAGTCAGTTTGGAAGGACATATTAAACATTAAAATGCTGATACTTGGGGCTGGAGAGAGAGCACAGCGGCGTTTGCCTTGCAAGCAGCCGACCCAGGACCAAAGGTGGTTGGTTCGAATCCCGGCGTCCCATATGGTCCCCCGTGCCTGCCAGGAGCTATTTCTAAGCAGACAGCCAGGAGTAACCCCTGAGCAATGACGGGTGTGGCCCAAAAACCAAAAAAAAAAAAAAAAAAATGTTGATACTTTTTAGACTGAGGAATTCTACTTAAGGACCCTGTCTTACAGAAATAATGCATAAAAACAGGAAAACATAGAAGAGACACTTTTTCTAATTGCCAAACCCAGGAAATAACTTTATTTTATTTTGTTTGTTTTGTTTTGGGGCCACACCGATGACGCTCAGCGGGGTTACTCCTGGCAGGCTGGAAGACCATATGGGATTCAGGGATTGAACCTTGGTCCATCCAGGGTCGGCAGCGTGCAAAGCAAATGCCCTATCGCTGTTCTATTGCTACAGCCCCAGGGATTAACTTTAATGTCCATCAGGTGGACTGATCAAATCAGTGTGTCTCATCCAAACTTTGGCGTGCTAGTCAAATGAGGGATTTGGGACTGATGGAAATACTTTGGTACACCAAAGAGGTGGTTGTTGTACAACACTGTGAATGAACTAACAGCTACTTAATTCCATTCACTTTTTAAAAGGGGGAGAGAGCATAGGTGTTAAGATGCTTGCAAATCTAGGTGACAGCCCTGGTGCTGGTAATCTTTCACACTTGGCTTGAGGACACTTTATCTATCCTTGGGCCTACGTATTGATAGAGGATTGCAGAAAGGGTCCCCCAAGTCTCCTTTATTTTCTACAAATTTCACTTCAGTCATTCTGGGGAACATCTGGGCCACACCTGGAGTCCTCAGGGCTTACCCTTGGCTCTGTGATGAAGAGTCTTGGCAGTGTTCAGGAAACCGTATGCTGTGCCAGGGATAGAATCTAAGTTAGCCCATGAAAGGCAAGCATTTTAATCTATGTACTGTCTTTCCAGACTCTGCTTTGCACAAAGACTAGGGTTCGATTCTCAGCATTATCAGGACTTACTCCCAAACACCACTTGGGTGAGGTCCCCAAACGAACCTCAAGTAAAATAATGTTAATTTTTTTTTACAAGTGAGTCTTATGTATTAGACAGAGACTCATAATGCTGAGGAAAAGAAAAATAAATACTGTTTTCTGTGAATATTAGCAAATGCCTAGAGCAGGTTTGGAAAGATCTGGAACAGATGTAACAGCAGTTACTTTTAAAAAGAGGATGTGGGAAAAATCTACTTAGTTTTATATTCTTTGGTAAGGTCTGAACATTTAAAATCAGCATAACTTTGAAAAGTAGGCGGGAGTGTGTCAGCGTTGGTCCAGGACTGGCAGTGGGAGGCAGTGGGCGGTTAATTCTCTTCAGTGAAAGTGGAAAATGGCTTTCATTATGAATCTTCTTTTTTACGGTTTCCTCTGTTCTTGCTCTTCAACTTCTGCCCTGGCTGGCATCAGAGCCACAAACTGAACCGAGTGAGCTGTTTGATGACTCACTTGCACAGTTTTGACCTTTCTGTGCCTGTGGCTAATTGATTGAGAGTGCCGGGACTTCTGCAAACCTTAGCCTGGTGGCAGTTTCTAAGGGCCTGTTTTCCAAGATCACAAGGATTTGTAAGATACCATCGATGAACTGTGTCTTTGATGCAAGTACCTTCCTGACCAGCACATTCACAAGCTGGGAACTCTGAGATGCCTTTGGCCGCCTGAGTTGCTGTGTTGCTACTTGCAGACAAAGCCTTCAAACTGTCCATATTTCATAAATTATAAAAGCATGAAAAGTAAGATTCACCCGGGAAAACCAAAAGAATCTGCAGCATTTCCTTTATACTCTGTATACATTTTCCTAATTAGAAATAGTGTTAAGTGGGGCTGGGAGAGATCGCATAGCAATAGGGCATTTGCCTTGCATGTAGCCAACCTGGGAGGGGCCCAGCTCGATTCCCAGAATCCCCATATGGGCCCCCAACCTGCCAGGGGCGATTTCCGAGTGCAGAGCTAGGAGTAATCCCTGAACACTGCTGGATGTGACCCAAAAAACAGTCAATCAATCAATCAAAAAAGTTAAAAAAAATAATGTTAAGTGTTCATGTTACAAATTTCTATATTTTGGGGGCCAGTGAGGTGGCACTAGAGGTAAGGTGTCTGCCTTGCAAGCGCTAGCCAAGGAAAGATCGAGACCGCGGTTTGATCCCCCGGCGTCCCATATGGTCCCCCCTAGCCAGGGGCGATTTCTGAGCCCTTAGCCAGGAGTAACCTCTGAGCATCAAACGGGTGTGGCCCGAAAAACAGAAACAAAAACAAAAAAAAACAAAAAACAAAAAAAAAACAAATAAATTTCTATATTTTGGACTAGATAGAAGTGAATTTTAGCCTTCTAAGGATCTCAGACTTGTCTTATGAACAGATAGTATTCCATTAAGCCAACATACTTAGCATTGTCCTTTTATTCAGTAGTTTTCCTAATCTTTTTTAAGTTTGAGATATATTTAAGCAGTAGAGTTATTTTTGCTTATGTGAGGCCCTGGTTCTACCCCCCCCCCCACATACACACCCCTTTGACTTTTACTGTTGATTGCAAAATATTTGGAAGCTATCTTTTTAATGCCTCAGTGGCATTTTACATGATGTCATGTCAGATCCCTTCTTGGCCTCAGGAAATGTATAGTTCAGAACAGGTGGCCAATAAGTATAATAAAATGTGATCACAGCTATATCAAAAATAGGTTCGTATTGCTTTGGGAGATGGTGGGAGAACAGTAATCAAAGCTTCCTGAGTAGCAAGTTGAGTTGTAGCATGAGGAGAGTTAGGAGTTAGCTAAGTGAAACATGAATGAAAACATAACCAGGCATTTGCCTCACATACAGCCAACTCTAGTTCCATCCCCAGGACAAATGATTCCCTGAGCACTGTTGGGAGTGACCCCTGAGCACAGAGCTGTGAGCAGCCACAAAGCACTCCTGGGTGTGGCCCTAAATCCTAAAGAAATGAATTCAATAAAAGCATTGGAGAAAAAAATAAAAGTGCAATCACTTGTATCTTTTCTTTCCTGGTTTGGGTGCCATATTTGGCAGGGTTCAGGGGTTCCTCCTGGCTCTTTGCTCAGAAATCACTCCTGGCAGGCTCAGGGGATCATATGGGATGCCAGAGATCCATTCCAGGTCAATCAAATGCAAGGCAAACACCCTACCGCTGTGCCATCGCTCTGGTCCAGATGGTGCCTATAGGTTTCTTGTATGTTCGTTGGTATTTTTCCACTTGACACATGCTTCGTTTAGATTAATGGAAAGTGAGGAAGGGGATGGAGTTAATGAATCCCTAAGAACTAAGAAGATTCTTTCTGGCTTCAAGCAAAGGGATCTTGAGGCTTCCACAGTACTGGTAAAGTTCATTACCTCCTTCTCTCTATTTTCTCTCTCCAGTCTTCATTATGTCCCTTCATTCTCTCTTCTAACAGAGTATGGTGTGAGCTAAGAGAAGCTGCAAGGAGCTCATGCTTTAATTATCTCTAGAGTGCACAGACTCAAAGCAGACCAGACTTTCTCCCTTCTTTCTTCTCTAGAGATGGCAAGGAATCGTGGGTCCCGATGGGTCAGGTCTAGGAGAAATGCCCACACTTCGTGAGTGAGATAAAATGCCTGAGGAAGGCAGAAGATTGATTCTACTACAAAGTAGAACGAGTAGGGTGACACCATCCTACTGGCAGCATCCTCGGGGAAACGTTGGGTCCATTATTATTGGTAGTAGCCTTTGTGCATGAGTGTGGCTTGCAGTGTTTGATGCAGTAGAACGCTAGCTGCCAGCTCCCACAGAGTGGATACTCCCAACATGTGAGTGAAAGCAACCTCCTGCAAATAACTTGCCCAGCTTCCAAAGGCCTTGCAGCACTTTTTCTTGCGAATGTCTGATTTATGTTCTGTCCGTGATGGAAAACGCTTCAGGGATCCACCCAGCCCTGCCATTCTCGCCCTGGTGACAATTATTTTTTTTTTTTCTCGTTGTTCAGCGTTCCATTAGTTTCCGCAGCGAGAGCCGGCCTGACATTCTTGCCCCTCGACCCTGGTCCAGAAATGCCACCTCTTCAAGCACCAAGCGGAGAGACAGCAAACTGTGGAGTGAGACCTTCGATGTGTGTGTCAATCAGATGCTTACATCCAAAGAAATCAAGCGGCAAGAGGTAGGCCTGGGGCCCAGGGAATGGCAAAGCAGCTAGTTTAAGTTTCCCAGCAGGTGGAAACCAAGGCAGGATCCATCCACACCTTGGTCTTCAGATCAATGCTTTACTGCATTTGTAGAACCACCACCAATATGGGTGTTTCAAACATGTAGAAGTAACTGGAAAACCAGCACTCAGCTAGGTGGGTGAAGCCCTTGCTTTCAAAAGAAACTAATATGAAACAAAAAAAAAAAAAAAAAAAAGATTTACACAGAAGAGAAATTAGGAAGTATCTGTTTAGAATTCTAGATTTCAGGGCCGGAGAGATAGCATGGAGGTAAGGCCTTCTGGTCATTGGTTCGAATCCCGGTATCCCATATGGTCCTCTGAGCCTGCCAGGAGCGATTTCTGAGTATAGAGCCAGGAGGAACCCCTGAGCGCTGCCGGGTGTGACCCAAAAACAAACAAACAAACAAAAAGAATTCTAGATTTCACAGAAGTGATCACTTTAATTTTAATAGCAACTTAAATCTAGACTATTCTAAGAACATTTCATTTCTAAAATGCTGATTGATTCAAACTTAGGAAAACTATTTTTTTCTGTGAGATATAGTTTTCAGTTCATGTAAGATTTCTCTCTCAATAAGCCCCAAATAGTTGTATGTGCCTTGTATTAAAAGAAGCCACATGTCAGGTTTTTCTTCATATCTGAGTCACCTAGTAAAATTCTTTGAATATCTATTTTGGGGGACAATATTTGACCTTGGGAAAGGGATGTTTGAAAAACATATCTGAGTCACCTAGTAAAATTCTTTGAATATCTATTTTGGGGGACAATATTTGACCTTGGGAAAGGGATGTTTGAAAAATTCCTAAAATTTTGGTGGGGGATATGGGTTGCAGGAAGGGAACAGGGGTGGGGGGGAAGACAAATCTGGTGATGGGAATGCCCCTGATTCAATGTTAATATGTACCTAAAATACTACTGTGAAAGATATGTAAGCCAATATGGTCAAAATAAAAATTAAAAAAACTAATGTATATCATGAGTTTCTTTGTCCATATATGAATATGGAGATGTAGAGATATAAATATAAATATAAAATCCTAATATTTACATAAAATGTATCACTACATAATGACATACAAAGTTGATCAATGTAGTAGTATTCTGGCTAGCTACATAACAATTTTTAATTTTTATTCTATAGCAGAAATAAAGTATAAAGTTTCCATTTAAAAAAAAAGAAAAGAAAAATGTCTAAATTTTGGACTCAATAATATGTTTTTAGGAATTTATTGGCCAAGTTCACTTATATATGGATTTGAAATGTGTATGCAAGGTAACTCATCACAGTGTTTATAATCTTACTACAAGAAGCCTGGTCATGTGTTCCCAGGGTGTGGTTAAAAAATGAATGTCGGGGCCGGGAAGGTGGCGCTAGAGGTAAGGTGTCTGCCTTACAAGCGCTAGCGTAGGACGGACCGCGGTTCGATCCCCCGGCGTCCCATATGGTCTCCCCAAGCCAGGGGCGATTTCTGAGCTCATAGCCAGGAGTAACCCCTGAGCGTCAAACGGGTGTGGCCCAAAAACCAAAAAAAAAAAAAAATGAATGTCCATACATGGAATACTGTTAGATGTTGGAACACAAGCATTGACATGTATGGCTAAGTGAGTGCTATAAAACACAAAAATTACAGTATGCTACCATTTATATTTGAAGATGCATGTACTGTAAAAGTATGTGCGTGAAAGTGTGTGTGTATACACCTAACTTCAAAAACAGCACTTCTCAGGAGGCAGCAAAGTTACAAATGCTTTTGGAAGTCCTTCAAGAACTATTAAATGGTCCTACCACATACACAGGCCTTACAGCCTTACACACAGCTGACCTGGGTTCGAGCTCTAGCACTGTATGTGGCCTCCAGGAGAGGTCCCGAATAACAGAGCCATGAGTAATCCTGATGATAGCCAGATATGGAACAAAAAGAAATTGTTAAGTAGGTTAAAGAGGGTCAGAGTGATAGCACAGCAGGTAGGGCATTTGCCTGGCATGTGGCTGACCCAGGTTCAATCCCCATCATCCTATAGGGTCCCCCTGAGCCTGCCAGGAATTATTTCTGAGCACAGAGCCAAAAATGACTCCTGAGTAGTGCCAGATGTGGCCCCAAAACAAAAATAAACAATAACAAAAACATAAGTTAGAAGCAAGTTTTTATTTTGTACCCACTCATGCACTATCAGACATGAACCATATCAGTATACCATATATTTATAAATAAGTAAAACATTAAAAATTTTATTAGGAGCCAGAGAGATAGCACAGCACTAGGGCATTTGCCTTGCACAAAGTTGATCCAGGACAAATGGTGGTTTGAATCCCAGCTGCCCGTATGGTCCCCAGTGCCTGCCAGGAGCGATTTCTGAGTGCAGAGGCAGGAGTAACCTCTGAGCGCTGCCAGATGTGACCCCAAAAATAAAAAATAAAATAAAATATTAAAATAACTTATAAGTATTAAAATAATTTCCTAAATATTCTTGTGAATGTAGCATGATCTTAAAATGGCTAACCAGATAATATTATGGGTGGTTCATAATGTTTCTCTTTATAGTTTTCTATGTTTTCTCAAAGAATGTGCAGATATAACTGATACAATTTGGGAGTAGGAAGGAAAAGGCAGATTGATTCAGCAAAGGAGACGATTAAGATACAATGAATACAAGGTTATCCACCTTGTGATCACCTTCCTATGGTGATCCATAGAAAGTTTAGAATCAGCTTGGCATCTGGATTCTGTCTTCCTCCCAAAACCTTGTTCTTCATTGTGACACTGTGGGGTTCAGTGCGGTTCTGGGAGCCATACTTGTTAAGTCAGTCTGTGGCCTATTGACGTGAACTCAAATAAAACAAATATATAAAAAAAAATCTGAGGGGGCCGGGAAGGTGGCACTAGAGGTAAGGTGTCTGCCTTACAAGTGCTAGCGTAGGACGGACCGCGGTTCGATCCCCCGGTGTCCCATATGGTCTCCCCAAGCCAGGGGCGATTTCTGAGCTCATAGCCAGGAGTAACCCCTGAGCGTCAAACGGGTGTGGCCCAAAAACCAAAAAAAAAAAAAATCTGAGGATGGTCCAAGTAAAAACTAGATAATGGGTTTGTGGTAAACTATTTCCTGGTTTGCATAACATACTATAGTTATGTAAAATGCCCCCAATTAGAGGAAGTTGGGTTGTAGGTAAAAAGGACCTCCTGTGCTGATTTTGCAGTCTTGGGTGAAGTTATAATTATTTAAAAATAAAAGGTTAAATAAAATAGATGACTCCCCTAAGACATGACATAAAGACCTCAAGGGGGGGGGTCTCCATATCTTTAACTCTAGCACAATGTTCTGCTTTCCATTTGTCTTTTGTTTGGGAATTGAACCTGGGAGCCACCTCTGTGAAAAATGTACTTCAGCCCTTTAAACTACCTTTTCCCTCCAATCTGCTTTTTACTTTTTGTTTCGGAGTCTCACCCAGTGATGCTCTTGGTTTTGCACTCTGAGCTCATTCACTCTGGCAGAGCTGAAAGCAAAATTGCCCACACTATCACCAAAACCAGGTAGTCTTTTGTATGATGCTATGTTATGAAAGCAGTTTAGAATGGTGCCAGATGATTAGTTTGTGAATTAAGTTTAGAATAAATTCATTTTTCATACATTTTAGATGATAAAATACTGGATTCTTTCATTTTCAATATAGTGTCCAGTAGGAATAGAGCTTCCTATGGAGATCCAGCTTCTGATCAGTAGAATAAAAATTAAAAATTGTTCCACGTGTCCCTTACTGGGAGCATGTCCTGACTCATTCTTTTTGATAACCACTCACAACAGAGATGTGGAATCTATACCTCAAACTGTAGTTATTTCACCTAAAATAGTTCTCTCTTGTTTGGCTTCATTAAAGTCTATACCAAGAGGGACTGGAATGATAGCATAGGAAGTAGCGTGCTTGCCTTGCAAGTGGCCTACCCAGGTTCGATCCCCGACAAGCCATATAGTTCCCCAAGCCTGGCAGGAGTGATTTCTGAGTGTAGAGCCAGGAGTAACCCCTGAGGGCTGCCAGGTGTGGTCTCAAAACAAACAAACAAACAAACAAAAAACAAAAATAAAATTTATACCAAGAAAGATGGGATATTAGGTGGCAAATATATGCAGAAACTCTTTCTCCCAATGATGGATAAGCACACAGGACAGAAACTTTGCAAAGCCTTTGCTTTGTAGCTTTTAGCTAATGGATACTTTTGCTGCAAATTAACTGTTGAGAATCCTTTGAAAATACTTAAGAATAAGTAGACTTGAAGCTTTAAGAACAGGAACAAAGACTGTTCCAAGTTGGTCTCATCCAGGAAGGAAGAAATCAGTGGATCTGCTCTTTCTTACAGGCAATCTTTGAGCTTTCCCAAGGAGAAGAAGACTTGATAGAAGACTTGAAGTTGGCCAAAAAGGTAAATTGAAATCTAGTGGTTATTTGAGTGACTTCATTTTTTTTCTCCTTTTTTTTTTTTTTTTTTTTTTTGGTGGTTTTGGGTCAAACCCAGTGGTGCTCAGGGGTTATTCCTGGCTCCAGGCTCAGAAATTGCTCCTGGCAGGCACGGGGGACCATATGGGATGCCGGGATTCGAACTGATAACCTCCTTACTTCCATGCTATCTCTCTGGCCCCCTTTTTTCTCTTCTGAGTAATTTCACAATTCTAAAATTGTGCAGTCTGAGCACTTTCTTTTTTTTTTTTTTTTTTTTGTGGTTTTTGGGTCATACCCGGCAGTGCTCAGAGATTATTCCTGGCTCCAGGCTCAGAAATTGTTCCTGGCAGGCACGGGGGACCATATGGGACGCCGGGATTCGAACCGATGACCTCCTGCATGAAAGGCAAACGCCTTACCTCCATGCTATCTCTCCGGCCCCAGTCTGAGCACTTTCTATATGAATAATTGAGGTCGTCAAAAACAGAGAAGAGCCTTCTCAAATCTAGCAGTGGGAAAAAGGCTCAAACCAAAACGACTCTGAATCTTTCGTGGTTAAGGGTTTTCCCCCCTGTATGTCTCTAATGCCCCTCCAGGAACAGTTTAACTAGAGGTATTTGTGGCAGTCTGGTTTCATGAATATTTTTCATGATCCTAAAAGTCTCACATGGAACCTCCTACATCCCTGAGGAATAATGTATAGGTGTCTGGAACGGGGACCAGAACTGTATCTCACAGATAAAGCTACTGGAATCTCATGAGTGTATTAAAATATTTATTTAAGTGAAGTGATTACTATAATGTAAGTTTCATATGGAAATTGAGCTGTGGGAAAGGAGAGGAAACCCTTGAATTTCTGTACAATCTTGACCTTAGAGGCTTAAACTTGAGGTCAATTCAATATTAGGGATTAGTTGGGGCGTTGTGTAGCTAAGTGAGGAGAATGACCAAATGTTTTGCAAGAATGGAAGGTTTCTGGTTATGCAACAACCAAAAATTAATGCAAAATCAATGATGTCATGAATCCACAGTGTTTCTGCTAGTGCTAACTCTTGTTGTATTTCTTCAATGAAAAGGGGTCACTTGTGGGAAAAGTTTAAACAATAAATCTTCCCCCAAAACTTTGCTATCCTAGGGACTCACTTGAGGTGAAAATTTAGACTCTCTCCGATAGTAACAGTCTCTTCAAGAATTGCAGGGTCAGGCAGGAGGAGAGAGCTGGGGGGCATTGATGGTGGGAAGGTTGCACTGGTGAAGGGGTGGTGTTCTTTTTTATGACTGAAATCCAACTACAAACATGTTTGTAATTATGGTGCTTAAATAAAGACATTTAAAAAAAAAAAAAGGAAGAATTCCAGTCAGAAAGGACCCCTCCAAGGACCAGAGAGAAAGCACAGTTGCAAATGACCCAAAACCATAAAAAGGACTCCTCCTAAATGTCCTTACTTCAACCTTCTGTCACTACAAAGTCCCATCTACAGCATTTATGAGCTGTAGTCACCTAAACTTGACTTGGATAGAGCCAAAACACTTAATCTAATGTCAAACTGGAGGAGAAAGATGGACAGGATAAAGAAGACATTTTTCTGGGCCATAGCGATACTATAGAGATTTGCCTTATATGCAATCATTCCCAGTTTGATTCCTGGTATCACATGTTTTCTCCTGAGCACAGAACTAGAAGCCCTGATACCTGTCTCTGAGCAACAGCTTTCTGGTTTATGCTCAACTTCTTCTTGCATTGAGATTTCCCCAAACCCAAGAACCTCACAGGTTTCATAGTTATCCTTTGCTCCTATCTTTCCAGAACCCTTTCCTTTCCACCTTCTACATCTGCCTCTCCTTCAGGAATGAACTGAAATCTGAATTTATTGTGCAATGCCTATTGCCAAATAGTTAACAGAATCTCCCTCAACTACTTCAATCTAATTAACTATCCTTGTGGAGTAATTAAGATTCAGCAGATTTTGCTGTCAGATAACATCTCCCCAATTTTTAATCTTGAATTGTATGTTAAACATTTATTTATGCATCTATGTTGCAGCTGTTCTTGCAAGTGTTCTCAACTTTTCAGTTACCTTATAAAATTTCTTGAAACCAGCAACTATAGCATCAGAGTCTTTTAATTATGCCACAGCATAATTTCAACAACATGTTCTCACTTTTTATTAATAGAAAGTGATAACGTTGGTGGAGATTTTATTGTCAGATCAGTTATAAAGGATGACATTCATCTCATTCTCTACTTAGTTTAGATACGAACCAACTGAAAAAGAACTAAATACTAGTCTTATATAAAGTAGTTTTTCTTTTCTTTATCAGGGAAGGGGCTAACCCAGCTGTGCTTAGGGATTACTCCTGGCTCTGTGCTCAGAGTTCACTCCTGGTGGTGCCAGGGAACCAAATGTGGTGTGAGGAATTGAACTCAGGAACTATCTTATATACAACCCTATAAGAAGTTTTTTTTTTTTTAAGCTGCAACATCTTCAGTTGCTTAAAATATACAAATCAAATGTGTTGTATTCTTCGGATTGCTTTCCTAGATATATGCTATTAGAATAACAGGATTTTTTTTTTTTTTTTTTTTTTTTTGGTTTTTGGGCCACACCCGATAACGCTCAGGGGTTACTCCTGGCTATGCGCTCAGAAGTTGCTCCTGGCTTGGGGGACCATATGGGACGCCGGGGGATCGAACCACAGTCCGTCCAAGGCTAGCGCAGGCAAGGCAGGCACCTTACCTCTAGCGCCACCGCCCCCAGAATAACAGGATTTGGGGTCATAAAAGTCTGCACAGAGGGGCCGGGCGGTGGCACTCGAGGTAAGGTGCCTGCCTTATCTGCGCTAGCCTAGGAGACGGACCGCGGTTCGATCCCCCGGCGTCCCATATGGTCCCCCAAGCCAGGAGCGACTTCTGAGTGCATAGCCAGGAGTAACCCCTGAGCGTCACTGGGTGTGGCCCAAAAACCAAAAAAAAAAAAAAAAAAAAGTCTGCACAGAACCAAAGTCTTGTGATATTCTTAAATGTATACTCAAAGTACATGTACATTATGAAAAATATGATGAGTTCTAGCTATGTACAACAGAAACAATGGTGAAGAAAGACTGTAGAACAAACTTTATTTCTCTTTATTGTAAACTTTCAAGTTCTTCATTATTTGTGATTGTTGTGCTGGACAAAAGTAAAATAAAGCAATAAGCAATAATCATACTTTGAAAAAAAAGAATAACAGGATTTTTGTAACACAATACAATACAATAATGCCCTCTGCAATCTTATATTCATAGCAGCACTATTTACAATAGCCCAAATTTGGAAATAACCCAGATGCCGAACAACAGATAAGTGGCTACAGAAACTGTGGTACATCTATAAAATGGAATACTATGCAGCTGTTAGAAAAAAAAAGTGAAGTCATGAAATTTTCTTATACATGGATGGATTTAGAGACTATTATGTTGAATGAAATAAGTCAGAGGAAGACTTAAACACACAATAGTCTCACTCACATGTGGGATTTAAGAAAAATAAAAAACACTATAATAATAATAATAATAATAATGACCAGCTACAATAGGGATGAGGGCTGGAAGGACCAGCCCATGATAAGAAGCTTATCACAGTGATAATTGCAGTTAGAGAAATAACTACACTAACAGCTACCATGACAACAACAATAGAGAGAAAAACACAATGCCTATCTCAAAGACAGGCAGGAGATGGTGGGAGGAGGGAAATGGGGGACAATGATGGCAGGAAAGTTGTACTGGTGAAGGATGTGTGTGTGTATTTATGGCTGAAATCTAGTTACTAGCATGTTTGTAACTATAGTACTAAAATAAAGAAATTATTTTTTTAAAAAGACGTTAATAAGTCTCCTAAGAGCTAAAAAAAAAACCCAAAAAAACAGGTTTTTATGTTTTAGATTTTGTTTTTCCTTTGGCTTTGAGTACTTGGTGAGTACTACAACTAGTAGTCCTCAGGGGCCACTCTAAGAGCAGTGCTCAGGAGTTGCTCAAAGGGCATCATGTTGGTAGGGATGGACCCTACGACTCCTGCATGCAAAGATACTCACCTAGTCCAAAGAGAACTTTTTAAAAATATACTTTGGTTTATCAATAACAACAAAGCCTAAAGGCAGGGATCCTTAACCTTTTTCTTTTAAATTTTATTTTCTTGAAACCATCAATTTTTTCTTTTTATGCCTCTTTTTAACCCAAGAAATTTTTACCTGAACCCAGATATATGGGTCTACAGACTTAGCATCTAATTAAAAGATTTGCTGATCATAAGTCATGAGTAAACTTATTTTAAAGTGGGGCTGGAGAGATAGCATGGAGGTAAGGTATTTGCCTTGCATGCAGCAGGTCAATGGTTCAAATCCCGGCATCCCATATGGTCCCCCGAGCCTGCCAGGAGTGATTTCTGAGCATAGAGCCAGGAGGAACCCCTGAGTGCTGTGGGTGTGACCCAAAAACCAAAAAAATAATTTTTTTTAAATATGTTTTTAAAAGTTACACGACCCATATGGGTTTACAACCCACAGTTTAAAAAGCTGAGGTTGAAGGCAATGTTAGATTCTCTGCCTCTGTGCTTAAATAAAGATATTATTAAAAAAAAAAAAAAAAGATTCTCTGTCTCCTCTAGCCATGCCCACCAATTTTGTTTGAAAGAGGTTGTTATGGAGAGAAAATTATCTTGTTGCCACGTAGGGTCTCATTTACACGAACAACTTACTTCCTCTGATTTTCAATGTTTGCTCCATCTTTTTTTCCTTCTTGTACAGGCTTATCATGACCCCATGCTGAAACTTTCCATAATGACAGAACAAGAATTAACTCAAATCTTTGGAACACTGGACTCTCTCATTCCTCTACATGAAGGTATAATTTTGTTCCCTAAATGAGTCGTGACTTGTAGCCTTCGTTGAATTGACTTATAACAATTGAGGATTACAAAACAATGTGAGAAACCCAGAATCTCTTCTGGGCTTGTTCATATTCAAGTTTCTAATGAAACATAATTAATTCTGTTGTTTTTGTCTTTTTTTACCAGATCTTCTGAGTCAGCTCCGGGGTGCTCGAAAGCCCGATGGTTCAACTGATTATGTTGGCCCCATCCTCGTGGGCTGGGTAAGAAAAGTTCTCTGGTCTTAACAGGAAATAATTTTCTGTGATTCTGATGGAGTTGGGCCAGAATAATATTACACTTTCCTTACATGTGGCCAACATGAGTTTGATTCACGGTATCTCATATTATTCCCTGAGCCCACCAGGACTAATTCCTGAATGCAGAGCCTTTAGTAAACTCTGGCACCACTAGGTGTGGCTTCAAAACACACACACAATACTCAATAGTTTCATGTCGATTTTTAGAAATTGATAATCATTAGCTTTATATGAGGAAAAATTATATACTAAATTCCTAGTAAGATATCATTTGTATCATTTAATCTCCTCAAAGCATAGAAACCTTATTTTTTCTTTTTATGACATTTCTGAAAATTTATTTAAAGATGGCATGACCTTTTTGCCATATATTTTTTGCCATATATTTGCCATATATTAAGGGAATATGACATATGGTGGTCGGACACTTATCTACCAAGTTTGAGGATTAAAGGTTCTATTGCAGCACCCTACAACCCCCTGAGTCCCATGGAGGCATACATGATTCTGTTACTGGTTTCACATCAAATGAAGTCAGTAAAACTAGTTAATATTCAAGCTCAATTCCTACAACAATTATTAGCACTTAAATGCCAGTAACAATTCATGGACATAGTCTTGTCCATTCCAAAGAAAGGCTTTTATTTGGGCTCCATAATAATACTCAATTATAGTTCCATAAACAAAATTAGAGCTAAATGTTGTTAGCAGGCATCTGATTCCTAATGGCTTAGATAAAATTGGTATTGTGCTAATCATCTCAGTGGAATGCTTTTTCTTTTCTAATTAAATGAAGAAACAAGCTGTAAGCTTAGTCTTAAATTCCAAATATATAATCCTGTATGTTTAAATATACATTTTAATATTTAAATATACATCTAAGATATATATATATATATTTTAAATGTAGAATTCTGCCTCTGAATTTGTGTTTTATCAGTTGAATAACATGGTTGTTGAATAATAGGGCCTAGTGATAGCACAGCAGGGGGGGCATTTTCTTTTCACCTGATCAACTTGGGTTTGACTCCCAGCATCCCATTTGGTCCTCCGAGCCTGCCAGGAGTAATTTCTTAGTGCAGAGCCAGGAGTAAACCCCTGAGTGCCGCTGGGTGTGGCCCCCAAAAAGCCCAAAAGAAACATGGTTGTTGATTAATATATTAGTTTAGATAAGGTCTGGACTGTGTTTTTCCATAGTGCCCACCACGTACATATTGTACATTTCCAATTATTGAGTTCTTGAATACCACACCCTAACTTCAAGTCTTCTTCATGTATTATGAAGCAAATAAGGAAAGTTTTACTCTGATGACTTATTTAATGCAGAATTAGCTCTCATCTTCCTGACCTACACCATCATCTGTAAAATAAGTAGCATGTATCATACTGGCAAATATGAAGGATCATTCCACTCTCAAAGGATATAAATCATAAAATCACCATATTGCTTCTCTTTACAGTTACATTTTTATTTTAAGCTTTCTAAAAACCTTCCGGGAACTAGTTTTCACATTGTTTATCTCATCCTAACTTTTGGTTACCATTTTTTCCATTGAGGGACTATGAGAGTTTCATGACTTAAATAGCTTTAGTTCAATAGTCAATTTTAGCACTGAGGCTGAAATATCTTTGGAGTGTCAGGAAGGCAAGTAATGTTCTAAAATAAATAATTTAGAAAAAGAGCCTGAATATTTCAAAAGTGATCACTCATCTCATCTTATACTTTTGACTTTCATTTTGTTCTAAGTCATGGCAGATTTTTAAAAAAAAAACTTATTTAGCCAGGGGCTAGAGCAGTGGCACAAGCAGTAGGGCATTTGCCTTGCACACACTAACCTAGGATGGACTGCAGTTTGATCCCCCAGTGTTCCATATGGTCCCCCAAGCCAGGAGCAATTTCTGAGCACAGAGCCAGGAGTAACCCCTGAGCGTTACCGGGTGTGTACAAAAAGAAAAAGAAAACTTATTTAACCAATAAAGAATTCCTCTAAAGAGAGCCAACTAGCTGGAGATAGAACAGTTTTAATGAATAGTTACTGTCTGCCTCAGCATTCCTGTTTGCTTTGGTTTGGTGTTTGGGCCACAGTGGTGGTTCTTGGGTGGTTCTTGGTGCAAGGGATCACTCCAAGACCGTCAGCCCTTTGAGAAACTCCCAACAGTCTGCCTTTGTATTTGTGAAACTTTCTCAGGCTGTGGACAGCTTTGATGGGGAGCTTTGGGGTCAGTGAAGCCTTTCCAGAAAGTGTTTGCCAGGAGGCTAGAGTGATAGCACAGCGGTAGGGCGTTTTCCTTTCTCAGCCAATCCGGGATGAACCTGGGTTCGATCTCCAGCATTCCTCATTGTCCACCAAGCCTGCCAGGAGTGATTTGTGAGCACAGTACCAGGCACTGCCGGGTGGGTGTGGCCCAAACACAAACAAAAGACTATGTTTGCCAACTGCTCTATTTGCAGCAACTATCTGGTTTACTTAGACGCCACATACAGATTTTCAGTTTATTCCAGGAGCAAAAGTGGAGGTTTGTTTTGTTTTGTTTTGTTTTCTGAAATAGATGTCACTTTTATTCAGAAATTTGATTTAATGAGAAAGAGGATTTTGCTGTCCTTTTCATTACATGAAGAAAGTATGCTGATGCTGGTGCATTGCTACCTGAACCCTTCAGACCTCAAGTGGAGTCTTGCAGCTTGAAGAGCAGCCTAACATTCAACAACTGGCCCATTGTTATCAGGCTTCATGAGAACCAGCCCCTATTAATCAGTCCGGACGAGCTGTTAAATGTTTTGCCTCTTTTAACTGCAGATATGTCCTTGTGAGTGGGAGCTGTAAACCAAGTGGCACATCTGTTTGAGTTCTGGGTTTTTTTAACAGAACAAAATAAACATCTTAGTGACCTTTGAATAAGAAAAGTCAGAGCCCATGCGACCCATGAAAAATTGATTTCTTTGCCTCCAAAGGAAAAAAGTGGGGTTGGGGTGGGGACCCTTTTAAACAAGTGAGCTTCCCAAGTGGACAGCCCTGGATCTTCCTTTTGACTTTAGAATGAATCAATTACTTTTTCTTTGAAGACCTTTAAATAGTGGGGCTTCCCCAGCCCACCCTTTTTCCCCTAAAGCCACCTTAGTTACTGTCGATTAACCACCCCATGGTTCAGCCTGTTCTCTTGAGCCTCCCTTTTCCTAAAGAAACTTCCTAACTAGGACCTAGACAGAACTGCTTATAATTGTTTATGACTTTGTTTGCTTTCTGTTTTTCAGTTTTCTATTATGTCCATGATAACTTTTTAAAAAAAAATCTATTTAAAAAAAAACCTGAAAAAGAGAAAAGAATAACTTCCCAAGCAATTCATCATTTTTTCAGTAATAAAATAATTCATCAGTTCTTCAAAGGACAAGTTGTCCTATTAATTTGGGTTCTAATTAAAGTTTCATTCCAAAGAGAGTCAGGAATGGAATGAAATAAATGGAAGAATAAAAGATTTCTTTAACTTTCCACAGTGTTACAGAGATAGAATTTCTTTACAGGAGAAAATGTGAATTTCCCTAATAAATTCTTTTTTTTTTTTTTTTTTTTTTTTTTTTTTTTTTTTTTTTTTGTTTTTGGGCCACACCCGGCTTTGCTCAAGGATTACTCCTGGCTGTCTGCTCAGAAATAGCTCCTGGCAGGCACGGGGGACCATATGGGACACCGGGATTCGAACCAACCACCTTTGGTCCTGGATCGGCTGTTTGCAAGGCAAACACCGCTGTGCTATCTCTCCGGGCCCCCTAATAAATTCTTTATAGTCTGTTTAAGAAGATGTTGACTAGTTTACTGGGAAGGGCGAGCAGCAAACTAGTGTCTCCTGCAAAGCAAATAGCTTAGCATCTTTAAACTAGGATTGCTTTCATTAAAATGTGGTAGGGTTAAATAATAACCAATACAAACTCTTAACCAGGAAGCAGGAGCCATACTAGACTTTTAATTTGCCTTACTTCGTGAAAGCAAAGAGAATATTGGCATCTGCTTTGGGAAGTAGCAAAAGTAAAGCTCAGAAGGGTTGCTTGGCCAATGGATAACTGAGTTAGAGTTTATTCCAATAATGCCTTGTTACACGGCCCGTCCTCTTCACCACTGTCTTAATCCCTCTCACGGCATTTAGAAATGAGTATATGTATTTGGGAAGCACTTTGCATATGTTCTTCGTTCTCTGTCAGTTAGTTGTGGTCTTTTCAGTGGTTTGAACCATCCAGCCTCTGAGGGCCTTCTTCAGGAAATGAGCCTTCTACTCTGTCAGGTGTGAACGCAGGACCTTTGTGGTCGTCATAGCAGCAGAGGCGGCAGGATCAGAGAGAGCAGTGGCCCATTGGACGGTGGGCAGAAATATGGCTGGCTTTCTTGGATCATTCACTTCCGATGGTTACTGTTGATTTGTTTTCCTGTAATGAAAACACTGGGCACTTCCAGGTCTTTTAAGAGGCGAGGAAGTGGAAATGAAATTAAGAGGACCTGAGGCTCCTTTTAATTAGCTCTGGAAATCTAAATTACAAGCCATAAGACCACATTTGGGATGTGTGTGTGTGTGTGTGTGTGTGTGTGTGTGTGTGTGTGTGTGTGTGTAAGTACCAATTACCATTACTTTCAAATAGAAGGTTGCAGAAAGAATGTCTTTCAGCTTTCTAACACAAATAGAGAAATAAATAAATAAACAAATAGAGGGTTGCTCTTGTAAGGAAGGTCAGTATTTCCAAGGAACGGTAAACTCAGAAGTAAACTTCTTAAACATTATATTCATGCTATTTTTGTTTGTCTTTTAGTCCCTGAGAAAATTATTTTAACAAGAGAAGAGAAATTGCAGTTCTGTTTTAACCTATTGTTCAGATGCTGCTATAATTGGTTAGTTGGTTTATAGTGTGCATAGTTGTACACAGTGCCTTCATAATTTACTTGTAAGCAGGGCATCAAATACTTCCAAAACTTAAGTAATCATCTATTAAGTAGTCATCTATTGGCACAGAATATAAAGTTTGATTATAACCGGATAGCAGGCCCAGTGAAAATTACTGTGATGCAGAAATGAAAAGTTATCTTGCATCCACAGAGCAGGATTTGGGTGACTATAGTTTCCTTGCCCAAGGAGAGAAATCAGCAGTTGGGCCATTGGCTGCATTTTGTTGCCTCTGGTATCTCAGGAAGTTGGCAACTCATGCGTCAGGATACTGAATGTTGGATATTCTGAGAGGCCGGAGGGGGGAAGGGAGATGAGCAGTCCTTTCACTAAGTCTCTGATACGGTGTTTGCACTTTGTAACGTGATGGATGGGACATGCCCAGGAAAATAGAATTTGACTAGAGACAGTAGAGTTTAAGGGGAGTCCAATGGTCTTAGAGTCTTTTTAAATTGAGTTGTCTGGTTTGTGTAGGTAGCTGTTGAGTAAAGGTAAAACTCAATGGTTAGGGGCCTGCCAGAACAAGTTTAAGTCTCCATTCCAAATGTTACTTGCCTCTATTTGTATTTTACTTCTATAATTCTTTTTATTATTGCTCCACCTTGGAATCGGTCCATCTTAATCTAGAGGTGCTTGCATCACGCAAAGATCCGGGCTGTGAAGTTGTTTGTGTGCATGTCCACCCACATGTGAATGAACGCACACATAAATTAACTCTTCTAGATGAATTTCTCTCTCTCTTTTGGGTTTTTGGGCTACACCCAGTGGTGCTCAGGGGAACCATATGGGATGCCAGGGATCAAACTTCAGTCCGTCCCAAATTAGCCAGATGCAAGGCAAATGCCTTACTGCTATACTATCACTCCAACCCATTCCAGCTGAATTTCTTATGCAAACTAAACTATGAATAACTTTGTAAATCACAGTGCTTTAATTAAAAAAATCAAGTTAAAAATAAATAAAGCCCATTTCTTACAAACTCAGAGGCTTTCCCCCTTATCAGGTACTTCTGAGAGCATAGGAAAACTCTGAACTTATATGCATAGGCCTTGTTTCCAATTTAGAAAACACTTAAATGTAGGCATAGGCAAGAATTCTGATTATTTTTTCATCTCAGACTGACAAAAAGTCCAAACAAAACAAGTAGGAATCTGGTAACCATGAAAGTCATCATGCAGCTAGGAAATTTGCTTTGTGTAAGCAAACCAGGATCTAAAGTCTTCCCATTGCCTGATGATTTGAAGGTGCCACTGGTTTGCCACCTCTAGCCAGGCAGATAAAGGGCTAATGAATGGTCCAGTTTGGAGACTAGTTAGGTGTTTGTTCCTTGCAGCAAGTGATATTTGCCTGTCGCTTCAGAGCGTTTATCTTAACATTTCCACTTTCTTTTGACTTTCCTTTCTTAGCTGCCTTGTCTCAGCTCCTATGACAGCTACTGCAGCAATCAAGTTGCCGCCAAAGCTCTCCTGGACCACAAAAAGCAAGATCACCGAGTTCAAGATTTCTTACAGCGATGCTTAGAATCCCCCTTTAGCCGCAAACTGGATCTCTGGAATTTCCTCGACATCCCAAGGAGCCGTCTGGTGAAATACCCTCTGTTGCTTCGAGAAATCTTAAGGCACACACCAAATGATAACCCGGATCAGCAGCGCCTGGAGGAAGCTGTAAGTGCTGCTTTGCTTGTTCTCCTTCCATTAAACTGCCCTTCCTCCTGCCCCCATTGCCTAGGGGATTTGGAGAGTGGGTGGATAAAGGGTGCTTAGAAAAATGGGACTTGGGGATGTCAGTTTTGAAGTTTGACTTAGCCATATTTTGATTTCATAAATTGCTTCTCTCCCTGCTTTAGTGTTTATATGAAATGGCCTCTAAGGTCCATTTAATTCTAAAAAGCATCTTGATTTCTCTATAGGTGCCTTTAATCTGATGATGACTATTGCTAACTGAGCTGTAATATCTTAGGCTATTTTATTTAATTAAGTTATTTTTATTTGAGGGCCACACCTGGCTCCTGGCTATGTTTTTAGTCAGAGGTCGCTCCTGGTGGTGCTCAGAGAACCATAATGGGATGCCATTGGTCGAACCGAGGTCAGCTGTGTACAAGGCAGTCACCCTAACCACTGTGCTATCTTTCTAGCCTCTCTCTGGGGGAGATTTTAAATGGAATATTTTAGCTTCATTAGCAAACAGGACTTAAGCTTTTCTGTATTCCAAAGCCCATTTGTGAAGCTCGTTTAGTATCCAACTCAGATTGTAGTGGTGGAGGTCATCAAAAATACTTAGAGATGGGCCAGAGAGATAGCACAATGGTAGGGCACTTGCCTTGCATGTTCGAACCTGGGTTCGATTCCAGGCATCCCATATGATCCCCCCAAGCCTGCCAGGAGTGATTTCTGAGTGCAGAGCCCTGAGTACTACGGGGTGTGACACAAAAACAAAACAAAACAAAAAACACAAGGGTGTGGGTTGGAGAGCAGCAAATAGATTCACTAGACTGGATCTGGGCAATGACTGAAGGAAGATATCCATCCATGATCTGACAGCCTTGAGCTGCTGAGTAAACTTCCTCTCTCTTTCCAGAGAGGACATTTGCAGTCATAAGCAGTCACACTAGTAATGCCTGCTGACATTTGGTGCATGCCAAGTAGATCAGCTTTATGTTATTGCCTGTGGGTACCATATTTCTTTTAATCCTCTTAATAGCCTACAATATAGCTGTTGTTGTTAGGCTGGCTTTCCAGAGGAGGCTTGTCAGATCCGCTTCCTACAGGTGATGGGAGTTGATGTCGGAACTCTGGACTGTGACTCCTGAGCTTTTGACTTCTTTGTGATCCAATACTGTGAAGCTGAAAGCCCAGCCACTTTGAGCCCCCTTGCCTCTGGAATTGCAGAAAGTACCATATTTTTTGTACCATAAGACGCATTCCTCTCCCCAAAGATGGGGGCAAATGTCGGTGCATCTTATGGAGCAAATGCCCCCTGGAGCTGGGGAGTTCTTGGGGTTCCCAGAAAACTAGAAGAGTCCTTGAAACTTCAACTCTCTCCAGGCGTTAATGACAGTCATTAATGATTCTTTTTTGTTTTTTGTTTTTTGTTTTTGGGCCACACCCTGCGGTGCTCAGGGGTTACTCCTGAATGTCTGCTCAGAAATAGCTCCTGGCAGGCATGGGGGGCAGGGACGACCATATGGACACTGGGATTCGAACCAACCACCTTTGGTCCTGGATCGGCTGCTTGCAAGGCAAATGCCGCTTTGCTATCTCTCCGGGCCCCATTAATGATTCTTAATGTCACGATGACTGCTGTTGAAACATTATTCTGTTTTAGCTTATTAAATATTTTATTTAGTGTACACCATTTGCTTTAGAATATTTCTCCTTGTTTTCCTCATCTAAAAACTGTGTGCGTCTTATAGAGCAGAAAAATACGGTAATCAGGCCTCTAGATATGGTAGAACCAGGCTAGGGAAGGGCTAGAAAGGAAAGAGGAGAAAGGCTGTGTTGATTCACGAGGTGTTTGATGTGTCTGGCATAAACAGTGCAGATATCCAGTTCAACACAAGGGGTGATGCAGGCCCAGGGCTGAGGCCCATCTCACTTCATCATGTCTGTTTTATTATTGGGAAGCATGCAGCGGAGTTGCCGCCTCTCCATAGTTCATTCTGGCTGGTGTGTGGTCTGCAGGAATGAAAGCAACATGGAGCTCAAGTTAGTCTAAGTGATTACTTTTTTATTTTTTGAAAGCGTACACTGAGCCTTCTCTCCTCTCAGAATTTGACTCTAATATAATTGTACTTCTTTTTAACATGGAGCATAGGCAAATTATTTTGTTTAAAAAATATAAAACAAAGCAAAAAACAGAGCAAGAGTGTGAATTTTGAAATAGATAAGAATATGGTTGTTGGCAAGGAAAGGAGGAGACACCAGCTTCTCTAGTGCAGGAAATGTGATTCCAGTTTCAAAAGTTGGCCTGCAGCTTGTTGTTGAGGTAGATTTGTGCATGAAGTATGGCATACTTGCATTTGAGAATGTCTGCAAAGCCACTCTTCTAGGGGCTGGAGAGATAGCATAGAGGTAGGGCATTTGCCTTGCATGCAGAAGGACGGTGGTTCGAATCCCGGCATCCCATATTGTCTCCCGAGCCTGCCAGGAGTGATTTCTGAGAGCCAGGAGCAACCCTGAGTGCTGCCGGGTGTGACCCAAAAACCAAAAAAAAGCCACTCTTCTAAATTCCACTTTATACAATATAGGTACAATAAATAATTTCCTCCTTCTTTTCAAAATCCCTATGTCATTATTCTTGATAAGCAGAAATATTTAGCCCATGTTTGTGTATGTTATGAATGTTTAAAAAATAGAAAATCCGGGGCCGGGCGGTGGTGCTGAAGGTAAGGTGCCTGCCTTGCCTGCGCTAGCCTTGGACGGACCGCAGTTCGATCCCCCAGTGTCCCATATGGTCCCCCAAGCCAGGAGCAACTTCTGAGCACATAGTCAGGAGTAACCCCTGAGCGTTACCAGGTGTGGCCCAAAACCCCCCCCAAAAAAAAATAGAAAATCCATAGTAATAATGTAGCTTGAGTTAAATTTCCATTTGTAAAAAAAAAAAAAAAAAAAAAATCAGAGAATTTTAAATAAGTTGCTTCTACCGCATTCAGTTCCATGATTAGATTTAAAGGAAGCTTTTGCTTAGCGCAGTGCGTAAACTACCCCATCTTATTAAAATTTCTTTTTTTTTTTTTTTTTTTTTTCTAAATATTTATAGGGCCACACCCTGTGACGCTCAGGGGTTACTCCTGGCTATGTGCTCAGAAGTTGCTCCTGGCTTCTTGGGGGACCATATGGGAGCCGGGGGATCGAACCGCGGTCCGTCCTAGGCTAGCGCAGGCAAGGCAGGCACCTTACCTCCAGCGCCACCGCCCGGCCCCTTATTAAAATTTCTTAATAGTATTTTGGAAGGTTTATAGGAATGTTCCCAGAGGAAAAATTCTTAAAATAGGACTTGGATATTCAAATAATCCAGGGATTTAGCTGGTTGTTTAAGGTGATAAATTCTAAGGGTTGTTTTGCCCAGAAAATGACCCTGCAGACATCTTTTTTCTCCACTCACCACCCTTCTTCACCACCTTAAAAAAAAGCCCTCATTGGACTGGACTGGGGAATTACGCAAAGAAACCTAGTTCACATGTTTGGCATGCAAGAAACCCGGGTTTGATTCCCAGCACTGGTTGGCCTAGCACTGCCAAGACGACCACTAGCTCTGTGTCAGCTGCATGATACTGCCAGGTATGACCCGGAAACAAAACACAACCACTGGAATCAGTAGGAAGTACTGTCCTGCTTTTGATGCATAGATCAGTGAAACTTGCTGCTCTTGGTTTTTATTAGGAACCGGTTAATAGATGATATTATCATACAAGTGACCCAACATATGGGGTTTTCAGAGAACACTTTGAGGATGCTGATTCTAGCCTATGTGGACTTAACCCCTTCTTTGTTCCAGCTGTTCCTCATTGTCTCCTTTCCCTGTCCTTTCCCTTTGTTTTGAATCTTGCATAAAAATCTCATTTAAACTCACAACTACCATGGTTGATTGGGATTGGTAATTTGCTGTAGTAACTTGACCCCTTTCAATAATTTTGCATTAAAATTCCTCTTGCAAGGGCCAGAAAGATAGCACATCAGTGGGGTCTGTGCCTTGCATGTGGCCAATCAGGGTGGGACCCAGTTCAATTCCCACCATCCCATATGGTCCTTCAGCCTGCCAGGGTCAATTTCTGAGTGCTGAGCCAGGAGTCACCCCCTGAGCGCCACTGGGTGTGGCCCCAAAACCAATCAATCAATCAAGTTAAAAAAAAATTCCTCTAGGGAACCAGTGCTTAATCCACAAGAATTAAACCCTCTTTGTGTGTGGGGTGAACATATATGCAAAAAAAAAAATACTTTTAATAAAATGCCAGGTTGATAATTCCTCTTATTAGTACAGGGACACATAAAATATAGATTGACATGGTTTCTATTGTTTTATATAGTTACATTTTTTTCCAGGTACCAGAAAGAGAAACAGCATTTGAAACTAGCCACAGCTGTGTAATATGCCAGCTGTTCAGTGTTTGAGTTAAATTAGGAAGGAAATATGTCTATGCCTGCTTTGCATCTTCTTTTTGATTTCCTGGACACTGGCAGGAAGTTCAGGAAATAGACTCAATTACTAGTTCATCTCAGCAGTTCAGGTATGCCTAGGAATGGTTAACTGATAAGCTGAGCCAAAGCAATAAATATTAAAGGAAAGAAAAATATATGGCCCCCACTACGTGCTTAAAATGTAATGTAGGGGCGTAGAGATAGCATGGAAGTAAGGCGTTTGCCTTGCATGCAGAAAGACGGTGGTTCGAGTCCTATATGGCATCCCATATGGTCCCCTGAGCCTGCCAGGAGTGATTTCTGAATGTAGAGCCAGGAGTAACCCCTGAGCGCTGCTGGGTGTGACCCAAAAACCAAAAAAAAAAAAAAAAAAGTAATGTAAAAGGAGCCAGGGATGTGGTTCAAAGGTTGGATCCTTGTATGTGTCGGGCCCTGTGGTTAATGTGCAGCACTGCTAAATAAATATTTAAAATTTCATAGGGAAAAAATAGACATAAAGCCATTGTTCAGATATTTCAGAGGGAGGGTGTCTGGGCCAGACCTGGCAGTACTCAGGGTAGGGTTCTATGCCTGGAGTAACTCCGAGTAGAGTTTCAGAGATTCAAAGTGGGGTTCTCTGCATGCCACGAGGCAAATCACCACTCAGGCCCCTTCTCTATGGCCCTCCATATATTTTAGAGCTATGTTATGACAAAAAAAACCTCATTTTTAATACCACTGTGTAGTCTGACACTGAGCAGATGCTCGGTGCGCTTTGCTTTGAATTAAAGAAGCACTCATGTTTTTAGCGTATTTTGTGAGATGTTTGGTTTTGTTATTGTTAATAACAGTAAACAACCCATTACGTTTGAAAACCAAGAAATACAGAAATAAAGACATAATTTGTATACCAAAGAATTTTGTTTATTTGCTTTGCGTTTATAAAATGGACATGATTTCTTTTTAACAAATTAGACTTATCAAAGGCCAAATATCTGATACTAAGAGCTAGTTAGCTAGATAGGTAGATAGATTTATTTGGTTTGGGGGCCATATCCAGAGGTGCTCAGGGGTTACTCCTGGCTCTGCACTCAGGAATAGCTTCTGGCAGGCTTGGTGGGACATATGGGATGCCGGGAATCGAACCTGGGTCTGTCCCTGGTTGGCCATGTACAAGGCAAATGCCCTACCGCTGTGCTAACTCTCCAGCCCAGAAATGAATTTTCATGAAAGTATTATTAACACTATTGTAAACAACAATACCTGAAGTAAAAATTTTAACCAGGGGGTGGGAGAGATAGCACGGAGGTAAGGCGTTTGCCTTTCATGCAGAAGGTCATTGGTTCGAATCCCAGCATCCAATATGATCCCCTGAGCCTGCCAGGAGCGATTTCTGAGCATAGAGCCAGGAATAACTCCTGAGGGCTGCCGGGTGTGACCCAAAAACCAAAAAAAAAAAAAAAAAAGATTTTTTAACCAAATGAAATTGGTTTTATATATAATCAAATAGCTATAGACATGTAAAAATATGTTTATGCTCTGCATGTCTATCTGTATGGATCAAGAGACATGTGGTATGTTGAGATTTGCCTTATGTTCCCCTTTCACAAAACAGCAATTTATATAAGAGTATCTCAGAGTTTGATGTAAGCGTATCAGCGTATCTTGGTGACATTTTAACTAAGACCCTGTGACTTGGTGCGGAAAGCTGCCTAACTTCCCCCATTCTTTCTCCTTTGTTTCTGCAGATAAACATCATTCAAGGAATTGTGGCAGAAATCAACGTCAAGACTGGAGAATCTGAATGCCGCTACTATAAAGAGCGACTTCTTTACTTGGAAGAAGGCCAGAAGGATGCCCTGATCGACAGCTCCAGAGTGCTGTGTTGTCACGGCGAACTGAAGAACAACCGGGGTGTGGTGGGTAACTCCTCTCTTTCTCAGCCTGGGCCTTCCCCCTGCATGTAATCTATTTGTTGCTGGGCCTCCTGTTGCTGTCTTCTCTATGCAGGGTCATGTTCTTTGCACAAATATTGCTTTCCTGTTGTCCTTTATATGAGGACTCTTGAAACATACTGTATTTTGTTTTGTTTTGTTTTGTTTTTTTGGGCCACACCCGGCGGTGCTCAGGGGTTACTCCTGGCTGTCTGCTCAGAAATAGCTCCTGGCAGGCACGGGGGACCATATGGGACACCGGGATTTCAACCAACCACCTTAGGTCCTGGGTTGGCAGCTTGCAAGGCAAACGCCGCTGTGCTATCTCTCCGGGCCCTAACTTTCATTCTTAACTAGATGTTGGTCTTGTTTCTACTTTCCAGTCATAGCAATGAGTCTTCCCTGGAGCATTTATTGTGACTTTTTAAATCTCTGTTTCTTAGTTTCTTACACTCTTTTTTTTTTTTTTTTTTAACTGTGTTTTTGGTCACATCCACTGGAATTCAGGGATCACACTTGAAAGTGCTCAGAGGGCCATCTGTGATTCTGGGGATCAAATTGTGATCAGCAGTAGTGCCTTGTCAATTCAAGCACGTTTTTATTTTTGTTTTGTTTTGGGGGGCCCACACCCTGCAGCACTCAGAAAGTGGCTCTGCACTCAGAAATCATTCCTGGCATGCTCAGGGAGCCTTATGGGATGCCAGGAATCGAACCTGCGTTCCTCCTGGGTTGGCCACGTGCAAGGCAAACACCCTACCGCTGTGCTATCACTCTGGCCCCATCCTTCTCATTTTTCTTATGGGAGCCTGATGCTATGTGTGTTGTTACAGGTTGTAATATTCAATACGGACAGTGATCCTGGAGTTGGAAGTGGGTGTATTTGCCTCTAGAAAGATCCTCTCTAATGAGGCTCCAGGAAATTACTTCTATTAATAGTAATGAAAGAATCCGGAAATGCCTCCAACCTACCAACTTCTGTATGTCTGCAAATAAAGAGACTTAAGCGTAGAAAGCTATAATCCAAAGTGAACCTGGTAGATAGGCAAGAATTCCTTGCCTGTGGAGGTCCACTAGTGAACTCCTGTGGCTTCTTTTCTTCCAGAAACTGCACGTTTTCCTCTTCCAAGAAGTGCTTGTCATCACTCGAGCTGTCACCCACAACGAGCAGCTCTGCTACCAGTTGTACCGGCAGCCCATTCCAGTGAAGGACCTGCTGCTGGAAGATCTGCAAGATGGAGAAGTGAGGCTGGGTGGCTCATTGCGCGGTGCTTTCAGCAACAACGAAAGAAGTACGCATCGCATGACACTCTATTTTGATTTTATCTTTGTTTGTGATGGGATGGCCAACTGCAGAAAAAGGGAAGAGCAATGGTCTTGAATTGAAACAGCAATTTGTCTCACTACTTAAAATGTTAGGACCTTGCTCCATCTTTGGGACCCTGTTTCCTTTATGCAAAATGGGGTGCATGCCTACCTACTTCATGAGATTTTGAGAAAGATTAAGGAAGAGGGCAAAACAAAAACAAGCAAAAAAAATTAAAAGGGGCCAGAGAGATAGTATGGTGGTAGGGTGTTTGCCTTGCATGCAGAAGGATGGTGTTCGAATCTCAGCATCCCATATGGTCCCCCGCTAGAGCCCGCCAGGAGCGATTTTTGAGCGTAGAGCTAGGAGTAAACCCTCAGCACTGCCTGGTGTGACCCAAAACCAACCAACCAACCAAACAAACAAAAAAAGATTAAGAAAAAGGGGCCGGAGAGATGGCACAGCGGTAGGGCATTTGCCTTGCATGCATTCGACTCGGGAAGGACCCTGTTCAATCCCCGGCATTCTATATGGTTCCCCAACTTGCCAGGGGTGATTTCTGAGTGCAGAGCCAGGAGTGACCCCTGAGCTCCGCTGGGTATGGCCCATAAACCAATCAATCAATAAATAAAGTTTTAAAAAAAAGAAAGAGACTGCAGGTAAAGCTTGTTTCCACATATAACTGATATTCCGTATGCCTGCTTCTCTGTCTCCGGTTAGGTAAAAGCATATGAATAGCACATAAGCTGTCTGATTAATGTTGCATCACGGTGGCTTTTATAGTTGAGCTGGCAAACTTGTTTTAGTTTTATTTTTTTAAATAATGTCTTTATTTAAGTGCCTTGATTACAAACATGTTTGTAGTTGGGTTTCAGTCATATAAAGAACACCCCCCTTCACCAGTGCGACATTCCCACCTCCAATTTGTTTTAAAGAGATCTAAGAAGCATAAACTGGGTTCAAAGTTCCTCAGTAATTATTAAAAAAAAAAAAAGGCTCTAATTAATAAAAAAGTAACCAAGAGAGGGTAAGGTAACAGTATCTTATCTGGTATATCTACATATAGGCACCATGCTAGGAGCTAATAAAAGATATTGGAGACCAAAAACTTAAATTCCTTGTCCCTTTGAAGCTTAAAATATAAGTCAAGAGATATTTAGTCAACAACAACAACAACAAAAAACTAGCTGTGTGCTGTTCAAAAAACCAAATCCCAGGGCCGGAGCGATTGTACAGCGGTAGGGCATTTGCCTTGCATGCAGCTGACCTGGGACGCACCCAGGTTTGATCCCCAGCATCCCATATGGTCCCCTGAGCCTGCCAGGAGTGATTTCTGAGTGCAAAGTCAGGAATAAATCATGAGTGTTGCTGGGTGTGGCCCCAAAACAAACCAACCAAACAAACAAACAAAAAACTAAAAAAAAAAAAAAAAAAAAAAACTGAATCCCAATAATGAGATATATAGGAATAGCAATTAGAGGTCTATTTTAGATTAAATGGCCAGCAAAGCCTTTGAGCAAAACCTTTGCTCTTAAACCTCTTGGATATCTTGTTGTCAAATTAATTAATAGATATGGCATCTTCTTTACCCATCATTCACTCAATCCTAATGGTAGCAGAAGCAGCAGCAGTAATATATCTTGAATACCGACTAGGTCAGACATTATGTAAACCATTATTGTATTAACACTTTCATCTTCCAGCGTAACTATATCAGAAAGGTTATCTTTATTCCTCCCATTTTACAAGTAGGAAAGTTGAGGCATAAAGAAATTAGGGGCCTTGACCAAGAGCAACTGAATCTGAACTGGTTCCAAGTCATTTGACTATCAAGACGAAGAACAAGAGGAATGAGCACATTTGCTCATGTGGATTGAGTGTAGCATACCACATGTTGGACCTATTAAATATTGTTTTTTATTATTAAACCAAATGAAATGCCTTCCAAACTGTGCACTATAATTTTTAAATGAACATGGCATCCATTGAAGGTGTTTTTAATCTGTTTGTTTTGGGAACACACCCTGAAATATTCAAGGATTACTCCTGGCTTTGCACTCCGGTATCACTCCTGGTAGTGTTTCAAGAATTATATGGGATGCCGCATATCAGACCCAGGTCAGCGACATGCAAGGCAAGCACTTTACCTGCTAACCTATCCTCTTTAGCCACCAAGTGAGGCATTTTAAAATGTAACTCAGGGTCCAGAAAGATAGTACAGAGGGTAGGGTGCTAGCTTTGCATATATCTGACCTAGTTCAATCCCTAGCATGCTCTGTCTTTCAGAGGAGTGATCCTGAGCAGAAAGCCAAAAAAGTAAGCCCTGAGTAGCACTGGTGTGGCCCCAAAACTAAAATAAATACAGCATAATTAAATTTTAATGAAGCTAAATTTTTAATGATGATGCCTTTTTTATATCAATACTTTGTAATGTTAAATGCATGGGTACTGTCTTATGGAGAACCATGGTCTTGTTCTGGTATTAGGAAGAGTTTCATAACTGGAAAAAGCTCAAGCTTAGCCTAGCTGTTGGAAGTGAAGATTATCAGTTCCACCTTAGACCCACCGAATCCAAACCAGTCCTGGTGGAGCCCAGAAGCCTAGTTTTTAACAAGTTCTCCAAGGAATTTTGATAGACAGCCGGGTTTGGTAACTAGTTCTCTGGGGTACCCTGAAACAGAAGATGGAATTGATCAGAGCTGCGATTCCCATTTGCAAGTGTCTGACAGTAACTGAGCTCAACCTGTTATAGTTCTGAGATACAAATGTATGTTATATACAATATATTATAATAATATGATGGATGCTGAGTAAGGGGTGTCCTGGATCAAGGGTACGGGGGTATGCGTTTTGGTCGCCAATCTGTGATGTCTCAGCCCCAGGGAAATGGGGGTGTGGGGTAAGAGCTTTTCTACTTGTTCTCCCTGCCCCTTTAGCCCGAAGGATCTTACTGACCTTTTTCTTCCATATGTGCTTTTTCATTTCTAGTTAAGAACTTCTTCCGAGTAAGTTTCAAGAACGGAGCCCAAAGCCAGACCCATTCACTCCAAGCCAACGACACCTTCAACAAACAGCAGTGGCTCAACTGTATCCGTCAAGCCAAAGAGACGGTCCTCTGTGCAGCTGGCCAAGCCGGGATGCTGGACTCCGAGGGACCATTTCTAGATTCTGCCAGTGGGAGCGGGGAGCCTCAGGGAGAAACACAACTTGAGCAGATGGACCCATCGGACAGTGAGTCTGACTGTAGCATGGACACCAGCGAAGTGAGCCTGGACTGTGAACGCATGGAACAGACAGACTCCTCCTGTGGGAACAGCAAGCACATTGAAAGCAACGTCTGACAGAGCCTGCGTACTTCCCAGAAGTAGCCCCGTGTCTTACCTGTACAGTATTTGCATTCCACACACGGAACAGTTCGGAGAAGCACTTTTGAATCCTTTGGTGACTGCGTTGGTTCAGCCTCGTGTATCCGTCCTCATGTCCCTAGTACTGTAACCGCCATTCTGTCTGGAGAAGCTAGCACCTGGTAACTATGGCTTTGTTGTATTCCACAAGTGTCTGGATGGATGGAGAGGTCCCTAAACGAGTGATGTTCAGTTTTCCTGGTAGATTTTTTAAAATGGAAGGAAAGTGGCTATCTCAATGACTGTGTCGTGCAAATTTCTGGAAGAGTCCCTCTCAAGAGTTGTTTTTTTTTAACTTCTTTGATATGGATTGAATTTTGAGAGCTTGAGGACAGGCCACAAGGAAGTCACTCCTGTGTTGCAAAAGCATCTGAAGAAGAACTGGGAAAGATGAATGCTTGGAGTGAACTTGCTTCAATGTCATCCAGCCAGAAAGCTGAAAGCATGGAAGCATTCCTGGGGGTTCTAGAGGCTTTATTTTATGAAATAAAATCTTGACCTTGCCATTTATTTCATTCCATGTAGACCCCATGCAAATAGGAGATAGAGTATGATCTTAACAGGATCGGCACAAAAGCAGCTCCCAGCACTGAAACTCGAACACCAGTGTGCGTTGTACCAGCAGGTCTCTGCCAGAGCAGCCAGCTTGTGCGAGAGAGACCCTCTTGTAGCCTGACACTGGAAAAGCACTCAAGGGCCTGGGTAGCCTGGCAAGATAACAAGAGGGCCCCACTTGTCATCTGATCTGTCCAAGCCAACATATTTGAAAGCTCGACACCGTTTCTGACTCTGCTTACAGAAAAGTGCAAAAAGAAAGTTGAGAAGACAAGCTGCACCATACATTCATTGAGAAACATGAAGGAGAAAAGCAAGGCCCGGTGTCCTTGCAGGAAAGGCCAGGGGGAAAATTTTGTTTTTGAAAGACCTAAGTTTTCCCTCTTGGCCTTTGGGTTTCAGTTTGCCACTCTGGCTCAGTTCTGATGAGAAA
This sequence comes from Suncus etruscus, assembly GCF_024139225.1. Classification (NCBI taxonomy): domain Eukaryota; kingdom Metazoa; phylum Chordata; class Mammalia; order Eulipotyphla; family Soricidae; genus Suncus; species Suncus etruscus. The sequence goes on along the minus strand of NC_064854.1, from coordinate 129,784,316 downwards.
CGCGATTCCATTTTCCCCAGGCCAACTTTATTAATCTGATTAATTAGGAAGAACTCTCCAAACTCGGGACCTCTTTGTCCAGCTTTGATTTACAGTGCACTGAGGGTCACAGACCTTAAGAAACATTACCTGAATATACAGAGAAGCTCCTGGCGGGTGTAAATAATAAGGATGACCTGTGCAAAGTTATACCCACACCAGCACTAGTAGTAATGATTCTAAATTATTGTTGCCAAAAAAAAAAAGTTTCTTTTGTAATTTTCTGTGTCTTTCAAGTTTACAGAAAAGAAAGCAGTAAACACTGTGTTGTCGTTTTATTATGTACATCTATCCTGTACACTCAAAGAAGCTATGTTACAAGATTCATTCATAAAAATGCAAGGTATATTACTTATTTTTCAAAAAAAAAATCCTGGTCAAGTTTTCCCTGTAAAATGTATTTCTGTATTTATAGATTTTAAACATGGTGGTTTTTTTTATTACAAGTTTATTTAAGATAGCTTCATTTCTAAGTTGTTACAGACTCAGCAAGAAAATGAACTTGTTGCAAAAAGAAGCAGAAGAAAGCCAAGAGCAGTTGTTTCATGGTGGGGAAAGAATGGATCACTGTTTGCAGGAGCCATGGACTGCCTTTTGGCCAATGTATTGAGTAAAAAAGGTCTGTAGAGTGATAGCCTCTAAGAGGAAAGCCAAGTAATGTTTTGAGGAGCTGATGGTTTTGTATACTGGCCTTAAACTTTTCTGGAAGCATTTCAAATAAATTGCATTAAAAAGACATCATCGTCTTGTGTACAATATTTGCTCTATAAATGTTACATTTCAGCTTTGGGCAGTTGTTTCTAAAATGTTTGCCTCCTAAGCCCAAATACAAACCTTTTTTGGGTGGTGGATGGAGCGCATTCAGCGGTTCTTAGAGTTTACTCCTGCTGTGCACTCAGGGATCACTGCTGATGGGCGTGGGATTTCAGGTGTGCTACCAGGGATAAAATGCAGGTCAGCTGAGTAAAAAGCAAGTGGTCAGTAGACTATATCTCTAGTCCCAGTTAAATACAAGATTTTAAATAGAGTAAGCTTTAAAATAAGTGCTTCTAATAAATGCTATCAAAGCTTTTTGCAGGACTCATTTCTGTTTCATTTTCCACATATATTTTTATGGAAACTATGATTTCCTTACTCATTTTTTTTTTATTTTCGAATCACTTTTTTGGGGGGCGGTCTTGTTTTGTCTTTTGGGCCACACTCAGCAATACTCAGGATTTACTCCTGGCTCTGCACTAAAGAGTCATTCCTGACGGTGCTCAGGGGACTATATGGCATGCCAGGGATCAAACCTGGGTCTGCCAAGTGCAAGGCAAATACCCTACCCATTGTGCTATTGCTCCTGCCCCTTGATCATTTTTTAAAGTGGGCTACATGGAGTAGTGCCCACTCCCCAGGGTGGGAGAGGTAGGCTGAGGGCCACTCTGGGCCAAACTCAACCAGGAGGTATAGGCTCATTGGTGAGGTAACTTAGCCCATCACTGCTGGGATCTACTTTGGCCACACATGAAAAAGTACAGAAGGATTTCATGCTAAGCATGTGCTCCATTCCTTTAAGACAAATTCCTAGCCCCTGACTGATTTTAACAACTATATCTTGAATCTATGCTACATATACCATATTTTTCACACCATAAGATGCACTTCTTTGCCCCATCAAAGTGTGTCTTATGGAGCGAATGCTGCCTGAAGCTGAAGCCTACGTGCAGTGGAGAGCATCTAAAAACTATGTACGTCTTAGAGTCAGGAGCATCTTATAGAGTGAAAAATACTATAAGTAGTAAGTAATTATTAACATACAAAAGTAGTATTGAATCCCTTGTCTAGATGAGGTAGCTTAATCAACTCCTAGCTGCAGAATAGAAGGCAAACAGCACTTTGAAATATTTGGTCTGCAGACCACACTTGGTGGTGTCAGAGTCTATTTCAGACATGTAGTTTGTAGAATCATGTGGGATAGAACTCAGTCCTTCAGCATGCAAAGCATGTACTCTAGCCCTTGGAACTAACCAGAGTCCTTCATTTTCAAATTCTTACTGGAATTTCTTTAATCCACTCTGAGTAGACGTTTGGTTTTTGTTTGTTTGTTTTTGGGTCACACCCGGCAGCGTTCAGGGGTGACTCCTGGCTCAGGGGTAACTCTTGGCTCTATGCTCAGAAATCGCTCCTGGCAAGCTCGGGGACCATATGGGATGCCGGGATTAGAACCACCATTCTTCTGCATGAAAGGCAAATGCCTTACCTCCATGCTATCTCTTCGGCCCTGGTTGTGGTTTTCTGTAAAATCACCCCACGTGCCATATATCCAACCCCAAGTGAACAAGTCTGAATCAGGGTCGTGCATGAAATAATCCAAACCAGGCTGAGGGTGAAACACGTGGAATCTGGCAGTCTTCTGCCTGTATGGAGAGCCAGCGGCCTGCCAAAACTGCCATTTTTATTGAGTCCAGAGACCACCCCCAGGTGGGACAGTCAGGACATAGTAAGGGCAGATAGCTCAGGCTATCCTGAGCCAGTCCCGCCCAGTATGACAATAAGTAAGACAATCTCTGTTTTGGGGTAAATCCAAGTTGCAAACAGACATACAAAGGAATCAGAGATGATCTTTGTTTTGGAGAAAATAAGATGTCACCTAACATTTTCTTGAATTTTGGTGCATGCCTGCCACTGCATTAGAAATACTCCTGACTTAGTGCTGAGGAGTCGTTCATGGCCATGTTTAGAGAGCAAAGCATCAGAGTTACAGGTGCCCCATGCAAAGAAAGAACTCCAACCCTTTTGAACCATCTCCCCAGCCCCAAGAGTAGTTTTTATTTGTGTTAGTTTGGATGGGGGTGCTCTCGAGTGGTGTTCAAAGGACCTGGACACCCTTGCCAGTGCTTCCTAGCCAACAGGCTGACAGTTGAATGTTAGGAAGGGCCCAAGAATGTTCTGTCAGTCCACCATGATGGTGCTCTGTGGCCTCCAATGCTATACTCATGGATGATTGAAAAGACAAGGCTGGGGATCCCCTTACCCTCTGGCTCCCAAAAGTAATTTTTACCCATTAAGTTCTAAGAGTAATTTCTAGAAGAAAGACTTGAAACCATTTAAGCTTAGTAGCCAAATTTAAATAGCATGTTGGTTCAATAAGATTGGTAATAGGATTTAAATTCTCAATCCCTGCTTTATACTTTTAATTCCCGAGATAATCAAGTTATTCACATAAGTACATGTAAGCTCAATTTTTTTCCTAAGGGCTAGAGAGATGGCTCAAAGATGCCAAAGCCCCAGCCACATTCAATACCCAGAGTGTGCTAGGAGGATAACTGAGTGCCTCCAAGTAGGGCCCCCTGGTCCCCCCAAAAAACAGTCTTTTTCATAAATCTTCATTTTTTTATAATATCTTTATTTAAGCACTATGATTACTAACATGTTTGTAGTTGGGTTTCAGTTATACAAAAGAACACTCACTTTCACTAGTGCAACCTTCCCACCACCCTCCTCACTTCATCACCCTCTTCCCCTGTCTTCGAGACAGGCATTCTATTGGCTTCACTCATGACCATTGTCATGATAGTTGTCAGTGTAGTTATTTCTCTAACTGCACTCACCACGCTTTGTGGTAAGCTTCATACTGTGGGACGGTCCTTCCTATTGTCTCTATGTATTATTACCATATTTTATTTTATTTTTTAAAAACCTATAGATGAGTGGGACTATTCTGTGTGTCTCTATCTCCCTCTGACTTATTTCACTCAGCATAGTAGTTTCCATGTCCATCCAGGTATAGGAATATTTCATGACTTCATTTTCCTGACTGCTGCATAGTATTCCATTGTATAGATGTACCACAGTCTCTTTAGCCACTCATCTGTTGTTCGGGTATCTGGGTTGTTCCAAATCCTGGCTATTGTAAATACTGCTGTAATGCATATAGGTGTGCAGAAGGCATTTTTGTATTGTGTTTATGTGTTCCTAGGGTATACCCCTAGGAATGGTATAGCTGGATTTTATGGGAGCTCAATTTCCAATTTTTTGAGGAATTGTCATATTGTTTTCTACAAATTCTAGTCTAGACAACATTCCCATCAGCAGTGAAATGAGAGTTCCTTTCACCTCACATCCGCATCAGCACTGATTATTTTTTCTTTTGGCGATGTCTCTGTGATTTTTTTTTCTCTGTACTGTGAAATGGTACCTCATATTTTGGTTTGCATCTCCCTGATAATTAGTGATGTGGAGCATTTTTTCATGTGCCTTTTGGCCATTTGTATTTCTTCTCTGAGGAAGTGTCTGTTTATTTCTTCTCTCCATTTTTTGATGGGGTTAGATAATTTTTCTTGTTAAGCTCTGTCAGTAGTACCATGTAAATCTTAGATATAGCCCCTTATTGATGGGTATTGGGTGAATAGTTTCTCCCTTTCTGTGGGTGGCCTTTATATCCTCGTCACTATTTCCTTTGAGGTGCAGAAGCTCCTCAGCTTAATATAGTCCAGTCTGTTTATCTCTACTTCCACTTGTTTGGACAGTGATGTTTCCTCCTTGAAGATGTATTTAGTTTCAATGTCATGGAGTGTTTTATCTACATGTTGTTCTATATACCTTATGGTTTTGGGTCTGATATCAAGGTCTTTAATCCATTTGGATTTGGACCTTTGTGCATAGTGTTAGGTGGAGACCCAAGTTCAATTTTTTTGCATGTGGCTGACGATTGTCCCAACACCACTTATTGAAGAGGCTTTCCTTGCTCCATTTTGCATTTCTTGCCCTTTTATCAAAGATGAATAGTATGTCCTTGAAACTTTCTCTGAATACTCAAGTCTATTCCACTGAACTAAGGGTCTGTCTTTATTCCAGTACCATGCTGTTTTGATGACTATTGCTTTGTAACACAACTTAAAGTAGGGAAAAGTGTTGCCTCCCATCTTTTTTTCCCAAGGGTGTTTAGCTTTAGCTCTTTGTGGGTGTCTATTGTTCCAAATGAATTTCAGGAGTGTTTGATCCACTTCTTTGAAGAATGTCATGGGTATCCTTAGAGGGATTGCATTAAATATGTACAATGCTTTGGAAGTATTGCCATTTTAATGAAGTTAATCCTCCCAACCCATGAATAGGGTATTTGTCTCCATTTCCTTTTGTCTTCTTTTATTTCTTGAAGCAGTGTTTTGTAGTTTTCTTTGTATAGATCCTTCACATCTTTAGTTAAGTTGCCTCCTAAAATATTTGAGTTTCTGGGGCACTAATGTGACTGGGATGTTTTTTAATGTTCATTTTCTTCTCTAACATTATTTGTACAAGAAGGTCATTTTGCATGTTAATTTTGTAGCCTGCCACTTTGCTAGATGAATCAGGAGTGATTTTTTTGAGTGCAGAGCCAGGAGTAACACTGGCCCAAAAACTGAAAAAAGAAAATGTTTACACTGACACTTTGTGGCTTAGAACAAATGACTGAGGGCTAAATGGTCTCTCAGTCTAGTTTCAAGATGTTATTTTACACACAACTAACTGTAATCCTCAATGTTTAGATGAAAAGTTCTACATAGATAAAAGAGCCAGAACTAGCAATTTTGTGCAAAATTAGAGCATGGTTTCAGCTTCTGGGTTGTGGTCACCACCACTGACTGCTTTAGTTTCTATTCTTCGCTGCCTTCAAGAGTTAAGCATGCAAAACTCTTCACAAGAGTTCAGTTCTACTGAAGTTCCTGTGATTACAGAAAACAACAAGCCACCATCTTCATGTACCAACGGTTCTATTTTCAATTTCCTTTCTGTCACATCCACTTCTTTTTTTTTTGGGGGGGGGGGTCACACCCGGCAGCGCTCAGGGGTTACTCCTGACTTCACGCTCAGAAATCACCCCTGGCAGGCTCGGGGGACCATATGGGATGCCGGGATTTGAACCGATGGCCTTCTGCATGAAAGGCAAACACCTTACCTCCATGCTGTCTCTCCGGCCCCCACATCCACTTCTTACCAATTGTCTAAAAGCCCAGGGACTTGGAAGATTTGGTAAGGAGAATATCTGGCCTCACAATTTTATTCCATTTGTTTCCCTTGCTTGGCACCCCTCAGCATTGAGGCAAATGCCACTGGCTCTTCTCTTGTTAAGACTCGATTTATTTAATTAAGGTTTTCTTGCCTCTTGACAGAAGTCTAGTGACAACATTGGAAGGGAGTTGGAAGACCTTCCCCATGTGACCAACAGTGATAGTTATCACTGCAGATTGACGTTCGCTTAAGCAAACAACTTCACCAACGTCACTGTTTGTTGCAGGCTTGGCTGACACATCAAATCAGCCGCGTGGATTTATCCAGACCTCTTCACTGACTGTGCTGTCTATTTACAGGGAGAAGTGATGGTGGCAATATCAATCCAGAATCTGGATTTTTGTACCTTCTTTTTCTTTACTTTGGCTCTCCCTTCCCTCTCTCCCACCTTCCCTCTCTCCTTCTTTCCTTCCTTCCCTTTCTCTCTTTCTCCTTCCCTTCCTGAAATTTAATAGGCCCAAAAGAGATTTTTGGTTTTCATTTTCATGGATTTTGGAGCATACTCCTGCCTGCCTCCCGTCCTTTCTTCCCTCCCTTCCTCCCTCCCTTCCCTCCTTCCCTCCCTCACTTTCCTCCTTCCTTCCTTATTTTCCTCCCTTCCTCCCTCCCTTCCTCCCTTTCAGATTGGGGATATGGAGTTTGAGCCACATAACAGTATTCAGGGTGATTCCTGGTTCTATGTTCAAGAATGATACCTGGCTGTGTTCAGGGACCCATATATGGTACTGGGGATTTGAATTAGGGCCAACTAGGCAAGTTGTTTATCTCCTACATTATCCCTTGGGCCCACTCTGGGGATTGTTATAGGGATTAATATACTTAATTAATTAACATACTTAATATATAGGGAGCTAATATACTTTAAAATGCTGTGTCAGAGATCTATCTTTGTTTCCTCAAGTCCACTTTGCCTGCTTCTTTTCCTATGTTCTCATGTGAACTGTATATACTTTGTGGTGCAAGAGCTTTTATGCAGCAGTGGCTAATGGTGGTTGGTGGTATGGCAAGGTAAACTCAGACCGAGCCAAATAAATTTGACAAATGCAGAGATAGAGTTTCAGCCCCCAAAAGAGAAGACTGCATGAAGAAGAAAAACTTGGAGATCTATAAAGGAGCTATCTCCAGTACTTAGCTGGGTACTGATCAATATACATAGATGAACAAATTACCCAAGTGTAGAAAAAAAATCCCAAAAGGTAGATGGGAGCTCATGGTGTTTAGAATAGTACTTGTTTCACAAACAGATTGGAATATCGTCACTGGTTAAATTCCTCTGAAGAGCCTAGTTTCAACAAAGGGAAATAATTAACCACAAAGTAAATACTACTCTAATTTCACCCAGCAGGTCTTAAAGACCAAAAGGCAATAAGAGCCAAGATATGAAAACAATCCAAATGCCCAACTACAGATGGATGGATAAAAAAGGTGTGACATATATGCAATTGAATACGATGCAATTTTAAGAAAGAACGAAATCATGCAATTTACTGTGACATGAATGGAATGAAATGATTTCATGCTCAGTGAGGTTGTTTAGAAGGAAAGAGATAGATACAGGATGATTTCTCATGTGTGGGACTTAATGATACACAACAAGATAGCAAAAGGGCCATAGAAAAGGAGGAGCATTGTACAATGGAGGAGAGGTGGGGACACTGGTGATGGGTGTGGTGTTGAAATTATGTACAATGGAAACTATCATTAATAGTATTGCGAATCTCTAGAAACTTCAAAAAATAGTATTGCAAATCATAGAATCTTATTTTTTTAAGTTTTTTTATTTTTTAAATAATATGTTTATTTAAGCACTATAACTACAAACATGTTTGTAGTTGGGTTTCAGTCATAAAAAGAACACTCCCCCTTCATCGGTGCAGCATTCCCACCACCAATAGCACCCATCTCCCTTCTCCCCCACCCCTGCCTGTCTTTGAGACAGGCATTCTACTTTTCCTACTCATTACCATTGTCATGATAGTTGTTAGTGTAGTTATTTCTCTAACTGCATATCTGCATTCTCTAAGCTTCATATCGTGAGCTGATCCTTTCAGCCCTCATATCTATTGTCTTTGAGTGTTGTTATAATAATGTCTTTTATTTCTCATAAATCCCATGATTTAGATAAGTGAGACTATTCCGTGTCTATCTCTCTCCCTCTGACTCATTTCATTCAGTATAGTAATTTCCATGTCCATCCATGAGTAGGAAAAGTTCATGGCTTCATTTTTCCTGCCAGCTGCATAGGATTCCATTGTGTATATCTAGAACAGTTTCTTTAGCCACTCATGTTCTTTAAAAGTTCTTTTAAAAAGAGAAAAAGGACTAAACTCTTTCCAAGTAATTATATTCCAGAAAAGAGCTCTAGAATTCTTCGAGGAAACTGTTCTGATATCTCATGGGTACAAATACTTGCACACATCAGGTAACAAGTTCAATCCCTGTGCCACATCATTAGCAGTTCTGCTGTCTGTAAACTCTGTGATTTCTGCCACTCTGAATACATGTAGATGTAGCTCTGGAATTAAAATAAGGATGCTATATGTGATCCCCAGCTAGCACTGCTACTGTAAAATGTGTGTGAAGCACAACACTACGGAGTGTGACATTCCAAGGAACACAGATAATAAAGAACCACAACTAAAGGAGTGTGACCCTTGGCAAGTACTGTTCATGCCAGCATCACTCTTTATGTGAAATCCTCAGTGATCATCACAAGTAAACACATAAGCACCCTAGTCAGGCATGTATGACCCCGGTCATTGCTACAATAGTAACAGGCATGGGAGAGAAATTTTTACAAGAAACTACATGTGAAAATACAGAAGTATGCGAAGCCTAAAAGTTGAAAAATTCATAATACCCATCATTTAATCAAAGACTTCCTGACATGCAAAGATGAAAGAGAATATAGTGAGGATCTACGGGTTTTAAGAAAAATAAAAGACAGTATTGTAATAATGCCCAGAGACAATAGAGATGAGGGCTGGAAGGACCGGCCCCTGATAGGAAGCTTACCGCAAAGTTAGAGAAATAACTACACTTACAAGTATCATGGCAATGGTAGTGAGTGAGAGAATTAGAAGGTGGGGCTGGAGGTAGACGGGGGTGTTCGTGGTGGGAAGGTTGCACTGGTGAAGGAGGGTGAAACCCAACTACAATCATGACTGTAACAAAGGGGCTTAGATAAAGATAAAAAAAAATCAACTAAAGAAATAAAATGTGAAAAAAGAACATATAGTGAGGAAAAAAATATTTCTTGAAGTTTGAAACCAACCTAAATGTGACACAGATACAATAGCAGATAAGAACATTCATTTAGTATTCATTAGAGTATTGTTCCATATTTTAGAGGAAGACATAAATGATACTGAGGGGGAGGGAGAAATCACCCAAATCTAACTTTTAGTGGTGAAAACAATCATGATAAGGAAAACAGGTGGGATTACTAGCAGATCAAATATTGTAGAAGACTGGAGAATAAAACAAAGTGATATAACTGTTCATAGGTGAGCACGTAGAGTATTTTAAAAGATAAAAAGGGGATTGAGCTCCCAAGTAGAGCATTTGTCATTTCTGAGGCCCTGGGTTGGATCCTCTGTATATCATGACTGTTGTGTATGTAAATATTTTGGGGATTATTATGCTACTGACCCTACCCTGATCGATGATTGTGCCCTACCCTAGGGTGTGATCTGGCATTCTGCCCCCACCCTAGGGTGGTACCTGATTCTGCTTCCACCATTGGGTGGTATCTGATCCCACCATTGGGTGGTACCTGATTCTGGGGGATAAAAACAAGGGTCTGTGGAAGGCGAGGGGTGGTTGGCAGGAACTGAGGCTGAGGCCTTGGACTTCAGTCTTGTCCACCGAATAAAGCTAATATTCCATAAGCCTGACTGTCTGTGAGCTGTTTACCCGCCATTTTACCTCAGAACCATCAGCTGGACGGGGTGACAGATGCATGCTCTGAGCTGGAGGGGAAAGACCTCATCCTCCATCCCTCCATCAGTCAACCTCTTCAGGAGCTGACTTGCAACAATGACCACACACACCCTCAAAACACATACTCATATACAATTCTGAAAGGCATCCATAATTCGTGGATAAAGTTATAGAAATTCTGTGTAGGGATAAATATAAATGTATACATATATACACACACAAACATATATATATATATGGTCCTTGGTCCAAAATATATATGTGTATGTATGTATATAAGGTATATATATACCTTTTATGTAAGGTATATATATTTGGGATGAAGGAGATAGAACAAAGGGTTGGAGCCCATAATTTGCATGCAGAAGCTTCTGATTTAATTCCTAGAGCCATATGATCCCCCATGGATCACTGGGAATAGCCCTGGAATACTTGCCTGGAGCAGTATGTCCTGGCCTCTGTTGAGTGTTTGTCCCCCAAACCTTGAATTGAAAATATTTTTATAAAGTTGAAAAGTGATTTAAGAAATTATATGAGGGCCAGAGTGATAGAATAGAGGTAGGGCATTTGACTTGCATGCAGCTGTTCCAGGACGAACTCAGGTTTGGTTTCCGACATCCCATGTGGTCCCCTGAGCCTGCCAGGAGAGATTTCTGAGCACAGAGACAGGGGTAACCCCTGAGTGCTGCTGAGTGTGATAAAAAAAAAAAAACAAAAACAAACAAACAAAAGGAAATTATATTAACCCCAGAATCCAGATAAAAAGATATCAGGGCATATCATTATCAAATTATTCAAATCTATAATTAAGATAAAGAAAAAGACATAATATGTTAGGTTACATCTTATTTTTACCTAAAACAAAGATCATCCCTGGTTCCTCTGTATGTTTGTTTACAACTTGGATTTACCCCCAAACAGACAGTCTTACTTGTAAACCTGGGTGGGACTGGTTCAGGATAGCCTGAGCTATCTGTCCTTACTGCCCTACCCAAGGGTGGTCTTTGTACTTGATAAAAAAAAAAAAAAGGCAGTTCTGGCAGGCATCTGGCTCTCCATATGAGGTAGAAGATTGCCCGACTATACGTGCTTCACCTTCAGCCTGGTTTGAATTATTTCATGCACATCCTGATTCAGACTCTAGTCTGGGGTTGGAGATATGGTGCATGGGATGATTTTACAATAGTACATTAGAAGTAACAAAGATAGGCATAACTAGAGATGTCTCACTGGCAACAAAGTAAAAATTATAAAATACTGAATGGATAATAATTGAAGGGCCAGAGCAGTGGCTCAGGGCACAAAGCATCTGCCTTGTGTGCGCTGGCCTAGGATGAACCGTAGTTCGATCCCCTGAAGACTCATGTGTTCCCCCAAGCCAGGAGTGATTTCTGAGTGCATAGGCAGGAGTAACTCCTGAGCGTCACTGGGTGTGCCCCCCGCCCGAAGAAACAAAAGTAAGTAATTGTATTTAGAACCCTACAACCTATAAAAATGCATTTCAAAAGCAAAGTAAAAAAATTATCGCAATTATAGAAAATATGAATTCATTACTAAAAGTAACAAAAATGTTAAAAGAAGTATTTGAGGCAGAAGGGAAGTGATATTACATGGTTCACACATATAAACACAATTAAAAATGTGTGGGACAAGGAGGGGAAGCTGAGTGCATATGATTAACTCAATAAATGTAGAAAAACATTTGGCAAAAATCCATTGTACATACTTGATAGAAACTTTCAGCAAAGCAACAATACAAAAAAAGGCTCATGCTAAAGAAACTGTGGTATGTCTACACAATGGAATACTATGCAGCCCTTAGGAAAAATGGAGTCATGAAATTTGCCTATACATGAGTGGTCATGGAGGGTATTATGCTGAGTGAAGTGAGTCAGAGGGAGAGGGATTAACATAGAATAATCTAACTCATCTGTGGGATATAAGGTATATAAAAGGCAGCGTGTGGATTATATCCAGAGATAATAGAGATTAGGATTACCAGGACCAGTCCATGGCAGAAATCTTGCCCTAAAGAGCAGGGAGTGCAGGTAGAGTAGAGAAGGGTCTACTCTGAAAGGGACATGCCTGGCACCCCTTCATTAACAGTAGTGCAAATCACAATCACAGTGTCATAAAAGGAGAGAGAGAGAGAGAGAGAGAGAGAGAGAGAGAGAGGAGAGAGAGGAGAGAGAGAGAGAGAGAGAGAGAGAGAGAGAGAGAGAGAGAGAGAGAGAGAGAGAGAGAGAGAGAGAGAGAGAGAAGTAAAATGCCTGCCACAGCAGCAGGATGGGGAGGGCGGGTGGGAGGGAAGAGGGTATCCTAAAGGGTGAGAGGAAAACTTGACCCCAGTGACAGGAAATGCACACGGGTGAAGGTTGTTGTACATTGTATGACTGTAACTCAATCATGAACAACTTTATCTGTGGAAAAAAAACTGTAGTATGTGGGGCCGGAGAGATAGCATGGAGGTAAGGCGTTTGCCTTTCATGCAGAAGGTCATCGGTTCAAATCCCGGCGTCCCATATGGTCCCCCGTGCCTGCCAGGAGCAATTTCTGAGCATGAAGCCAGGAGTAACCCCTGAGCACTGCCGGGTGTGACCCAAAAACCACACACACAAAAAAAAAACTGTAGTATGAACAACCTTGAAGCCATGGACCATGGTATTTAAATATAAATGTATTTATAATTAAATAAAAATTAAAAAATAAAAGATGCTCCTACTTATCAGATGGCTTCCCTCATATGTGAAATATGAATTACAAACCAAATGCATTGTCAAAACAGACTGATTTTATGGAAACGTGGTATATCAGAAGGAAAGGGAAAGAAGATTGGAGGAAAGAGTTGAAGGGACTTTGTTGGTACAGGAACGTTGGTGCTGGGAATGCTGACTCTTATTTACATTTAGGAGTGTGAAGCAAAACCAATGCTCCCTCGTATTATAAAGCAATATATTTTTTAGATTAAAATCATAAAAAGTACCACCAACTATGGTGGACATCATACTGACTACCTAAAATGCTTTCCCACTTTGATTAGATACAAGATAAGGATATTCATTCCAGGGAGAGAGCTCAGAAGGCTGGAGCACAGCTTTTCTTGCAGAAGTCACCAGTTAGAACTCCAACACCAAAGCACTACCGGAGATAATGCCGAGCATAACTGGTGTAGCCCCAAAACAAAACAAAAAGATACTCAGCCTCACAATTAGTATTCAACACTACATATGCTGGAGAATAAGCATAAATAGGAGATATCTCAAGTGGAAAAGAGGAAGAGAAACCGTCTTATCACAAATTAGAGTGATCCTCAAACTATGGCCCGCGGGACACATATTGTATTTGTATCTGTTTTGTTTCTTCATTGCCAAATAAGATCTATGCAGTGTGCATAAGAATTCGATCATAAGTTCTGTTTTTACTATAGTCAGACCCTCCAATGGTCTGAGGGACAGTGAACTGGCTCCCTGTTTAAAAAGTTTGAGGACCCCTGGCAGTGACTTTTTTGAATATACAAAACTACTAAATGATAAAATGTTTAACAAGGCTATCTAATATAAGCTAAATATACAAAATACAATTGTGTGTCTTTATTGTGCTCAAAAGGCTACTTTCAACATAAGGGACCATTCAGTGTCAAAGACTGAATATGGAGCACCAAGTCGAGTATGTGCTCCAGTCTTTTGGGCCATTTCCTGGCCCTCAACTGTTTGTTTGTTTGTTTGTTTGTTTTATAAGATAGCAGTTAGTTCGAGGTTATTAAAGTGTAAAATGAGGGGCTAGAGTGATAGCACAGAATGTAGGGGGTCTGTCTTGCACACTGTCTGTCCAGTTTCAATCCCTTGCATCCCATATGCTCCCCAACACTGTCAGGTGTAATTCCTGAGTGCAGAGCCAGAAGTAACCCCTGAACATCTCCAGGTAGGTATGTCTCCGAAAGACTAACAGAAAAAGACATGTAAAATGACTGTAATAAAAATATGAAAAACATGGGGTTGGAGAGATAGCACAGCGGAGTTTGCCTTGCAAGCAGCCGACCCAGGACCTAAGGTGATTGGTTCAAATCCCGGTGTCCCATATGGTCCCCTGTGCCATCCAGGAGCTATTTCTGAGCAGACAGCCAGGAGTAACCCTGAGTGCAGCCGGGTGTGGCCCAAAACTCAAAAAATATGAAAAAACGGGGGCCGGAGAGATAGCATGGAGGTAAAGCGTTTGCCTTTCATGCAGAAGGACAGTGGTTCCCCGGCATCCCATATGGTCCTCCGAATCTGCCAAGAGCGATTTCTGAGCTCATATCCAGGAGTAACCCCTGAATACTGCCGGGTGTGACCCAAAAACAAAAACAAAAAAAAGTTTTAAATGTAAAAAATTAGAGGATTTCAAGAGCCTGGATTCGAACCAACATCCTTCTGCATGCAAGGTGAACATCCTACCTCCCTACTATCTCTCTGGCCACTTCAATAAGATGTTTTAAAATAGATGTATATATGCCTAATCTATAGATTTAACCATCCAAACTTAAGCCAAAGTGGACTATTTTACATAAGTTGATTCAAGTTGATTATAAAATCCATATAGAACCCTTGACCAGGTAGATAGTTCTGAGCATTTCTGGGTACAGTCCAATTTTTGAGGGGGCCACTTCCCCACCCATGTTCATGGCTTACTCTTACTCTTTTTTGTTTGTTTTTTCTTTTCTCTTTTTTTTATTTCAAAGAACATCCCAGTGCAACCGTCACCAGTGTAACCTTCCCACCACCAATGGCCCCCATCTCCCTCTGACTCTTGCTTTGAGCTCAGGTATCACTACTGGTGAGCTCAGGACATGATATGGGGTGCTGGAGATTGAACCCAGGTGTGTCATCGCATGCAAGGTAAACATCTTGCCCGTTGTACCATCTCTCTCTCTCTCTCTCTCTCTCTCTCTCTCTCTCTCTCTCTCTCTCTCTCTCTCTCTCTCTCTCTCTCTCTCTCTCTCTCTCTCTCTCTCTCTCTCTCTCTCTCTCTCTTTTGGTGTTTGGTTTTTGGGTCACTCCTGGCAGCGCTCAGGGGTTACTCCTGGCTATGAGCTCAGAAATTGCTCCTGGCAGGTTCAGGAGACCATATGAGATGCCAGGATTCGAACCACTGTCCTTATGCATGCAAGGCAAATGCCTTACCTCCATGCTATCTCTTCAGCCCCCGCCACTGTACTATCTCACTAGCCCTGCCCAACATTTTAAAATGAAATTTACATAAATTCACTTAAATAAATTTAACATAAATACATACATGTCCAGGTAAGGGAGATAGTTCAGTGGGTGTGAGCACATACTTTGCATGCAGATGGCCCAGGTTTCATTCCCAGCACCACAAGGCCCCTCCTGGCATCTGATGGTCTCCCATCTAACAGAAGACTAACAGAAGGCTTCTAAGCATTTAACTAGGATTATCCCAGAATCACTGTCCCTCTTTCCCCAATAAGAAAAAAATAAATAAATTCACTATCACAAACAAAATAAAATTCATATAGAAATTAGAAAGAGGGCCCGGAGAGATAGCACAGCGGTGTTTGCCTTGCAAGCAGCCGATCCAGGACCAAAGGTGGTTGGTTGGAATCCCTGTGTCCCATATGGCCCCCTGAGCCTGCCAGGAGCTATTTCTGAGCAGACAGCCAGGAGTAACTCCTGAGCAGTGCCGGGTATGGCCCAAAAAAAAAAAAAAAAACAAAGAAACAAAAAAAAAGAAATTAGAAAGACTCAGATTACCCAAAACAACTGAAGATGAACAAAGTTGAGAAACTGGTTCAAATCTTTCTAAAACACTATAACAATTAAACCAGGGTATTAGTAGAAGGATAGCTTGTTAATCTGCACAGCAGCCTCTTGATATGCAGATCTAATTATTAATCTGTTTTATGAATGAGTGAATTTAGGTACATATTTGAACAATTTTAAAGAATTCCATTGTACTTTAAACAATGATTGCTAGCCAAAGAGTTGACAAATTACCCGCCAGAGATCTCATCAAAACAGTAGATTGGGGGCTGGAGCCATAGTACAGTGGGTAGGACATTTACCTTGCATGAGGTCAACCTCAATTTTATCCCCAGTATCCCATATCCCCCAGTACCACCAGGAGTAATTTTTGAGTGCAGAGCCAGAAGTAAGTGATGCTCCCCCAAAAAACAAAAAAGCATCACATTGGACCATTGGAGTCAGATATTTTGTTAAGGGGTTAAGGCACCAATAGTTTGATCGTTAGTCTATTTACTATACCCTGCCAGATGTGATTTTTTAGTACAGGAGACAAGGTGCTTGTGACTGATTCTTGTTTGATGGTTGGTACTACATATGGTTCACTGAACACTGTCATGTCTCTCGGCACAGCACCAGGAGTAAGCCATGAGTACCACCAGGTATGACCCCAAAAGCAAATCGAACAAAAAGAACAAAAATTACATGGTAGTGGTCACATAAGATAAACTTTCACATATGTGTATACATAAGATTAATATATACATTTATAAACATAAATCTTATTGAACATTTGAAAAATATTTTTAAATAATATTAAAAAATAAAACTACTATGATTTAAAAACTGCTAAATAAAGTTTTGCTGCCCTCTTCTGGGAAGGGGACATATGTTCCTGAGGGTTAGCTTTTGGGGGAAAAAAGATTTAAGTGTTTAGGATTCACAAGCTCAATATTAAATTAGTTCTCAGATCCTAGAGTGTTTAAGTGAAATTTAATATTACTGTGAAAGACTTTTAATTCACATTAGTCACATTAAAAATGATAAAAAAAATGAATAATAAAAATTAATATTAAATTGTTTATGAAAAACAATTTTAGGGGTATCACTTCTGGCAGACCACAGAGTATAGAGGGATAGGGGATCAACTTCAGGCCGGCCACATGCAAGACAAGAGCCTTACTTTGGAACTCTTTTTACCATTAAAAACAATATGGTGGGGCCAGAGTGATAGCACAGTGGAAAGGATGCTTGCCTTGCACGCTGCCAACCCGGGTTCAATTCCCGGCATCCCATATGGCTCCCTGAGCCTGTCAGGAGTGATTTCTGAGTGTAGAGCAAGGAGTAACCTATGGGTTCTGCTGGGTGTGACCCATCACCTGAAAAATATTGTGCCTAATTTTTGCATACCAGATATACTGCCTGGATCTAGCCTTGCACTGGTAAGTGGAAACCTGATTAAACAATCACATTTTCCTTTTCTCTGATCTTATAGCCTATCACTCCATTTCAAACCCCATGATATGATCTTCTGTTAAACCATTCTAACAAGCAAAGAATTAATAGTGTTATATAGAATATATTAATTTAAAATGAAAAGGTCTTCTGCACCTAAATTGTGAATTGAAAGTGTTTTCATCCTATAAGCCTCTAGGACTTATTGTAAAATGCCTAGAAATAGGGCTAGAGAGATACAGTGGGTAGGACACTTGCCTTCCACATGGCTGACCTGAATTTGATTCCCTGCATCCCATAAGGTGCCCTGACCCACCAGGAATGATCCTTGAGTACAGAAACAGGTAAGTCCTGAAGTTCTGCTGGGCATAACCCAAAAACTAAAACTAAATAAGATAAAACAGCTAGAAAGAGCACTTAATGGTATACTACTAACTAGGTCCTTTCAGAGAATTCTAAACTACTGTGAAAACTGACATTTCATTTTGGAGTCCTTCTTTCTGATCTGGCAGGCCAAAAGAAAGTCTAAGACTCTTACATAGATTTTAGTCAGAATTAGGCTGAGCTATTCTGGAAGAATTCCTGCAGAAAAATCCACATGTCTTGCAGAAATGAAATCAACAATTTCTCAACCTCCTTTGCTAACCATAAAGCAGTACTAAGACCAACAAGGTACGCAAGCAAGTTTAAATCAAGAAACTTAACTTCCATGATGTCTTGCCTTCTTCCTTGGGTAGATAACAACAGTCTCTGAATCAGAATAACGAGAAAAATATGACACTTTCTAAAACAGAAATCCTGTTCAAAAGTAATACACTGCAGTTTGTCATAAAGATTGATAGTTTCCTTTCTCTAATATATATAACTTACTTGAGCTTGTAATTGGAGTAAAATCTGTTCCAAGATTCAAACGTTCACTTTGATTATCAAGTAAACTTTTGTTTGTTTGTTTGTTTGTTTGTTTTTGGGTCACACCCGGCAGTGCTCAGGGGTTATTCCTGGCTGTCTGCTCAGAAATAGCTCCTGGCAGGCACGGGGGACCATATGGGACACCAGGATTCGAACCAACCACTTTTGGTCCTGGATCGGCTGCTTGCAAGGCAAACGCCACTGTGCTATTTCTACGGGCCCTCAAGTAAACTTTTGTCTATTTTTAAAACAGATCTTAATTTCAGTCCACATCTCACACATTTTTTG
The DNA here is from genome assembly GCF_024139225.1 of Suncus etruscus. NCBI lineage: Eukaryota > Metazoa > Chordata > Mammalia > Eulipotyphla > Soricidae > Suncus > Suncus etruscus. Next base: position 129,765,918 of record NC_064854.1, on the reverse strand, counting down.
AAAGGAATGTTGTGGGAGAAAGGGTGGGGAAAATCCTTTCCATTTAAGATAGAACTGGAGGGCCCAGAGAGATAGCACAGTGGCGTTTGCCTTGCAAGCAGCCGATCCAGGACCAAAGGTGGTTGGTTCGAATCCTGGTGTCCCATATGGTCCCCCGTGCCTGTCAGGAGCTATTTCTGAGCAGACAGCCAGGAGTAACCCCTGAGCACCGCCTGGTGTGGCCCAAAAACAAAAACAAAAACAAACAAAGAAACAAAAAAGAACTGTAGGTATAGTTTTCTTCACCATTACTGATTTCTTTTGCCTTTACTTGCCCTTGAAAGAAAGTCTCTCATATGCAAACAAAATCTTGGCTTCTATGTAGGCTGATAATTACTATGAGTCGAAGTTATCTTGTACCTTGATATTTACAGATTTCTTAACCAGTGTTAATATCTTAACACTCATTTTGATTATCCGTGTTATACATCTAAAACCTACCTACTTTATCAAGAAGTAGAATGTTCTATGTATAAATGTACTTTCGATTGGGTCAAACTCTTCCAAAAATTTAAAACTTCTCTTTCACCTTCAGAATTAAGTCCAGATTATTTTCACAGGACCTGGAGTCTTTTGGATTCTGTCTTGCCCTGTGAACAAAACCCAATTGGATTTCCTCATACATAAACATTTTTGATTCTCACATTGACATATATATTATTTTTTCCTCCCAATGTCCTCCCCTTCTAGATTTCTACCATTTCTCCTTTGCTGCTTCACTTCCTCCAGATCTCTGATCTTGCACACTTAACCCTATGAGATGGTGTCAAATTGGTCTCCTTTGCTTGGTTATCTTTGTGAGTAGGAAATAGTTTAATTCCACCCATTTGATAAAACCTCTGACACACACAAGTTTTAAAATAACATGGTTAAATCATTGAATGGTTTTAGTAAATAAGCGACATTATGTTTGTGGTAAACTGAAAATTTCAGGTGCTCTGGCTAAAAAACAAAAACAAAAGCAAAAAAAACCCTGAAAATTTCAGGTTATTTTCCTGATCATCTTAGTCTATTTTCTAGTTCTGGTAGATAGGCTATGGTTAGAGATCACTGAAGTTTTGGGATACACTTACATGCAATTGTGTGTCCTTTGGAGTTACCCTTTGCTCTGCACTCAGAAATTGCTCTTGGGGCCAGAATGGTGGCACAAGCAGTAGGGCGTTTGCCTTGCACAGGCTTACCTAGGACGGATTGCGGTTCAATCCCTGGCACCCCATATGGTTCCCCAAGCCAGGAGCAATTTCTGAGTGTATAGTCAGGAGTAACCCCTGAGCATCACCGGGTATGGCCCAACCCCCACAAAGAGATAAATAAAAATAAAATACACTTATAACTTATAATTTAACTCCGGATCTCTTTCTATTGTATAGAGAGGCATAGAATTACAAATTATTTATGAAACTTAAATATCTAGGATAAAAATTCTCTGATGTACAATTCTCTAATAATCTGAGTTCTATCTGTCTAGCATATTTGTTTAAAATAGCATTTTTAAACTTAACAATTGTTTGCAAAACTCTGTATTAGATACTTTACAATGCTATGATATTTATAGGGAACCCCAGCAGTAGGACCAAGAGACCACTTGGCAATGCAAGTCACAAAGTGGGGTTCATTAAGCCAGCATGCTGGGATCCAACCACTCCTGATCAGCAAGATGTAGGTTAGGCCCTGAGCTTGGGGGTCCGTAGAGTTTTTATCTTCACTGACACCAGGCACATTGTTCAGTTAGCCGCAGGATACACATTTTGCATATCACAAGTAACATAATTCAAATAGATCAAGGCCCCCCTAGACAAGACACACCCACCAGGATGTGGGAGAGCAGACATAGAGAAGTATCTGTGGGGGCACCATAGGCATCCTTCAGTGTCAGTTTCTCTGCCTCCCTGATGCCTCTTTTCTTCTGGGACGATTGGGTTGCTCTATTTCCCCACCTCAGCCTGACCTCTGGCGTTAAGGCATAGTTCAAGCATAGCCTAGGGCCTAGCCAGTCAGACATATAGTTCTGTGTCTGTGAATGTGAGGTTGGCATGTGCCCACCTATCTTTACAAAAGAAACTCAGCTAAGGATCATAGGACTTATGATCATTGATCAGGTGAATTAAGAGTTCATTGCCGGGCCCGGAGAGATAACACAGCGGCGTTTGCCTTGCAAGCAGCCTATCCAGAACCAAAGGTGGTTGGATCGAATCCCGGCGTCCCATATGGTCCCCGTGCCTGCCAGGAGCTATTTCTGAGCAGACAGCCAGGAGTGACCCCTGAGCACTGCCGGGTGTGGCCCAAAAACAAACAAACAAACGAAACAAAAAAAAGAGTTCATTGCCTTCTAGAAAAGCAGCAATTAAGAGTATAATCCGTATCTCTAATAAAAGGGTAAATACAAATCTAAAGGAATTATGGAATCATATCTTAATACTATTTTGATTGGAGATTTGTTGTACATGGATAGAACTTTTAATTAGTAAATTTTTTTTGGCAAAGTAAAGCAAAAAGTAAAATTTTGACCATTATTCTCTTTTTTCTTATTTCTGTCCCTAGAGAAACACATTTAGATTCTCAAGAGGATGATCTGAGCACCAAAAAGTGCAAACCACACGTAGAATTCTAAATAAGTAACTGAATACCACTTTTTCTTAAATTAGATAAATGCCTGGTGTTACGTGCCTATAATTTATGTAAACTGCAACCATAAACCTACCAATTAGCCCATTTTAGCTTGGCTGGTTCCCCAAAGACTTCTTAGAAAAAATTTATAATAATAATTAATTGCCTATCTTTTCAGAGTCACCTGAGGGTACTAAAACTTTGTGGAATTTATTTGCTAAACATCTGAGTAGAAGAGATTGAAAATGTTTTACATCGAAAGGAAAAATAATTGAGAAAAAAATTGTATGTGTTTGGGAATATTATGGGAAATGACATTTGAAATAAGATATTTAAAGCCAATCTACAGATTTTATCTCAAAGACATGAAATAGTTTGCTTTTCTTTCTGGGTAAGAATAGTAATACTTTATGTTAATAAGTATCTTGGTCTTTAATAGTTTATATAATTAATTATTTTAAAATATTGTAGACAAAGATTCAATACATTACTGGTTTCCTGTATCCAGCAATGATTTAAATGTTTGTATATTCCTTATTAAATGAGATCACAAAGTTCAGTTTTCATCTGTCTTTTCCCCCCTACAGTAGTTACCATTTTACTCTTTATTCTATAATTATGAATGTTTTTGTTTTATTTTATATGTTCATATGAGTGAAATATGAATTTTTATTTTTCCCATCACATATCTAACATTTATCTAACTTTTTTTTTGTCACACTGGTGGCACTCAGGGGTTGTTACTCCTGGCTATATGCTTAGAAATTACTCCTGGCTTGGGGGACCATACAGGACTCCAGGGACTGAACCCAGGTCCGTCCTGGGTCAGCCGCATACAAGGCAAAAGCCCTATCACTGTGCTATCACGGTGGCCCCAAGGACTTATCTAACTTTTACACTATAACCTCCAAGTTTATTCATGTTTCAGCAAATCACAGATTTTATCTTTTTTAAATAGCTGAGTGGTATTCCATATTATATATACAACCATGGATTAGATAATGATATTTTGATTGGCGATTAATCACATATATGTGGTGGTTCCTATTTTAATTGAGGTGTGAGATGTTACCATCTAGGTTTGTACAAATATACCATGATGTTCCCACAATGAATTACCCCTACTGATACTCTACTTAGAAACCCCTAAAGACTCTATCAAAAAGCTTCTAGAAACAATAGACTCATATAGCAAGGTGGCAGGCTACAAAATTAACACACAAAAATCAATGGCCTTTCTATATACCAATAGTAATAAGGATGAAATGGACATTAAGAAAACAACCCCATTCACAATAGTACCACACAAACTCAAATATCTTGGAATCAACTTGACTAAATATGTGAAGGACCTATACAAAGAAAACTATAAAACTCTGCTCCAAGAAATAAGAGAGGACACACGGAAATGGAAACACATACCCTGCTCATGGATTGGCAGGATTAACATCATCAAAATGTCAATACTCCCCAAGGCATTATACAGATTTAATGCCATCCCTCTAAAGATACCCATGACATTCTTCAAAGAAGTGGATCAGACACTTTTGAAATTCATTTGGAACAATAAACACCCTCGAATAGCTAAAGCAATCATTGGGAAAAAGAATATGGGAGGAATTACTTTTCCCAACTTTAAACTGTACTACAAAGCAACAGTTATCAAAACAGCATGGTATTGGAATAAGGATAGGTCCTCAGATCAGTGGAATAGGCTTGAATACTCAGAAAATGTTCCCCAGAGATACAACCATCTAATTTTTGATAAAGGAGCAGGAAATCCTAAATGGAGCAGGGAAAGCCTCTTCAACAAGTGGTGTTGGCACAATTGGATAGCCACTTGCAAAAAATTAAACTTAGACCCCCAGCTAACATCATGTACAAAGGTAAAATCCAAATGGATTAGAGACCTCGATATCAGCCCCAAAACCATAAGATATATAGAACAGCACATAGGCAAAACACTACAGGACATTACAGGCATCTTCAAGGAGGAAACTGCACTCTCCAAGCAAGTGAAAGCAGAGATTAACAGATGGGAATATATTAAGCTGAGAAGCTTCTGCACCTCAAAGGAAATAGTGCCCAGGATACAAGAGCCACCCACTGAGTGGGAGAAACTATTCACCCAATACCCATCAGATAAGGGGCTAATCTCCAAAATATACAAGGCACTGACAGAACTTTACAAGAAAAAAACATCTAACCCCATCAAAAAATGGGGAGAAGAAATGAACAGACACTTTGACAAAGAAGAAATACGCATGGCCAAAAGACACATGAAAAAATGTTCCACATCACTAATCATCAGGGAGATGCAAATCAAAACAACGATGAGATACCACCTCACACCCCAGAGAATGGCACACATCACAAAGAATGAGAATAAACAGTGTTGGCGGGGATGTGGAGAGAAAGGAACTCTTATCCACTGCTGGTGGGAATGCTGTCTAGTTCAACCTTTATGGAAAGCGATATGGAGATTCCTCCAAAAACTGGAAATCGAGCTCCCATACGATCCAGCTATACCACTCCTAGGAATATACCCTAGGAACACAAAAATACAATACAAAAACCCCTTCCTTACACCTATATTCATTGCAGCTCTATTTACCATAGCAAGACTCTGGAAACAACCAAGATGCCCTTCAACAGACGAATGGCTAAAGAAACTGTGGTACATATACACAATGGAATATTATGCAGCTGTCAGGAGAGATGAAGTCATGAAATTTTCCTATACATGGATGTACATGGAATCTATTATGCTGAGTGAAATAAGTCAGAGAGAGAGAGAAAAACGCAGAATGGTCTCACTCATCTATGGGTTTTAAGAAAAATGAAAGACACCCTTGTAATAATAATTTTCAGACACAAAAGAGAAAAGAGCTGGAAGTTCCAGCTCACCTCAGGAAGCTCACCACAAAGAGTGATGAGTTTAGTTAGAGAAATAACTACATTTTGAACTGTCCTAATATTGAGAATGTATGAGGGAAATGTAGAGCCTGTTTAGGGTACAGGCGGGGGTTGGGTGGGGAGGAGGGAGATTTGGGACTTGGGTGATGGGAATGTTGCACTGGTGATGGGTGGTGTTCCTTTTATGACTGAAACCCAAACACAATCATGTATGTAATCAAGGTGTTTAAATAAAAAAAATTATGCATTAAAAAAAAAAAAGAATTACCCCTACTTTATTCCTAAGAACTATCTTCCTTATGTGTGACTTTGTATGACTCTATATACCACATCTTTATACCTATATAGCATACTACTATATACCACTTATGTATGACTATATACCACATCTTTATTCATTATTCAATTATGAGCAGTTAGGTAGTTTCAAATCTATTTTTGGTGGGTCAAGGTGACATCCAGTAGTGCTCAGAGACAACAACCAGCTCTGTTCTAGGGGCACCGAACAGTACAAGAAGGACCATATAGATTGGGCATTAAATTAGGTCCTCATGTGTAAAATAAAAATATACACATGCCTACAAAGCTTGTTCTCAACCCTTGGAGACATCCCTCCAGCCCTGGTTTCCATATCTTAACTATTGAAAATAATGCTGCAATGAAAATAAGATTGAGATCAGTGTTTTCAAATTTGGGGAGTTAACACGCAGAAGTGGAATAGCTGGGTTATATGGTATTTCTATTTAAAAAATTGTGTGTGGGGGAGCTTGGACCACACCTAGTGATGCTCAGTGGTTATTCCTGGCTATGTGCTCAGAAATATGTGCTCCTGGATTGGGGGGGGGCCATATGGGATGCCAGAGGATTGAACCTTACTCCTTGTGTCCCTCCATTAAAATTTTTTTAGGAATCTTTAAACTTCCATATTAGCTGCACCAGTTTACATTACAGCTACCAATATACAAGGGTTTTTTCCCTCCACCTTCTTGCCAATATTTGTCATTTTTTGGTGGTTTTGTTTTTGTTTTTGGGCCACACCAGGTGGCGCTGAGGGGTCACTCCTGGCTGTGTGCTCAGAAATACTGGCAAGACCTGGGATGTTTGAAGATGGAAACTGGGTTGACTGCGTGCAAGGCAAATGCCCTCTCCGCTGTGCTATCGCTCTGGCATCTTTCTTGATCTTTTTAAATATAAGCTGTTATTATAGATATGGCTGTCTCATTGTGGGTTTAACTTGCATTTCCCTAAAAATAAAAGGCGAAATTATTTTTCATGTGCTATCTGTAATATGGATCTTGGAGAAGTATTTATTCAGATACTCAGTCCATTTTTTATTTTTTTTTTGCAAATAATGTCATATCTGGTGGTGCTTGGGGGCATGTTATAATACAGATAAACTTGTCATTCTGAGGATAGAGCCTAATGTTACACCATGCAGAAGATGCTCTCCAGCCCTGTTTCCACTTTTAAATCAGGCTGTTCGTTTTGTTATTGATGAGTTATAAAAGTTCTTGTTTGTTTGTTTGTTTATTTATTTAATTTGTTTATGTTGGGGCCACACCTGGTGGTGCTCAAGGTTACTCCTAGATCTAAGATCAGAAATCATTCCTGGCAGGCTCAGGACATTCAGGAGTCTCAAACTTGCGGCCCTCCATACAACATTTTGTGGCCCTGCCCTAGAGGAATCTTTGTTTTGTTTTGTTTTAGTTGTTTGGGTCACACCTCCCAATGTTCAAGGCTTACTACTGACTTTGCACTCAAGGATCACCCCGACTTTGGGGTCCAATTTATCTGTGGCCCCCAGGTAAATTGAGTTTGAGACCCCTGCAAGGATGTCGGAGATCGAACCCATGTCAGCCGCCTGCAAGGCAAGCACCCTACCTGCTGTGCTAGCAATCCAGCCCAGCTCTTTTCGTATTTTGGTTATCAATCCCTCGGTCAATGTGTGAGTTTCAAATACATTTGATCAGGAGACTGCCTTTTCATTTATGGAATTTCTTCCTTTGTGCAGAGCATTTTGGTTTGACATTTTTGTTTTGTTTTGCTTTGGGGGCCACATCTGGCAGCGCTCAGGAGTTAGTCAGGCTCTGAACTTAGAAAATACTCCTGGGGGCTGGAGCAGTGGCACAACAGTAGAGCATTTGCCTGGCATGCACTAACCTAGAACTGACCGTGGTTCGATCCCCTGGTGTCCCATATGGTCCGCCGAGCCAGGAATGATTTCTGAGTCATAGCCAGAATACCCCCCCCCCCCCGCCCCAGCACTACCAGATGGGCCAAAAAACATATGGAATGCCGAGAATCAAACCCAGGCGGTCTGCATTCAAGGCAAATACCCACCTTCAAGGCAAACACCCAGATTACTGTCCTATCATTCTGGCCCAAACTCCATCACTGTTTACTGGGAAGATATTCCTTTCTCCATTATGCACTCTTGAATCCTTGTTGTCCCTATGTGTGAATTTATTTCTGGACTCTCAGTTCTGTTTCATTAGTCAGTGTGTCTGTATTCCAATACCTGCTATTCTGACTACTGTAGTTTTGTAATATTGTTTGAAATTAGGAATCCATCATTTTTTAAATCTTTTTCCCACTCAGGATGGCTTTCACAGTGAAATTAAAAATATTATTTCTATTTCTATGAAGTTTACCATTAACATTTCTTTCGTTAAGTGAATAGCATTATTAACACAAAAACACAACTATGCATGAAGCCTTTAGACACTGAAATATCTGAATCTTAGCAAACAGATGATGGTAATTCGACAACCAAGTCCAATGACAGGCTTGGAGACTCCAACACACTGGATGCCCAGAGAGGAAGGAACATCTTTGGAGGTGTAGGGGAATCTTCATACAGCAGCTTTCCAAAATTCCTCTGTTCCCCGAACATAAAGGGAGGCATAGATAGCTTTTCAAAATCTTCCTCAAAGAACCCAAGAGGCATCCCACTCAAGGGCAAGTGTGCAGTCTGGTGCTCTTCAGGGAGGTCAAAACATTCACCATCTAGAGGATTCCTTGGAAAAAACTTCTCTGTTTCTGGATAGTTATCATCACAGACAGGAAGAGAGACTTTTGCAGTTACAGTCTCCTCAGATACCTTTGGAGGCGAGGAAGTGGTTCGCTGAAATTTTAATAGATCCTTGATATTTTCTGTGTCTCTGTTCACAGACCTGAAGGCCTTTCTTGTACCAAGTACAGATTCCTGGGTCAGCGAGTCCTTGGCCCGTCCACTGACTTGGTCTTCATTTTCTGTATTCAACAAGATCAAAGCCTCCATCCTGGGTCTGCTAGCGGGTGTGGGTGGCCCAGGCCAAACTGTCAAAAGGAGGCGATGCTCCACTGGACGAGCGGCCCACCAGCTCTCGACCAACAGCCTAAGCAAGCGCATGTTCCAGGACGCGATGCCGGCCAGAGCTACCATTCAAATTTTGTTTGTGGAGTGGCGCTTTGGGCTATTCCTGGCCGTGCTCAGTGCTTACTCCTGTCTCATCGCTCAGGAATCATTCCTTGTGGTGCTCAGGAGGCCATTTGCAGTGCTAATGATCCAACCAGTCTTGGCCTCATGCAAGGCAAGCACCTTACCTCTTTACTCTCTTTAGCCCTGCCATTGAGAATTTTATAGTAAATGCTTCAAATTCTTAAGGTAAAGATTTAGATACTGTTAATTTGCTTGCAAAGCATGTTCCTTGCCCTTTGGGCCATCTTCCCAGTCAATACTTTCTTTCTTGATTCTTTTTAAAAGTTCTTTGCTTGGGGCTGGAGTGGTGGTACAACCAGTAGGGCATCCAACCTAGTCATAGCCAGGAGTAAACCCTGAGCGTCACTGGGTGTGGCCCAAAAAGCAAAACAAACAAACAAACAAACAACAACAAACAAACAAAAAACAAAATTTCTTTTCTTTATGGGGCCAGAGTGATAGCACAATGGGTAGGGTGTTTACCTTGTACCCGCTGACCCAGGTTTGATCCCGGTCATTCCATATGGTCTCCAAAGCCAGCCAGAAGTAATTTCTGAGTGCAGAGCCAGGAGTGGCCTCTGAGCACCACTGGGTATGGGCCCTTCTCCAAAAAGCCCTACCACTGCGCCACCACTCCGGCCCCTAGTACTAGCTATGTCTTTTGATCTATTTCCTTTCCTCCATAACCTGAATTAACTTTAATATAAATCTTTCCCATAAAAAAGATAGATTAGAGTGATAGTACAGCAAATAAGATGTGTGCCTTGCACATAACAAGCCTACATTCCATCCCAGTACCACATACTGTCCTCTGAAAACTGCCAGGAGTGATCCCTGAGAACAAAGTTAGGAGTAAGCTCTGAGCATAGCCAGGTGTGGCCCCAAACAAAAAACAAAACAGCTGGAAATAGTACAGTGTTAGGGCACTTGCCTTGTACATAGCCAAACTAGGCTTGATCCTTGGCAGCCCACATGTTTCCCAAACCCCACCTCTGAACTCAGAGCCAGAAATAAGGCCTAACTACTGCTGATGTCATCCCAAAACAAAATGATGATGATGATGATAATAAAAAAATAATAAGAAAAAGACATAGCACTTTTACTACTTATATACTCACATATTGTAATAGTTGAATATAGGCATGCAGATACTGTGTCTCTGTTGCTGCCTTAATTGACTCAGGGTAATTTCAGCTGCAATGCATTTATTTATATATATATTGGGCCACTCTTGGCAGCACTCAGGTTCCTCCTGGCTCTGTGCTCAGAAACCGCTCCTGGCAGGCTCTAGGGGTCATATGGGGTGCGGGGGATAGAACTCGAGTTCATCTCAGGTCAGCAGCTTGCAAAGCGAACAACCTACTGCTGTGCTACCACTCTAGCCACTGTAATATATATTTAAATAATTTTTATTGTGGGGGCCAGAGTGGTGGCATCTGCCTCGCATGCTAGCCTAGGATGGACTGCAGTTCTAATCCCTGGCATCCCATATGGTTCTCAAAGCCAGGAGCAATTTCTGAGCACACAGCTGGGAGTAACCCCTGAGCGTCACTGGGTGTTGCCCAAAAACCAAAAAGAAAAAATTTTTTTTATTGTGATCAAAGTGAATTACAAGTCTTCGAGTAACATTTAAGGTACATTGGCCCCTGTAATATTTTAATTGTGCAGCTTCTAAAAGTTTTTTTTTCTCACTAGAGACATTTTCATAAAATTAGTTCATGATCTCTAGGCATTCAACACAAATTTAAGCAGTGGGTGCAAGTCAAAATAATTTCTGGTGTCACATACCTGAAAAACAATTTTCCCCTAACGTATTAGTGAAACACTATCTCAATATAAAAAGAAACACTTTTTTTGTTAATAATATTTTTTAATATAATTTTTATTTTGATCATAGTGGCTTACATATTGTTGACAATAATATTTTAGGTACATATTTACATAAAATCAGGGGGGATTCCCATCACCAAATTGTCTTCCCTACACCTCCTTTTTTGTCCTACCTCCCATATCCTCTTCCCTCACCCCTAGGGTTGCTAGAATATGTGGTCTCCTCTGTATCTAGCCTACTACTTAGTAGTCTTGCACCTGTTTGGTCCTGGTGCCTCCTTTATTTCCCCCTCTAACTGGGGGGGGGGGGGCAGGACTAGCTAGTTCAAGTTACGTGGTTTTGTTTGAAGGAGAGAAAAGTAATAAACTGGGGTAAAAGTCTAGTACGCCGAAAATAAGTGGAATTCTTCTAGAGGCTCTCATCATCGGTTTGAGAAACAAAGGAGAGAAAAAAGGTGAAACATTCCACCAGTACAAATAGAAGTGTCAAATATCCAGTGAGGACTCCAACAATAATGATAAGCACCAAAAACAAAACAAAAAAACACAAAAACAGATACAAAAAAATAAAAAAAACACAAAACAAAACAAAACAAAAACAACAACAACAACAACAAAAAAAACACACGCCATGGTCTTGATATAAGAAACATGGCATAGCATATAAAGAAAGAACAGAAAGGAAGAGAAAGAATAAGTATAACTGGGGGGGGGGGGCCGGGCGGTGGCGCTGGAGGTAAGGTGCCTGCCTTGCCTGCGCTAGCCTAGGACGGACCGAGGTTCGATCCCCCGGCGTCCCATATGGTCCCCCAAGAAGCCAGGAGCAACTTCTGAGCGCATAGCCAGGAGTAACCCCTGAGCGTCACAGGGTGTGGCCCAAAAAAAAAAAAAAAAGTATAACTGGGGACAACTTCAATAATCACACCCAAACAAAGAAATTGACCAAAAATAGATAGGTAAATAAAAATAATAATAATAATAATAAATGAAAATAAAATAATATATAAAAAAATAAACAATGTTTTGTGCTTTTTGTTTTTTCCCTCCTGCCCTGGCACAGTAAATATTGGGGTCATTCAAAAAGGAATTCACTTGGCCTAAGAGATATGGGGTTTCTCCGCCCTTGGAGTGTATTGTCATGGGATCAAGTATAGACTCTGTTTAGGATCATTTACTCTCCCGATAATGCATTTGTGGTGTTTGGAAGACCTCTGCTCTGTCCTGGGTGATACAATCAGGCCTCTGTGTCTAGGGATCTCAGTATCTGCACAGATCCAGGGGTGGGAGTTATGATGAAGTCAGTCTTTGTGGTTCTAGAAGTTCTGTTCCATCAGTGTCATTTTAATCCATCTTCTGTGGTTGGTGATCTTGGTCTTTGCACTGAACCTAGGATGGCACCTAGGATAGTGTCTTTAAAAAGAAATGCTTTTTAAAAACACTTTCTAAAAATACTTTATGAAAAAAGCACTTTTGACATGATTCATATATATACGCAGCTACGACTGGGTAATTTAATGATCCTAAGTATAATCACAGGGTTGTACAACTGACACATTTCATTTTAGGATATTGTATCTACCTTATGCTTTTCTTTTAAAAAGGAAAACATATCCTTTTCCTTTCACCTCCAAATACATCATTCCTGCAGCCAGTTCTAAGCAACTGCTCTTCTAAGTCTTTAAGTTTCTAATTGGCATACATTGAAATAGAGTCATATAAAGCGTGTTCTTTTGTGACTGGATTACTTCACTTTGCATAGGTTTCAATGTGTATGTTGGAAGCTTATATTTTACTCATTTGTATGGAAGAATAATGTTCCATTGCATAGATTGTGCCTAAGGCTTCATTTTGTCCATCCACTCAATAGTAGTTGAAAATTAACTTTTTTTTGGGGGGGGTGTCACACCCAGCAGCGCTCAGGGGTTACTACTCTATGCTCAGAAATCGCTCCTGGCAGGCTCGGGGGGACCATATGGGATGCCGAGATTCCAACTACCATCTTTCTGCGTGCAAGGCAAACACCTTACCGCTGTGCTATCTCTCTGGCCCCAAATCAACTATTTCCTTAAGATCAATATTTAACATGTAACAAAAAGTTATTGACTTTTATTATTAGAGTTTTGTAAATTGTGAAAGAAAATGTACAAATTTAAAAATGCCTCTCTACTATTCTGGTATTATGAAGTTATAAATAGTAAATTATCAGAATCATGTGGTATTAAATCAGGCATTCCATTTCATTGTTGTTCAGTCAAGTTGGATGACTCAGTTGCTTCTGTCTGTCCAGGAAATCACCCTCAAATTTGTATGTGTCATTGGAGAAAAAAAAAAAAACTAAAAATAAAGAAACTAATGTTTGTAAGGGCGTAGGTGAGTCTTTATTTTCTCAGAAATCTAACAAGAAAATAAAATAAAAAGGAGAGTGGCTGAAATGCATAATGCTATAACATCATATTATTTTTAATTTTTTTCTTAAGATCCTGAATTAATAAATTAACATTCCAGGGACTCTCAAGCATACAGAACTTTGTCTAGTTGTTGGAGCCTGAAGTTGAAGTTAACATACACAAACTTGAACTATGTTCATTTGTATTGGCAGTGCTTCCTTCCTAATGCCACAGAGTCACTTTCTTCTGCCAAAAGTGTCCATGTTTGTAAGGCAATGTTGTGAAGAAGTGAACCCTTAAATGCAGTAAGATATGGAAGTACCCCGCTTAAGCCCAGCGTTAGGATGCATCTGCTTTGTTTTCAGCTGTATCCCAAGAAACCCATATTGCAGCCTGTTATCAAATGAGGGAGATCAACAAAAAATTGATGATTAGAAAAATAAATGAGGGCCCGGAGAGATAGCACAGCGGCGTTTGCCTTGCAAACGGCCGATCCAGGACCAAAGGTGGTTGGTTCGAATCCCGGTGTCCCATATGGTCCCCCGTGCCTGCCAGGAGCTATTTCTGAGCAGACAGCCAGGAGTAACCCCTGAGCACCGCCGGGTGTGACCCAAAAACCAAAAAAAAAAAAAAAAAGAAAGAAAGAAAAATAAATGAAGTATTTAATAAATTGTAAGGAACTATTTAAATATTCCCTTCCCATTTCTCTTTTTCCCCATTTCTTTAATGTACAAAGTCTTCCAATTTGGTGAGATGTGTTAATATCCTAAAAACAAATTTCTATACAATGTTCTTCCCCCTTATTATAAAAGTAAAATCAAAGACAATTTTGTTCTTCTTGTTGTTATTTCTATTGTTGAGGGCTATACTAAAAAGTGCTGGGTGGAGGCCATGTGGTATTGGGGAGTTGAACATGCTTTGCACATTCAAGGCATATACTCTCCCAAACGAACCCATGTATGACTCAGATACTCTTACCATTTCATCATTTTGAACTTTTGCAGTGTACTACTTCCTCTTGAATATATTTTTTTCTTTCTGGGCCATTCTCCCTCTTACTTACCAATTGTATTCTAATGCGAAATTAGTATAAACCTGAATCTTTCTCGGGGTGAAAGTATACTTGGTGTAAATGACCATATAACCAGGGTTGTACCAATCAGCCAACTGCTATCAGTCATTATATTATTTCCTTTTATTTTCAACAGATCTTGGGTTTGGTTAATGAAGCTCATCTGTCTTCTCAAATACAGTAAAAGGCATTTTGAACTTAAATCATTTAAAAGGTATTTATTTTCGTTTGTTTTTTGCCACAGCCAGCAATGCTCAAGGGCTACTCCCACCTCAATGGCCAGGATTCACTACCGGCTATGCATGGAGAAACACACTGTGCCCTCGGATCAAACTCAGGCCTGGCACCTGCAAAATATGTGTTTGTAAACTGAGTATCTTTGGAATTAAAAGAATTAAGGTAGACACACAGTAACTTATATGTTGGGTAAATCCAGATGCTCACATATAATGGAACCAGTTTAGTGAAAGCAAGATATATCAGTATAAACTTAATGGGGAAAGTCCAAATCAGATTACAAAATAGTTTTCTTAACAGAAAACACTTAACAGATTAACACTCTGTCCTTAATAGTCAAAACATAATTAGTTATTTACCTAGGCACTGGAAATACTCTGGCAAACAAACCCAGTTACTAGCTCCTCCTTTCATAGAATGGTGCATAGACACTAGTAGGAGTGAGTGAATGTAATGCAATGTAATGAGGGATGTAATGTGTATAATGTAACTACAGACTAGGAGAAGTGGGAGGTAAATGGTCTGAAAGTAATAGTGTGCTATGAGAACATCAAACTGGAAGACACATCTAGAACCGAATGGGAATCAAGAGATGGCAGTGAACAAGGAAGTTGACACAAGGTTTTGAAACTTTGAAGCCAAAGGAAGTGTAAAGGCCAAGAGGGAAGGAAGAGGGTGGCAAGGGAAAGGGCACGTCATCTGCAGAAACAGCATGTACTCCGATTGATCACGTGGTGTGGGGAACTTGGCATATGCCAGGCTGAAGAAGCACCTTGAAAGAATTTAGGGAAGACATGTGGAGATGGAAAGGTAGACGGGGTGAGAATGAGCAGGAATGTCTGAGTTAAGTAAAGAATTTTTATCTTAGGGGCCAAGTGACAGCACAGCAGGGAAAGCACTTGTCTTGCACAGTTGACCAGGGTTCAATTCCCGGCATCCCATATGGTTCCTGGAGCTACCCAGAATGATTCCTGAGTATTTCTGGGTGTGACCCAAGAAGCCCCCGCCCACAAAATATCTAAGTGAAATATAATATGATAAAGTAAAATGTGCAACTCTTTCATGTAAGTCAACTAATATTTCATAGGTATACACTACAACTCTGAGCCAGATCAAGATACAATACATTTCTATCAATTTGGAGTTTTTTCATGTACTCATTGCAATCGAACCCTTCACTTGCCACATGGGAACCACTTATTACCATTGTTTGTTTTCGTTAGTCTTTGAACTCCATGTAAATAGAATCATCCAGCAAAATGTTTATCTTAACATTGTGTCCACAATATTAATTCTTGGAGTTACAGGCAACAAGACTTACAAGAGTATAACTCAGAAATAAAAAAACCTTAGTAACAGCTCTTCGCCCTTCCATTTAGTTAAGATTTGTGGTAACCAGAGTTAGTTGTACATTTGAAGATGTAGCAGCATACTTGCTTATCCCAGATAGGTTCTTATTTTCAAGTGAGGATTCTTCCACATCTTCATTGTATGAAAGTCTTCTCTTGACCTGGACCAGGAGTGAACTTCAACCCTGTTTACTGCCAAACTAAAGGGTGTTTTTCAACTTTCCTTAGTATGCACCCCAAAATGTTATGTTTTATGAGTTTGAAGATAAGCTGTTTGTTTTTAGTTTGTTCTTGAGTCATACCTGGCAACGCTCAAGTATTACTTTGGACAGTGGTTGGGTAACCCTATGGGATGCCAGGGATTGAATTTGGATCACCAGCATCAAGGCAAGAGCCCTACCTGTATTACATCACTGCACAATATTGCTTCAGCTGCTTGGGGAAAGAAGATAAGTCCTATGAAAATAGAATTATTATTTTAGCTCAAGCATAAAGGAAAGGACATTTTACATTCTTCAGTGCATCTGTAAAATAAGAGTTGCAGCCCTGCAAAACTATTCTTTACTTAAAAAGTAAATAGGCTAGGCAAATTATACTCTAAGGTTCTCATTTGAATTAATTTTTGTGGGGACTTTCCCCGGTGATTTTCTACAGGAACAAGGGCTATACCCATCTATCAAAGCCAAGCATGTTCTCCACCGTTTATTTATCTGGATTTTAATCCCTAAAATTCTTAAGGTCTGTGTGTATATAAATATTTTTGGGATTATTATGTTACTGACCCTACCCTAAACAAATGGGGGAATTGTTGTGTATGTAAATATTTTAGGGGATTATTATGTGTGTTTTTTTGTTTGTTTGTTTGTTTTTGGTTTTTGGGCCATACCTGGCGGTGCTCAGGGGTCACTCCTGGCTGTCTGCTCAGGAATAGCTCCTGGCAGGCACGGGGGACCATATGGGACACCAGGATTCGAACCAACCACCTTTGGTCCTGGATCGGCTGCTTGCAAGGCAAACACTGTTGTGCTATCTCTCCGGGCCCAGATAATTATGCTTTTTTTAAAGTATATATAGCGCTATATTGTTAAACAATCATAATTATACAGAATACTGATTTATCTACAATTATGATACAAATATGTAGAAAATGAAGAATTAAGAGGATTGTCATTTTAATGTTCATTTGTCATGCAATTTGAACTCAAAGTTTAAATTATTTCCCAATAAATAGAAACGTTATTTTCTAAATATTTATGTTCTATTTTTTTTTTTTGGTTTTGGGTCACACCCAGCAGACTAGGGGGACCATAAGAAATGCCAGGGTTCTAACCACCGTTCTTCTGCATGCAAGGCAAATGCCCCTATCTCTCCGGCCCTATGTTCTAATTTTTTAACCAATGGTGTATTTCTTTGAAACTGTTCTTAAGTTTACTGGATGGTCAAAACAAAACAAAACAAAAAACAATAGAAGCAATGTCAACTATTATGAAATTCCTTCATCACTTTCTTGGTTCTTGGCATAATAGATTATTATGTTACTGACCCTACCCTGATCGGTGATTGTGCCCTACCCTAGGGTGTGACCTGGCATTCTGCCCCCATCCTAGGGTGGTACCTGATTCTGCTTCCACCATTGGGTGGTATCTAATCCCACCATTGGGTGGTACCTGATTCTGGGGGATAAAAACAAGGGTCTGTGGAAGGCGAGGGGCTTTTGGCTGGAACTGATGCTGAGTCTTTGGACTTCAGTCTTGTCCACTGAATAAAGCTAATATTTCCACAAGCCTGACTGTCTGCGAGCTGTTTACCCACCGTTTCACCTCAGAACCGTCAGCTAGACAGGGTAGCAGAAGCGTGCTCGGAGCTGGAGGGGAAAGACCTCATCCTCCATCCCTCCATCAGTCAACCTCTTCAGGGGCTGACTTGCAACAAAAGTCCATGAATTAGGTTCATTTGTGGTAGTTTTATTGATTACCTATATTACCTGACCCTACTTTATTTCCTACTTCATTTCTTTTTTATGGGGTGGGGTGAGAGTTGGGTCACACCTCATTGTGCTCAGGGATGACTGCTGGTGGTGTTCAGAGGACCAGATGGGACTTCCATTAGCCACAAGCAAGGCCTTACCTGCAATAGTTTTTGGTTTCCCTTTCGCTAATTTGAATGGAAGTATCAAATAAAGGTTTCTAGTTATGTGACCTTTAATATTCAAGGTACGCAGAAGCATGGAAGACATCTCTCATTCACCCAAAGTTCACATACAGGGATCCAGAGTTATTGCAATAAAGGGTTTTGGCACTGTGGGTCCTAGGATCTGAATTGCATCCCAGGCAAGACTTGAGTGAGATCTTGGAAAAAGTACTTATTGGGATTCCAGATACCCCAATACAATGTAGTTTCCAGTGCAACAGAAAGAACCAACTCCTACAAGCACAAGTTTAGAAACATCGCTATTGTGTACTACTCCCCTCATCCTTCCTATCCTTTCAATAACCAAGGAAATAGAAACTATTTATTTATTGGTTTATAGGCCACACCCGGTGACGCCCAGGGGTTACTCCTGGCTATGTGCTCAGAAGTTGCTCCTGGCTTGGGGGACCATATGGGACACCGGGGGATCTAACTGCGGTCCGTCCTAGGCTAGCGCTGGCAAGGCAGACACCTTACCTCTAATGCCACTGCGCCAGCCCCAAAACATTTATTTCTTTTTGTTGTTTTGTTTTTTTTTTTTTTTGTTTGGGTCTCACTCGCAGCACTCAGGGGTTACTCCTGGCTCTATGCTCAGAAATCTCTCCTGGCAGGCTCGGGAGACCATATGGGATGCCAGGATTCAAACCATTGTCCTTCTGCATCTAAAGCAAATGCCTTACCACTGTCCTATCTCTCCGGCCCCTGAAACTATATTACTTTTATGTCAAATGAAGTTGCTTTGTAAATATTGTGTATTGTTACTATCAAATCTTATTAGAGATTTCATTTACTTCCAGGGTATTATTAACACTTTTGTTTTAACTAGACTTATCTAGTTACCTTTGACCAGCACGAGAAAGTCTATGATTTCTGTATAGTCAAAAATAGGGACCTTTGCCCAAAATTTCTGCATTGAATTTCTAGATAGTTAAAATATCATTTTTTGGCTGGAATGATAGCACAGTGGTAGGGTGTTTGCCTTGTATGCGGCCAACACAGAAAAGACCCCGATTTGATTCCAGGCATCCCATATGGTTCCCTGAGCCTGCCAGGAGCGATTTCTGAGTGCAGAGCTGGGAGTAACCCCTGAACCAGCAGATGTGGCCCAAAATAAAACATAAATAAAATGGGCCCGGGGAGATAGCACAGCGGCGTTTGCCTTGCAAGCAGCCGATCCAGGACCAGAGGTGGTTGGTTCGAATCCCGGTGTCCCATATGGTCCCCCGTGCCTGCCAGGAGCTATTTCTGAGCAGACAGCCAGGAGTAACCCCTGAGCACTGCCGGGTGTGGCCCAAAAACCAAAAAATAAAATAAAATAAAATAAATAAATAAATAAATAAAATAAAATCACTTTTACATAAATCACTAATAATGACAATAGCTTCTCAGCATGCTATAGCTTCTTTATCTCTTTTTATTTATTTACTTTTTGTGGAGGGATGCTCCCAAATGATGCTCAAGAGGCCCAGGGACCCCTCCTGGCAAGTTTTGGTCAACCAGATCAGTGGCCTAATGGGGTGGCCTACGGTGAAGTAATGCTCAAGTCTTGTGATGCTTGTCCTAGGCAGCCCTGGTGGATCTGAGTCTCCAGGGCTGTTCTTGGCGATTTGTGATATGGTGCTATGGATGGAACCATGGTCAGCTGCATGCAAAGCATTACCTTAACCTCTACATTATCTTTCCGGCCCTTTCCGGTTTTTAAAACATCGCTTTTTTTAGTAAGCGTATATTCACATGCTCTAAAGTACATAGAACATAAAGTCTCTCTCACCTTTGTCTTTTAGCTACATACAGTTTCTTTCCATAGCCAGCTAATGTGGGTACTTATGTTCCACAAAAGATAGGAAAGACACCTAGTCTTATTTTGGTATAAACAATAACGTGCTATTTATTCATCATGTAGTCCACAATTTAAATTTTTAATGAGTTTTATTGAGACCAATGTGAATTACATGTCTTTCACGGTTGTATTTCAGGGACATAGTGACAATGAATTAGGGCCATTGCCACCCCAAATGTTGACCCCCCTCCGCCATAGTTCCCAGCATGCCTCCCAGACCTTCACCTTAATCCCCCTAGATTGCTAGTGTCACAGTCCCTTTTGGCGCTTGGCTCCTGGGTCCCCTCCACTTTTTTCTCAGTTTGTAGGAAGACACAGAAATGTATTTATTTTTGTTTTGGTTGTTTGGGGCCCATATTTGGTTGGCAGTGCTTGGGCTTGGTGCTAGGGAGTCACTCAGGGGTTACTCCTGGCTCTCCACTCAGAAATTGCTCCTGGCAGGCTTGGGGAACCATATGGGATGACGGGATTTGAACCACTATCGTTCTGCATGCAAAGCAAACGCCCTACCTCCATGCTATCCCTCCGGCCCCACCTATTCGTTGTTGAGAATTAAATGGAAATAGTATGCTGTCCGGGATACAGAAAGAACCCTGTAGATATTTTTATATTCACCATAACCTATAATAGTTTGTCACCTAGGCTGAAAGTATTTAAAAGATTGTCCAGGGGCCGGAGTGACAGCACAGTGAACAGGAATTTGATCCGAGGCATCCCAATTGATAGTTGAGTTGCTTTAATGCTGACAGGTGCTCCTTCCTACACATATCTTGATATATTAGATATCAAACTCTGGTATGCAAGATATTCTCTTTATTGCTGAGCCATATCCGAGCCTCTGCTGTGTATTTTAACTTTTTTTTTTTAACTTGATTGCCTGATTAATTGGTTGGTTTTTGGGTCACACCCAGGGTTGCTCTGGGGTCACTCCTAGCTCTGTACTCAGAAATCACCCCTGGCAGGCTGGAGGACCTTATGGGATGCCAGGAATCGAGCCGGGTCTCTCCTGGTTGGTGGCGTGCAAGGCAAACACTCTTCCTCTCCGGCCCAGTATTTTAACTTTTTGGAGGCTTTTTTGGGGAGCATACTCAGTAAAGACCAGGGAACCTGTGGTAATCAGAGAGCACTTTAATCCTTCTATGATCTCTCTGGCTCTACACTTATTTTATTATCATTATTTTTGGTTTTGGGCCACACCTGGCGATGCTCAGGGTTTACTCCTGGCTTTGTGCTCAGAAATTCCTCCAGGCATGCTGGGGGGGGGGGGCAAATGGGATGCCGGAGGGAGACAAATCCAGGTGGATTGTATTCAAAGCAAAGGCCTTACCTATTGTGCCAGTGCACAACACTTTGCATTTTAAACAGGAGTGCAGATGTTCCAAGATTAGTAGACACACACATTATAAGAAGGCTGAAAGCCGCCGGCATCCTCTTTACCTGGCAGGATCTTTCATTTTCTTTATTTATTGGAGTCACAAACTATTCCTTCCAAGGCGCTGAGGGCAGTCACTCCTGGTGCTAATGGGTGGGGTAGGGATGGGCTTTGAGAAGCCAGAGCTCTAACCGGGGGTCAAAGGTTAAGGCCAGAACCCCTCTGAAACCCCTTTGTCCCGAGCTCCAGCCCTTAAAATCAAAGGACAACAGATGGTTTGTAATGCAAATTGTCACACGGATTAAAAGAATCCCGTTGACTGATGGCATTCTGGAAGTCCCCCACTGGGTCCCTTTATGGCCAAAGACAGATCCTGGTGGGAATGTCTGGGGTGTGTGTGTGTGTGTGTGTGTGTGTTGTGTGTGTGTGTGTGTGTTAGGTTGGGAATGTCTGGGGTGTGTATGTGTTTGTGTGCGTGTTAGGTTGGGAATGTCTGGGGTGTGTGTGTGTGTGTGTGTTATGGCCAGAGAGACATCCTGGTTTGAATGTCTGGGCCAAAGAGAGATCCTGGTGGGATGTCTGGTGTGTGTGTGTGTGTGTGTGTGTGTGTCCTGGTGGGAATGTCTGGGGTGTGTCTGTGTGTGTGTGTGTGTGTGTGTGTTATGGCCAGAGAGACATCCTGGCTTGAATGTCTGGGCCAAAGAGAGATCCTGGTGGGATGTCTGGTGTGTGTGTGTGTGTGTGTGTGTGTCCTGGTGGGAATGTCTGGGGTGTGTGTGTGTGTGTGTCCTGGTGGGAATGTCTGGGGTGTGTCTGTGTGTGTGTGTGTGTGTGTGTTATGGCCAGAGAGACATCCTGGCTTGAATGTCTGGGCCAAAGAGAGATCCTGGTGGGATGTCTGGTGTGTGTGTGTGTGTGTGTGTGTGTCCTGGTGGGAATGTCTGGGGTGTGTGTGTGTGTGTGTGTTATGGCCAGAGAGACATCCTGGCTTGAATGTCTGGGCCAAAGAGAGATCCTGGTGGGATGTCTGGTGTGTGTGTGTGCGTGTGCGTGTGTGTGTGATGCCAGTCCTGTGGTGGGAATGTCTGGTGTGTGTGAGATGTCAGCCCTGTGGTGGGAATGTGTGGGGTAATGGCATTGTGCAAGTCCCCCACTGGGTCCCTTTAGGGCCAAAGACAGATCCTGGTGGGAATGTGATGTGTGTGTGTGTGTGTGTGTGTGAGTGATGCCAGCCCTGTGGTGGGCATGTGTGGGGCGAGCAACGGCATCGTGCAAGTCCCCCACTGGGTCCCCTTAGGGCCAGAGCCAGATGCTGGCGGGAATGCCTGAGGTGTGTGGGAGCCCTGGGGTTTTCTTGTGAGCTCCGGATGGCTCCAGCGTCGTCTCCTTCATCCTCTCCTCGCCCAGACTTCTCCCGGCGAGCGAGCCCCGTTTCCTGCGACCCCGGGCCGGGCCCGCCCTCCCTCCCTCCCTTCCTTCCTCCCTTCCTTCCTCCCTTCCTTCCTTCCTTCCTTCCTTCCTTCCTTCCTTCCCTCCCTTCCTTTTCCCCCCTTCCTCCTCCCTCCCTCCCTCCCTCCCTCCCTCCCTCCCTCCCTCCCTTCCTTCCTTCCTTCCTTCCTTCCTTCCTTCCTTCCTTCCTTCCTGGCAGCCCGGGCGCCCACGGGCGTCGCCACCCGCAGCTCGGGCGTCCGTGGAATCCGTCAGCTTGTCGTCGAGCGAGCGAGCGCGCACATCCGGGCACCTCCGCCGGGCTTGCATCCGGGCGCCCTGGGGCGGCTCGTGGCGTCGAGGCGAGGCGAGGCGAGGCGAGGCGAGGTGAAGCCCGGCTCTGCGGCTCCCCTTTTGGCGCGCTCCGAGGCCTAGCGCGGGGGGGAGGGGGGAGGAGGGAGGGTGAGTGGACGCCGCGCTGCTATTGGCGGAACCGCTGGGCCACGCCCACACAGGGGCGGGCGCGTAAGAGGCCACGCCCACGCGCAGCCGGGGCGCCGCGCTCCCATTGGCTGGGCGGCCGTCGGAGGCCACGCCCCTACCAGCCTCTGCGACCCTCCCGCTCGCCCGCGCCCGACGCGCGCGCACATTGGAGAAGCGGCTGGAGTGAGGAGACGGCGGCGGCGGCGGCTCCGGCTTTTGGGGCGCGGGCTGGGCGTAGCCGTGGGGGAGCAGCTCGCCCGGCGCTGACGGAGAGGAAGCAGCCGCTGCGGGGGCGGGGCGAGCGGCTCCTGGGCGATGGCGACGCCTGAGGAGAGCGAGGCGGGCTGCGGGGCCGCGCTGAGGCCGAGGGAGCCGCCGCGCTGCGCTTCCTCCTCCTCGTCCCGCTCGTCCTCGCAAGATGGCGGCGGCGGCGTCCCGGACGACGAGGACGAGGACCAGGAGCAGGAGCAGGAGCTGGGCGACGACGGCGACTGCGCCTGCGCGCTGCGGGCCGGCCGCCTGCTCCGCGCCGAGGACGCCGGCCCGGGCGCGAGCGCGAGCGGGAGCGACACGCAGCCGGACGCGGCCCTGCCCGGAGGCCCCGGAGACCCCGAAGAGCCGCCTACGGAGCGCGACAAGGACCAAGCGAAGAAGGAGGCGGACAAGCCCGCCAGGCGCGTGTTTCAGATCCCCAGGAGGAGCCGGGAGAAGAAAGGTGGCGCCGCCTCCCCTCCCTCCCTCCCTCGCACACACACACACACTCACACAGACACACACGCACACGCACACGCACCCCGTCTCCCTCTCGCCCCTCTCTCGCGCCATCTTGCTCCTGCCAGCGTCCCATTCTGTAGCTCTTGCTCTTGGCCCCGGGAATCCCACCTTCCTTCCTTTCGGTCTTCCCTTGTGCACCCATTGGGGAGGACGGGCAGGTAGGTTCTGGACGCCCCCCGGGAAAGGACGAGGGACTTTCGGCCTCACCACCATCGGCCAACTTGGTCTTGTACAGGACAGACAGCTTTCAGGCTTTTGGAACCCAAAAAGACTTAAAAAAGAAAAGGAAAACGATCTAGTTTGATTCCCCCAAACCAATATGGCGCCAGTTGGAGATGGACCTTTGGGATCTTGAGTTCCCCAGGGACGACTCTCCCAAGATCGAAATCACTATAGACTGTTGTAGACTATTCTCGACTAGCCAGTGATTTGGACGTTCCAGATGTTAGCCACATAGCTTTTTCTTTAATGGCTTACTGAAGGAAAGAAGGGAGATTTTTTTGTTTGTTTGTTCATATCTGGAACCATGTCAAGGGCAGAACCTCATCAGGAGCACGTGCTTCCTCTTATCTTAACCTGCTGTTTCTGCTGAGCCAAGCGCAGGTGGTTGGAATCTGTCTTGATTTAGCGATCAACGAATAAAGGCGAATTTGGTTTCTAGTTGAGCCTTGATTCCAGAAACAGCATAAAGATGAGGAGGTGGCCATTTTGTTCCCAAGCACGAGTATTGTTTCCAGATGTAGGTCTTGAGTTAACGATTTTGGCATCAAGAGGAGACTTGTAAAGGCCAGATGGGCAGTATTGGTTTACCGACTTCAAGTGGGATCCTACCTTTGAGATGCCCAGGTTTTCCATTGGTATCCTTTGGGATATTTGGAAATACCTTCCACTGGGCACTGGTTATGAGGTAGGAGGTTGACCTTTTACTAACACCTAATAAAACTTGGAAAATCTCTTACTTTTGGTTTGTGATTGGCTTTTGGACCACCAGGGGTAGATCCCAGCTCTTTGCCAGACAGATCATGAATGTGATTCCACGAATCAAATCCTGGCCTCCTCCATGCGAGGCATATTCTCCAGCCATAGAGCTATCTCCTTAGCCCTACGTCTATGTTCTTTGAAGGTTTTAAGTGGCCAAAAGTATAATAAATCATTTTACTTGCAAGAGCACCCAAATATGACCTCAAAAGTCTCAGTTCAGTATGAAAACAGTGGACTGGGAAATGTCAAAAGGCATTGTGTGCTTTTAATTAGATGTATCCAGATGTTACTGCAAAATAGACTGAAATTGAACAGACTAAAAGTGAGTATAATTATAGAGGATTAGGAAATATAAAACCTTGTTGTTTTTCCTCCAGAGCCTGACATTCCTTGGGGAAATTTTTTCTTAACCATCATTACTTGAGACAAAAGGTGGTTCGTTTTCTCAGGGAGGTTATACCAAGGAAACTGGAATGGCCTGGACTTTTTTTATGCTTGGTGAAGTGGATGTCTAGTTTAACATGTGACGATTTTAACTGAGCTTTTTAAAAATAGGCAGCTATTTTGCCATCATGGACTTCATATCCAACTTGGATGATGGGTAGTGCCTGGTGATAGAACTTAGTGAAGAAATTGAAGACACTATTTTTTAAACTGCTTTTGTTGAAGCGATACTTTGGGCATGGCAATATTATCTCCTCTATAAAGGATATCACTTTACAGATTCTGATAAGGAATTAGTCTTGAGTCACATGGATTTTAGGTCATTTTCAGTAGATCCCTTTGAGCCAGGTATCAAAGATTCTGTTGTATTCGCTTTAAAATATTGCAGACCTTTGACAATTTTCGAGGGAAATTTAACATTGAGGTTTGAAATGATTGGTATCTTGAAAGTAGATGCTGTTTAGAACTTGTTTTTCATGGTCTTAGACTAGCATGGCATTCCAAATGACTGCTATTCGGATTCGATTAAAATGGCACTTTGTTGTGCTTGATAAGTTGTTGACAGTTTGCACATCTTAACTAAATCTTGAAAACCTTACGTGGTAGATAATATTTCCATTTTAGACATGTGGAAAACCAGTACCTAGAGGTTAAATATTTTGCCCAAGGTTACCGAGTAAAGGGAGTTCAAATCTGAAGATAGTTGTTAGGTACTTAAGGATTTTCAGGGACTTGGTCCACACCCAGGATGCTCAGGGCTTGCTTTTGACTCTGCTCTTGGGGACCATATGTAGGGCCAGGGATCAAACTGGGGTCACCACTTGGAAGGAAAGAGGCATGACTTCTGTACTATCTCTTCAGCCCTGCTAAAATTTTTGTTTATGAAAAGTTGGATTTAGAAGTATTAGTATACCTATCCCTGCAGAATTTTGAGATTCAATAATGATATTTGATGGATCAGAGCAGTAATACTATGGGTAAAGTGCTTGCTTTTGGCTGCTCTGGCACCCAGTCTGGTCCCCTGAGAATACCAGCAGTGTGCCCTGAGCAAAATGGGAGCCAGGAATAAGCCCTGAACATTGTATGTTGTGGTCTTCCCCCCAAAAAAGGAAAATGATAATCGAGTATTATAAAGTTAGGACATTCAACAGTACTGACGGATTAACCTATACTGTAAGATTTTGCTCTAGAAGTATGTGTACATCTTTATTAGTGATGCTATTCTTAGCCAAATTGTAAAACAATTTACAATTTACCAGATGTTTCACTAAGCTTTCTTGGCTCCGAAACCTAAATTATGACTTAGATTAAAATTGATAATAACATTTCATAAAACTTCTTTGTCAAAGTTCTAGGAAAATGAAGTATTGAGATTCATTTTCTTAACTTCTTATTGGCTAATGTTTTCTTACCTGATGCCAGGGATTGAACCCAGGTTAGCTGCATGCAAGGCAACTGCCCCACCCACGGTTCTATCTCTGGCTCCTCAGGCAGAGATTTCCCCTGTAATCTTTGCAATTAATGGTCTTTAAACCTTTGGGCAGACTGGGCAGGGGAGCGTTCTTAAGTGTGCATGTTGTTGGCAGTAGTTGTATGTGAATGAATAGGTCCTAAGTAACATAGAGACCCATAAAATAGAGACAGAAGACAATAAAATCAAATTAAAAAAATCTTGAAAATGCAAGCAGACCCCACTAATCCACATCAAACATTTAATTAGAGCACATAAGTTTTAAGTAATAGAGATACATTTTTTTTACTTCCTTTCCAGTACCAAAACCCCAACATTTTAATATTTGTTCCCATCTTTAGATCTCTGCCAGCATATACATTCCTTAATTGTACACTGTGTTCAATCTTGGCTTAGAGATGGAATATCCATTCTTAAAATGTGTCTATCAGTTTTATTAGAATTAAAGTTATTTTTTTTTTTCTTTTTTTTTTTTTTAAATTTTATTGGGCCACACCCAGTAACGCTCAGGGGTTACTCCGGGGTTACTCCTGGCTATGTGCTCAGAAGTTGCTCCTGGCTTGGGGGACCATATGGGACACCGGGGGATCGAACCGCGGTCCGTCCAAGGTTAGCGCAGGCAAGGCAGGCACCTTACCTTTAGCGCCACCGCCCGGCCCCAGAATTAAAGTTATTTTTAAAACAGATTAATTACTGTGAGGAACCAGTGGACATTGTCATGTTGCCATGTTAGTACTGAAGTGGAATTGGAATTGCAGATCATGTGATTTTCAGTCTCATTGCTAATTAATTTGGTATTTTTTCCGAGTTACTTTAAATTCGAATGTATTTTATATTGACCCCCCCCCCATGATCCATCTTTGAAAAGTTTTAACTTATTTTTACCTATACATACATATGGGTTATTTGCATATATATATATAT
Organism: Suncus etruscus; assembly: GCF_024139225.1. Classification (NCBI taxonomy): domain Eukaryota; kingdom Metazoa; phylum Chordata; class Mammalia; order Eulipotyphla; family Soricidae; genus Suncus; species Suncus etruscus. The sequence goes on along the minus strand of NC_064854.1, from coordinate 129,738,114 downwards.
ATATATATATATATATATATATATATAGCCCCTGGCAGGCTCAGGAGACCTAAGGGATGCCGGGGATCTAACCAGGGCCATTCCTGGTTGGCCACATGCAGGGCCAACACCCTACCATTGCTATCACTCAGGTCCCGCATATACATATCTTGATACAAAGAGATGATACTACACGCTAAATTGTTAAAAATAAGGAAAATGTTTCTTTGACTAAGGCACAAGACTATTTTGAGAGAAATTTTATATTTCAACTACTTAAATTCTGAATCTGTTGGTAGAACAGACTAGTGATCAGGCATGGATTCTAGTTCTAATTCTGTGAAATAATATGGCCTCTTGAGTTATAAATTTGAAGTTTTCCTACATTTTCAAGTTTTACAAAATGACTATAGTCAGTTTTTTCTGTTAGGGACAAATCACTGGCCTTTCTAAAATACTTTTCAAAATTCTATAAATAAGCACAGTTATATATTAATATGCAAAGATTGTTATTGCTGTTAACCTTATAAACCAAAAGGCTGGAATTTATGAGCTTGATAACTGTACTAAGAAAGGAAAGAGACTTAGAGGAGATAACTGTTCACCATGATTTCCTGGGTAAGTGAGACATTGATTTTTCCAGTTTTTAGACTGGTATTTTTCATCTCTTAGATATGCATACTTTTCCTTTTAATCGTTTTTTGAGCCACACCTGGCAGCACTCAGGTTACTCCTGGCTCTGTTCAGAAATCCCTCCTGATAGGTCCATGAGAGCATATCAGATTTTTGGGGATCAAACTCCAGTTGGTCATGTGCAAGGTAACCAGCTGTTATATTACTTTTCAGCACCCAACTTTTTTTTTTTTTTTTAACTTAAAATTGCACACCTTTCTCTTTTACTAACAGTTCTGTATATACGATTTCGAGCTGGAAAGCCTCTGAATTCTTGCTGTCCCTTACATTCATTAACTACTTGTAAAGTCTGGGCCCAAGTCAGCTGTTACCTTTCTGTTTCATTTGTGAAATGCACATAATGAAAGTCAGAGTGGTCTTGACCATTTATTTTTTCCAACTCTGGCTTTTGGGCCATACCTGGTGGAGCTCAGAGGTTACTCCTGACTGCACTCAAAAATTTATTCTGATTGACTCCGGGGACCATCTGGGATGCCAGAGATCAAACCCAGATTGGCCTCTTGCAAACCAGGTGCTTTACCTGCTGTACTATTCTCACTCTGGCCTTGATTTTGCCAACCTGTTGGTATAGCATTGGAAAGGATTAATGATCTAATGACTGGACTCTAGCTGTCAGAATCTGGAGAATAATGGGTACCCAAGTGAAATGATTAGCATTAAAGTATTTTATCCAGCTCCCCCATTTGGGTAGTCAAATTATTATTTCTTCACTTAATTGCCCTTGAATAAGGTTGCATTTATCTTACATAATGTTTATGTAGGAAGTGATAGGACTTGTTGATTAGGGTATACATACCTATTGTTAAAGAATTGAGGACTGGATAACACAGTCCTAGGGCTGTTACCTTGCATGTGGCTGACCCGGGCTGGACTCGGGTATGATCCCCTGCATCCCATATGGACCCCGGAGCCTGGCAGGAGTGATTTCTGAGCCCTGAGCCAGGAGTAACCTCTGAGCGCTGCCAGGTGTGTTCCCTCCCCCCCAATCAAGGACAGAGTGAAATTCCTTTTCAGTATATAATTAGAGCATAAACTTGTCAAAATTTTAATTACCAATAACACAAGCACCATCATTCAAACTCCTTAAAAACAGCTGTGGCATCAAGTAATTTTTGTAGAAATAATGATTGGGAGGGCCCGGAATGATAGCACCAACGGACCCAGGTTTGATCCCTGGATCCTGTATGGTCTCCTGATAACTGCCAGGAACGATTTCTGAGAGTGTGGACCAAAACCAAAAAAAGATTGGGAAGAAGAAAATTCTGGCTCAACCTAACAAAATCAGTAATCTTGTGCCTTTTTACTGTATTTGTACATTTTCTCACCATGATAATGCTAATTGAGTTACTTAGATGCAACTATAGGATCTGGCTTTGAAATGGAACAGAAATGTTAAATAGTCCATAAAGTTTATGTGACTTAACTAACTTCACTTATTTGAAACAGTGTTGGCAATGTAATGGAAGAAAATGACTGACAAGGAATTTCATAAAATTAATGGCATGTGATGCTTTTGGTACATTTCATTTGAAGTCACTTGTTACAAAAATCAGTATATGAAATCCAACTTAAGTTATTCTTTGCCCTTTCAAAATGTAAAATCTGCAGAGATTATTTGAAATCTTGCTAAGTTAATTTGGTTAAAGATGTGACAAAGAAAATGTTTTTATTCTGACTTAAGATATAATGTCTTTTTTTGCGTTTTTGTTTTTCTTATTACTGAGTTATTGAATTCGTGAGACTAAAATGATCGTTGTTGTAAAATATATTTGAATTCAACATAAAGAAAATTCTTCACAATTTTTGTTCTCATTTTCAGTCCTTAAACTGGGGTATGTGTTCTCAGTTGTTTTTGTTTATTTGTTTGTTTGTTTTTGGGCCACACCAAGTGATGCTCAGGGGTTACTCCTGGCTATGTGCTCAGAAATCATTCCTGGCTTGGGGGATGGGGACCATATGGGACTCCAGGGGATTGAACAGTGGTTCGTCCTAGGCTAACGCCTTACTGCTTGTACCACCGCTCCGGCCCCTATGTTCTCAGTTTGAATTACTTTTTTCTTGTTTGTTTCTGGGCCATATCTGGCATTGCTCAGGGTTTACTCCTGGCTCTGCACTCAGAAATCACTCCTGGCATGCTTGAGGGACCACATGGGATACCAGGGATCAAACCTGGGTCGGCTGTGTGCAAGGCAAACATCCTACCCCCTGTGCTATCACTCTGGTCCCTTATTACTAGTTTGAGATAAAGTAATGAAAAGTTCCGATACAGTTCGTTCTTTCATAGAGCTTGCAATCAAATTCCTGAGTGCATTTATGGCTTTGTTGGTAATTATTGGTATGTTCCGCCCTTTAAGACCTGATGATTATATGTAGGAACAGAGTACTACTTAATCGTTGTCTGTTACCTTTAAGTCTTTGTACAAGTAGAAATCTGATTTTGGAATGGTATTGGAAAGTAATAGATTTAAGTGATTGTGAGAGTGATAGATTTAATGGTCTTAATGTGATAGATTTGATGTGTGAAATAGTACAATTCATGTAGAAAAGGCAATTTTGAGGTTTTATATTCAAGAATGGAATTAATATTTTATTTCAGTATTTTAAAAATTAAATGTGGCTTGGAATAGTTGATGGATTGGGCCACATTTTTTTGTTTCTGTATCAGAAAAGGTGTTTTCTAGTGAGACATGTAGCATTTCACAGATTAGAGAAGGGAACTTACGTTTAGTTAAGTGATTTTTTTTACCTAAGGTCCTCTACAAAACCAGTAAATGCAACATCTGGTATTTTAGTCCAGATCTGACTTCAAAATTTCATGTCTTAAATCTCAATCACTGTCTTAATTTTTAAATGTCTTGCATGTTATATTGGTAACATAAGAAGCTAGTAGATTACTGTTTATTTAATACTAATTTAAATATTGAGAGCCAAACAATCATGGCATAAACCCTTAAATGTTCTTAGTCACTCACTGTTTACACCAATGAGTATTATAGCATTTAAAATTTATTATTTATTATGAGAACAAAGATATAAAGAAAGAGGACAAGGTAAAGTTACAGTGGGAAGACCATCACCCATAAACAGAATTCTAAGAAGAAATCCAAAGAACATTAAGAAAACTAAAACCCATGCACAATTACTTTACCCCTCAAGTCTCCAGATTGTAGTACATTTTAACATTTCTTAGCAGTACACAAAGAAATCGAAAGCCACAAAATTTATGTAACTCCTTTAACATTGAAGGCATAGTTCCATGTACATGCATATTAGTTTAAGTTAACCTCAAAAGTTCAAGGGTCTTCAAACTACGGCCCGCGGGCCACATATTGTATTTATTCCCATTTTGTTTCTTCACTTCTAAATAAGATACATGCAGTGTGCATAGAAATTTGTTCATAATTTTTGTTTTTACTATAATCTGGCCCTTCAACAGTCTGAAGGACAGTGAGCTGGCCCCCTGTTTAAAAAGTTTGAGGACCCCTGGTTTAAGTGGTTTTTTTTTAAGGATTAGAGTCAAAGGAGCACAGCAAAAAACGATGTTTAGAGTGGCAATTGTTGTTTGTATAGGCCCAGCAAAATATGGAAAGGAAAAGCCTTGACCTAAATACAAGGAGACCTTACCCCTGAAGTTTTCTGGCATAAGACCAACTCTAGGCTCCAGGCATACTAGGTTGTCCAACCCAAGTCATGTGCCAATACACTTTTATTTTTCACACAGTCGCTGTTGTTGGTGTCAGGTTTCTGTAGTCAGGATGATGTGAAATGTCCTCTAGTTTCACCTCACAATTAGAGGGCAGTGCAGAGAGCCCTGTCCTGAAAGCAGGTCGTTGTTGTTAAGTCTTCTTGGTATTAAGGGAAGTCTCTTTTGAGTAGGTCGATGTCAGAGCAGCGGTAGAGGATTGCTTCCAGGTGATGTTATAGACAACCTTGGTTGTTTCGTAGATGGCATCCCTGGTTCAGAGGTGAATGGAGAATGCCCATTCTTCTGAGGCCTGAGCCAGGTCATTATGATAATGTTCATGGTATAAGGTCCCATTAGCATTTACAATTTATCATTTAATCTAAAGGCTTTTTAAAGATTTATTACTACCACAGTTCAAACAAGTTGAGTATATATACTGACTTAGAATTACTTAACAATATGGGTTGTTTAAAAGTAGATTTGCAAAATAGTAACCACCTTGTCTGCATGTATACTGACAGATGCTCATTGGTAAAGAAACTGGCAACTGATTTTAATTTTTCTTCAATAAGCATCATATTAGTGCATGGCGTATTAGATAGCTTGAATACCTCTTAATTTTTTTTAACTTAAATAAATAGACTTAAAACTTTTAAATTTAAATGAAATGTTAAAATTATTATTTTTTATTTTAGCACTTTTCCAGACATTAACTCCGGGCTCTCGAGAATTTGAAGATATCTTAAATATTCTACACTCATCTTACCTTGAACCAGCCTCTGTAACAAATTTTAACTACAAACGTGCTTGCTTGATACACAATGAACTTTTGGAGAAGGAGGTATGTTTTAAGTTGTACCTATTATTCCTATCAATCAGAACAGATTACTAGCATGGAATTTACTTTTCCTTTTTCCTAAAAATGCCAGGAGGTTTTAGTAAAGTCAAATTATGGGAGGGAAAACAAGTTTTCATATGACATTCCCCCATAACCCACTTTTCGTTACTCTGTTAAATTTATGTGTAATTATGTAAAATGTGACTAAAACTGATGATTATATGAGTTTTAGGGTTATTGTCTTTAAATTGCCTTGCTTTTGCTGTAGCTGACTTGATTGATCCCTGGTACCACATACGGTTTCCAGTGTAACCCAAACACAATCAGAATTAAGCCTTGAGTGCAAAAATAAATAATTTTAGTGAAATAATGACTTATTGTGTATTGGCTTAATTATAAAATCATAACATTTAAGTATGTCTTAAATGAATGGAAGCATGTCTAAATTGGATGATAATACAGTGATAACTACAATGATAATACATTGAACCTTTTTTTTTTTTTTTATGGGCTACACCCAGTGGCACCCAGGTTATTACTTATGGCTCTGTGCTCAAAAGTCGCTACTGGCTTGGAGGGGACCATATGGGATGCTGGGGATCGAACCTAGGCCCATCCCGGGTTAGCTGCATGCAAGGCAGATGCCTACCTCTGTGCTGTTGCTCCGGCCCCTGAGTACTTTTTTTAATTGAGTCTATATGTTCTTTTTATTGTCTTGTGAATGAACTGTCAGTAGAATTTACAAAATAAATAGAAGAATGGTTAGATAGTGAATTAAAAAATGTTTTGGGGGAACCAAACTCCGTTCAGGTTGGGGGACCATATTGGAATGCCAGGGATCATGGGTTGACCACAATCAAAGCAAATGCCCTATTGCAGGGGTCTCAAACTCGTGGCCCGTGGGCCGTTTGTGGCCATTTGTGGCCCTCCGTACAACATTTTGTGGCCCGCAGCCGGCCTTCAAATATTGCAGTATTCGCGATTATTCGCTTACCGAATAATCGCAATAAAAATCGCATTAGTAAGAAAAAATCGCATTAAACATTCGCATACCCCAAGCAGTTCCGTTTAATATGAATTTTTTTCTTACTAATGAGATTTTTTATTGCGAAAATTGGTAAGCGAATAATCGCGAATACTTTGCACCTAGCACAGACGTCATTTCTGCTGCTCCTGCCCGCTGTCCCTTGCATTATCGGAGGCCTAAGGGAAAGAAGTTTATTACAGAATTAGATTTTGTCATACCTTCATCATGACTTCATCAAAGCCTGCAGTGAAGAGAAAGATTGATGGCGAGCACAGACAATTTCAGGAAAAGTGGGAGACGCAGTATTTATTTGTTGAGCACAGGGGCATCCCCACATGTCTTATTTGCTCAGAGAAAGTTGCAGTGCACAAGGAATACAACTTGAAATGCTATTATTCAACTAAACATGCTGAGGAATGTGCAAAATATCAAGGAAATGAGAGAGCCAAGGGGGTTGCAAGTCTTAAAGCATGTCTAATGAGGCAACAAGATTTCTTCAAGAAAGCAAACAAAGAGAATGTTGCATCAGTCGAAGCTAGTTACATGGTTAGTGAGATGATTGCTAAGGCAGGGAAACCATTCACAGAAGGAGAGTTTGTTAAAAAAGGCATGTTACAGGCTGCCAGTATTATCTGTCCGGAAAAGAAAGGTCATCTTTAGCAAAATCAGCCTTTTTGCCAACACTGTGGCAGAGCGCATTTCTGACATGTCAAGTGACATCAACTGTGTGAGAAAGCCAAATGTTTTGATGCATACTCAGTTGCTCTTGACGAGGCCACAGATATAACAGACACTGTGCAGCTCACAATGTATGTCCGTTGTGTTGATTGCAATTTTGAATTGACAGAGGAGCTGCTCACAATAATTCTAATGAATGGCCAGACCACCGCTAATGAGATATTTTGGCATCTGTGTGATGCCATTGAGAATTCAGGTTTGCCATGGAAGAGGTTTGTTGGAATAATAACCTATGGAGCGCCATCGATGACAGGGAGGAAAAATGGACTGGTGGCACTTGTTCAAAAAAAAACTTGAGGGCCGGGAGAAGATAGCACAGCGGTGTTTGCCTTGCAAGCAGTCGATCCAGGACCAAAGGTGGTTGGCTTGAATCCCGGTGTTCCATATGGTCCCCTGTGCCTGCCAGGAGCTACTTCTGAGCAGACAGCCAGGAGTAACCCCTGAGCACTGCGGGTATGGCCCCCCCCCCCAAAAAAAAACAAAACAAAAAAAACTTGAAGAGGAGGGTGTAGAGAAGGCCATTGCTCTTCACTGCATTAGCCATCTGCAGGCCCTTTGCAGTAAATGCCTGCCCTGTGACAATGTGATGTCTGTTGTTGTGAAATGCATCAACCAAATCAGATCCAGGGGCTTAAAGCACAGTAGGTTCCGTGCTTTTTTAGAGGAAATGGAGTCAGAATATGGAGATGTGTTCTATTTCACAGAGGTACGTTGGCTCATCAGGGGAAATGTCCTGAAAAGATTTTTTGAGTTGAGAGAAGTAGTGAAAGCCTTCATAGAGAAGGTTGGGAACGCTGTTTCTGGGTTGAGTGATCACAAATGGCTCATGGACTTAGCTTTTCTTGTTGACATCACACATAAGCTGAATGTATTAAACAAGATGTTACAAGGCCCGGGGCAGCTTATCAGGGCTGCCTATGACAGCGTGAGAGCATTCTCCACAAAACTTGTGTTATGGAAATCCCAGCTCTCTCAGACAAACCTTTGCCATTTCCCAGCATGCAAGGAACTTGTGGATGCAGGCATACCATTCAGTGGTGAGAAATATGTTGATGCTATTTTTAAGCTAGCGAAGGAATTTGATCACAGATTTGCAGACTTCAAAAAGCACAGAGCCAGTTTCCAAATTTTTGTGGACCCCTTTTCCTTTGATGTGCAAAATGCCCCTCCTGTGCTTCAGATGGAGCTCATTGACCTGCAATGCAACTCTGATCTCAAAGCCAAGTTCAGGGAGATTAGTGGAAAAGCAGACATGCATGGGCAATTTTTGAGAGAATTGCCCCCCAGCTTCCCTGATCATTCTCGAATGTTCAAGCGCACCATGTCCCTTTTTGGGAGAACATATTTGTGTGAAAAGTTATTCTCCACATTGAACTTCAATAATTCAAAGTACAGGTGTAGACTTAATGATGATCATCTTCAAGCCATACTGAGGGTCTCAATTGCTTCCTCTCTAAAGCCAAATGTGGTTCAGATTTGTGAGAAGAAGCGCTGTCAAGTATCTGGCAGCAAGGAATAGGCCAAAGATGCCATGTTCAGAAGAACTGTTCATGATCTTCACTCAATGTTCTATTCATGTTCAGAAGAAATAATTAAAACTGTTAATGATGTTTGAGGACTTTTTTTTTTTTTTGTGAAATCCCTTATGCGGCCCTGCCTCACCCCAACTTTGCCTCCTGCGGCCCCTAGGTAAATTGAGTTTGAGACCCCTGCCCTATTTTCCGTGCTATCGCTCCAGCCCTGTGAATTTAAATTTTATTCTATTTCAGTGCTGATTTAGGAAAAGCGAGCATATGTAATCTGAGTTAATAGAACTAAGATACTTGAGGTCGGTGAGATAGCACAGCGGTAGGGTGTGCACACACCCAATCGAGGATGGATGGTGGTTCGAATCCTGGCATCCCACGTGATCCCCTGTGCCTGCCAGGATCGATTTATGAGCACAGAGCCAAGAGTAACCCTTGAGTGCCACAGGGTGTGACCCAAAAAGAAAAAAAAAACAACTGCGATATTTAAGTATTTGGTTTTATGATATTTAAGTATTTTTAAGCATTTTGGAGATTAGCTGAAGTGATAGAACTCAAGTGGAAGCCTTGCATAGACATCTATCCGAATTCTGTACCTGGCATTGTATGCCACTCTCCACTACTCTACCTTTGGCTGGGCCCCCAATGGGAATGCCCCAATTTTTGTAAACGGTATTTTAGAAATATCAGCAATTTTTGTTGCTTTCTAGTGGACATTTGAATAAATTGTATTTAACTTTTGAAAGGATGTCTAGAGTGAGTGAATGTTATTTACTTACATGTTATTTCATATATAATAGCAATTTGTTAGTTTTGGAGTGAAAGGAAGAGAGTTGTGCCACATGTGGCAGTGCTCAGGCCTAGTCCTGGCTCTATGCTCGGGACCATATGCAGTTCAAACTAGGGCTTGGCCACATGAAGGGCCAGTGCCTCCGTCCTGTCTCTTGAAGTATGTCTTAATTGAATGGAAGCAGTATGTCTAAATTAGATGATGATAAAATGTGTGCTGCTTTTCTTGCCTTTATATTTTTATTGCCTTGTGAATAAATTGCCTTAATATTACCAGTAGAACTTAGAAAATATGAGTTTGTTAATTTTATATGAAAATTAAAAAATTATTAGCAGTACATTTCTAAACACTGCATGTAAAAATATCCATTTTTTGGACATAATTGTTTTGTATCCACAAGGGAAAACCATTAGTATATGGTTAGTATATGGTGGTATGCAGTTTAACTACGTAAGACCAATATACTCTTCTATCTTGACAATATGTGCAGAGCATGTATTTGTATACTTGGCAGTACGAATAAAGTTCGTAAAATTCGATAAATGCAGGAGTAAGGCTTTTGCTGTAGCACTGTATTCATTCATTTGAGGGCAACCAAGAGTGATTTGTGAGCACTGTCGTGTGTGGCCCAGCTTTCCCTATCCTCCTCTTCTAAGATACGTACTTATATAGGATAATTGAACAGTGGTAAAATTTTTAATAACAATTTGGTTAAAATAGGGGCTGGAGAGATAGCATGGAGGTAAGGCGTTTGCCTTGCATGTACAGGGTCGGTGGTTCGAATCCTGGCGTCCCATATGGTCCCCTGAGCCTGTCAGGAGCAATTTCTGAGCATAGAGCCAAGAGTAACCCCTGAGCGCTGCCAGGTGTGACCAAAAAAAAAAAAAAAAAAAAACCAAAAAAAATAAAATGAAATAAAATTAGTTAAAGTAGGTAAAAATTGGGTGTGGATGTTGGTTTTATTATAAGGGCCTGGCCCAATTTTAACAGTGGGAAGTGAAAGCTTGAAACTATAGGAAGAGAAAAATAATTTGGTAGATTTATAATAAGTTTGTGAAAATTTTGGGAAATATAAGCTGGAGGGGATTCGGGGAGACAACAGTGATAAGGCATTTGCCTTGCATGTGGCCAAAACCGGATGAACCAGGGTTTGACTCCATATGGTCCCCTAAGGCTGCCAGGAGTGATTTCTGAGCACAGAGCCAGAAGTAACCCCTTGAGCACTGCCGGGTGTGGCCCCGAAAACCAAAAACTAAAAAAAAAAAAAAAAAAGTATAAACTTGAAAAGAAATGTAATTGCATGCTAAGGAGTTGTTTGTATTTAATTTCAGTTTACTGAAAAGCGAAGAGAGCTGAAGTTTGATGGTCGTTTAGATAAAGAACTTTCAGAATCCTATGCCTTTCTAATGGTTGATCGTTATGAGGTGAGTATCAAAACCCATTTTTTAAATTTAATTTATTTTTGTTTAAACCCATCTTATAAAGAAATTTGTATCGTATGTGTGAGGCCTAGTATATGATTTCTGACTTTAAAAATAAGACATATTGGGGCCGGAGCATGGTGTAAGCGGTACAGCATCTGCCTTGCCTGCGCTAGCCTAGGACGGACCGTGGGGTGTCCCATACGGTCTCCCAAGCCAGCATCGGTTTCTGAGCACATAGCCAGGAGTAACCCCTGAGCGTCACCGGGTGTGACCCAAAAACCAAACCAAACAAATAAAAAAACACCCCTATAATTTGAGTATTTTTTGTTGTGAGTTACAAATTTCACAAATATTTATTTAGTGAGAGGACACCCAGTGATGTGATGCTCAGGGGTTACTTGGGAGACTGACTATATGAGATGCTGGATATTAGACTCAGCCTCAAGCAAGGCAAACACCTTACTTGCTGTACTGTTGTTCATTTTATAGTTATTTAACAATGTAAGATAATTATAAAATAATATTTTCTTGTGTAAATGGAAGAAAATTTTAGGACGAGGTATCTTCTAATTAATTTTTAAAGAATTTTTAAAAACTTTTATTTGCAGCACTAGATTTATTTATTAATAATAGGGTTTCATGTATATAATATTCCAACTCCTCACGTTTCCGCCAGAATGTCCACATCCCTCTACCCTTGTATGATTTATTTTATTTTATTTTGTTGGGTTTTGGGTCACAACCGACAGCGCTTGGGTTACTCCTGGCTTTGAACTCAGAAATGGTTCCTGGCAGGCATGGAGGACTGTATGGGATGCCGGGATTTGAACCACCATCCATCCTGAATTGGCTGCGTGCAAGGCAAATGCCCTGTCGCTGTGCTATTTCTCCTGGCCCTGTATGATTTATTTTTAATAAAATCTGCTGGGCCCGGAGAGATAGCACAGCGGTGTTTGCCTTGCAAGCAGCCGATCCAGGACTTAAGGTGGTTGGTTCCAATCCCGGTGTCCCATATGGTCCCCTGTGCCTGCCAGGAGCTATTTCTGAGTAGACCAGGAGTAACCTCTGAGCACCGCCGGGTGTGGCCCAAAAACAAACAAACAAACAAAAATTTGCTAATTGCACATTTTCTTTCTTAGAATGTGCTTGGGTTTTTTGTTTTTGTTTTTTTCTTTTGTGGGGGCACACTTGTTTGACGCTCAGAAATCGCTTTATGTAGAATGTGCTTGGTATCGGTATTGTGCATAATTTTTTCTTTAATAGACTATCTGAGGGACTGGAGATAAGTACAGTGGGTAGAGTGCTTGCTTAGCATATACCTAATCTGGGTTCAGTCTCTAGCATCTTACATGGTCCTCTAATCTATTCAGGAGTAAGTCCCGAGTTCAGAGCTATACATTGCTGTATGGCCCAAAAACCTAACAAAGCAACAACAACAACAAAAAAAAAACCAAGATTATCTTGCATATTTGAGTTGGTTTTTCTTTTTTTCCTTTTTCTTTTCTTTTCTTTTTTTTTTTTTTTTTTTTTTTTTTGTGGTACATCCATCAATGCTCGGATTGTTTTGCTTCTATGCTTGGGGATTAATCATGGCATTGCTCCGGATACCATGTGGTTTCAGAGGTCAGCTGCATGCAGGGCAAGTGCCTACTCTATATTATCTCAGACTCAACATATTTTTTATAAATATGGGCTAGGGGCTATTTTTTTTTTCTCCTTTAAAGATGTTTAGATCAGGGGCCAGAGAGAGAGAGCACAGCAGTAAGGCGTTTGCCTTAGACGCACAGGACGGTGGTTCAAATTCTGGCATCCCATATGGTCCCCCGAGCCTGCCAGGAGCGATTTCTGAGTATAGAGCCAGGAATAACCCCTAAGCGCTGACAGCTATGACCCAAAAACTGGAAGAAAAAAAAGATGTTTAGATCAAGTTACTTTCTCTTCAAATGTTTTTATGTGAATGAGGAGATAGCTTAAAGGGCCGTAGCACCATGCTTTGCATTAAAAAGTCTGAATTCCATATCTGACACAGCATAGTCAGTCATCTAAGCACAGAATAGGAGAGTGTGGGGGCCAGAGAGGTAGCATGGAGGTAGTGTGTTTGCCTTGCATGCAGAAGGACGGTGGTTCGAATCCCGGCATCCCATATGGTCTCCCGAGCCTGCCAGGAGCGATTTCTGAGCGTAGAGCCAGGAGTAACCTGAGCGCTGCCAGGTGGGACCCAAAAACCAAAAAGCCAAAACAAAACAAACAAAAAGAATAGGAGTGTGATCTCTGAGTACTACTAAATGTGACCAAGACAGCAAAATAAGTAATAATATACTGGTTCTAATTTTTTCTAAAAGAAATGTTTATAGTTGTGGATGGCAAGAATTTCGATTGTATGTCTGATTATCCTAGAAGCACAAGTCATTTTTCATAGTGATATTTAGTGATTTGGAAAAATACATAAATTTCTGTGATATAGATAGTGCATAGTTTAGAGGCTTATATTTTATTTAAAATCATTACAAAGTTTCTTGTATTATAATTGTAAAATATAATATTTTTTTTATTTAGGTTCAAAGTGTATGTGAAAAAGGATTACAAGTGGGCCAGTCTAAAATAACAATTCTTGGCAATCCTTCCATGGGTAATTATTTTTTCTTTCTACTTTAAATTGTCATTTAAAACCAACTATAGTCTAATTTTGCTGTGGTCTTCATCATTAAGTTCATATATTTATTCCAGGTTGCCAAAAATAAGACTAGTTTTAGTCACATTCCTCAAATTGACAAAAATAATTTTTTTGGAAATATCTACAGTATTTCTAGATAATTTGAAAAGTTTGCTTTAGTTGCATGTTTTTTCCATTTGTTTGTTTGTTTATTCGTTTTTGGGCCACACGTGGTAAAGCTCAGGGGTTATTCCTGGCTGTGTGCTCAGAAATTGTTCCTGGCTTGGGGGACCATATGGGATGCCAGGGGATTGAACCTTGGTCCCTCTTAGGCTAGCGCACACAAGGCAGATGCCTTATGCTCTGCGCCACCACTCTGGCCCCTATTTTTTTAAATTTTTATTTTTTTTGTTTTTGGGCCACACGCGGTGACTCTCGGGTTACTCCTGGCTGTGTGCTCAGAAATCGCTCCTGGCTTGGGGGGACCACATGGGACACGGAAAGATCAACTGTGGTCCGTCCTAGGCTAGTGCATGCAAGGCGGACACCTTAACTGTTTGCACCACTGCTCTGACCCCTTCAATTTTTATTTTTGTTTAATGTCCTTAAATTTTATTATCCTTAAACTTCTTAAGTAACACCTTTTTCTATTATTTAAATGTTTGAAATTTTTGTCCTTGTGCCTTATTTATTCAAATTCTTAAATTTTTTTCTTTTCACTAGGTGTTTATCTTTCTAGATATGCTGATTTATTACAAGTGAATCCCTTGGAAGCTGGGGCAGTGGGTGATGTTGTTATTTTTAAAATAATGAAGGTAATTTCTCCATTTATTGTTACTATCAAAGGTGAAAATTGGTTTGCAATTTAGTTGATTCTAAAGTTTCATTAAGTTAAAGATTTATATTTTTGCTAGTGTTCTAAGATAAAGATAATTTTGAAATCGGTTTACAATTTTTGATCTAAGATTATTTTCTTTTCAAAGAGAATGATGAAAATGAGGATAATTTTTATTAGTGATGCCATTTAGTTTAGTGAAAAGTATTGTGAATAAACATTTTATTTACCCGGCCAGAGCAGTGTTGTTTGTAGTAAGGCATCTGTCTGCCTTGCAAGTGCTAACCTACGTCGGACCACGGTTCCATCCCCTGGCGTCCCATATGGTCTCCCAAGCTAGGAGCGATTTATGAGCACGTAGCCGGGAGAGTGATCCCTTAGTGTCACCGGGTATGGCCCACAAAACAAAAAAAATTTTTTTAATTTAATTATAAGTAATATCTTTATAGTTAAATTAAGAGGTTTAGGGTGTTATTACCTGATATTAAAGAAAAAACTTATTGGTGATTTATATTGAAGAAATAGTCTGTAATACTGTGATACAATATATAGTTAAGTTGTAGCTGGATTTAGATTTTTTTTTTTATGTTTCAGGGTAAAATAAAGAGTATTTATGATTCCATGGGTGTAAAATGTTTGGATTCTACAACAAATAAAAGTGCTTTGGACCCAACACCAAAACATGAATGCCACGTGTCCAAAAATGCTAATAGAATAACATCACTTTTGGCTTACAGAGCTTATGAGCTTACTCAGGTAGGTTTTCTGAGTCTATAGTGTTGGTCCCAATTTGTTGCTCACGAAATCCTTTACTATAGGTCCCTTTTAGTTCTTGCTACCACCAGATCAGTCTAGACTCTGAATTTTTCATGTCATTGCTACTCTGCAATAGTTTCTTACTGCTTTTTGTTAATTGTGCCCAGATGTTTCATCGTTGGCTCCTCAGACAAAGTTTTTGTGTTTTGTTTTGAGGCATTGTTGAGGCATGTACACTACCACTCAGCCGTATCACCAGGTTGATATTTTCGTTTAGAGTACATTTTACTATAAACTCCTCCTTCCTTACCTTTTTGTTGTTATGACCAGGCTTGGTTGCATGCTCTGGGGTTCCAAAGAGCATTGTGACTGGAATCTCATGTGGCATGTGGAGCAATATTGGGGATGGAATTTGAAGCTTCACTGTTCCATGACTGCCATTCTTTTGAGTTTTATTTAGATATGGGTTGATCTAAACATACTTAAGAGTATATTAATTCATGAATTTTTATGATGTTTGACTTTTAAAATAGTATTCTCTTAAATATGAAAAACCTATGGTGGTCCTAGAAAAACAGAAGGGGTCATGATCTCTCTTGCTCCTGGTAGAAAATTGATCGTGAGTATATGCAGGTTCTCTACGTACATGGATTTAGCCAACTGATGCATAGGTGGACTTATTCTGCCAATGTGCCAACATGTGGGTTAGCACATAGAGTTTAAGCCTGTGCTCAAGGACCCTGGATGTTCTAGGACCGTGATGGCTAACCTTTTTGAGCCCGCGTGCCCAAACTGCCGCACAAAACCATAGAATTTCTTCAAAAGTGCCTGCACGACAATTAAACCTTAATAACAAGATTGTAGTATCTAAAAACTATGCGGCATGCGCTGCGTATCTTAATTGCGGACTTTCCCGCGTGCCAGCTGCAAGGCCTTCACGTGCCACCGCTGGCACGTGTGCCATAGGTTCGCCATCCTAGTTCTAGGTCTAGGATAAAGAGTTTGTGCGTATGAATGTACAATGAATTGTGAGTAGTGGTACAAACCTGAGAATGCACCATTTCTTTCATTTTTACTTTTATTTAATATAAATTCATTTTTGCTCTTTCTTGCATTTAATTTTGCTCCCTTTTCCCCTAAATATCACCTTCCCCTCGTTGTTGTTGATGCTGCAGTGGTGCTTATACATAGCTGGCTGCTTGAAAGACATCTCATGCTCACTCGTGTTGTGTTTCTTCTGTTGTGGAACTTGCACATATATTCTCTGAAGCTCACACATTGTGATTGTAGTGCTCACTTAGATATTTATCAGGAGTCACGCTTTCTGGCTTCGGAACTTGCATATATTTTTAGATGGTATATTCCCTAGGAATCATATCTTTTGCGGTATTGATTAGTAAGTGCATAAATAGAACTTCTAGGATCACAACTTAGTGCATGTGGACACCAGGGATTTGAACTCATGGCGTACATTTGTGAGGCGGTCATTATGCCATTGCAGTGTTCCTCCAGGCCTCTTGCTAATTTTTCTTTCTACTTTCCTTTTCTGAGGGGGAAGGATTCCTGAGAGACTTCTCGTGCACATTGTACATTTCTGGCAGAGATTCCTATCTGGTGGTATCAGGGAGACCTTATGGCCTCCGGAATCTAACCCAGGCCCCACCTCAAATAATGCTCTAGCCCCTTGAGTAATTTGTTAGGCCTGTTCATTTCTTAATCTTTGGGGGTAAGTTTTATTGCTTGGGACTATTAGCAAAATTAGATTTATCAGAGTCATCTGAATGATTACTTTCTAGAGACAGTAGTTACTAGTAGCTAGTAACCTTTACGGATTTTTCTCACAGAATTTGAAAACTGACTTCATGCTTCTCCAAATTTCCAGGCATTTTTAGAGCAAAATTATTGACTCAATAATTTACCAAGAGAAAATAGATTATGATGGGCAGTCCTCCTCTTTAACGCCACGCACAAATGATTTTTAACTTTAATTTCACTTATCAGAAGTTGTAAAACCCCAACTAAATGAATGTTATTTTTAGTTAAAGGATAGAGGCACTGTGGATGTTACAAATGAAAAGAACTGGCTACCCTTGTCACCAATGTTTCTTCTTTTTTTTGTTTTTCTTTGTTTTTGTTTTTGGCCCACACCCGGCAGGCTTGGGGAACCATATGGGATGGTGGGGAGCAAACCCAGCTCGGCCACGTGCGAGGCAAAGTCCCTGTCTGCTGTGCTATATATCGCTCTACCCTACCCCCTTATCACCAGTGTTTCTAATCCCTTAACAGAGTTAAGAATTTTTCATTTGACTTAATAGGTATTAAATTATGAGTAAGGGGCTGGAGCAATAGAACAGAGGGTAGGGTGTTATTGGCCTTGCATATAGCCAACCTGGTTTGATCACTGCCATTTGGTCCCCTGAGCAGCGACAGGAGAGATTCCTGAGCACTCTTAGGAGTAAGCCCTGAGCACAGCCAACCAGATGTAGCCCAGACTACCCTACCCTTATTATTATTATTACTTTTTTTTGTTTGTTTTTTTTTGGTCATACCTGGTAGTGCTCAGGGGTTACTCCTGGCTTTATGCTCAGAAATCACTCCTGGCAGGCTCAGGGGACCATATGAGATGCCGGGATTCGAACCACCGACCTTCTCATGAAAGGCAAACGCCTTACCTTCCATGCTATCTCTCCAGCTCCCTATGCTACCCTTATATTGTGAGTAGGTTGTATTTAATTTCATGTTTGATGCCCCCCCCCCCCTGTTCTGGTGCCACGTCTGCCTACACTCAGGGGTTACTCCTGGTTCTGCTTAGAAATCGTTCCTGACAGGCTTGGGACCATCTGGACTGCCGGGAATCTAACCTGGGTCCATCCTGGGTCGGCTGCATGCAAAGCAAACACCCTATCGCTGTGCTCTCTTTCTGACCCTCATTTTATTTTGGTTTTGATTTCTTTTGGTTTTTGGGCCACACCTGGCAACACTCCAGTTACTCCTGGCTCTCTGCTCAGAAATCACTCCTGGCAGGCTGGAGGACCTTATGGGATGCCGGGATTTGATTATTTTTTTTCTTTTGTTTGTTTGTTTTATTTTTTTGGGCCACACCCGACGGTGCTCAGGGGTTACTCCTGGCTGGCTGCTTAGAAATAGCTCCTGGCAGGCATGGGGGACCATATAGGATGCGGGATTCGAACCAACCACCTTTGGTCCTGGATCGGCTGCTTGCAAGGCAAACACCGCTGTGCTATTTCTCCGGGCCCGGATGCCGGGATTTGAACCATTGTTGGTCCTTGCACGGCTGCTTGCAAGGCAAATGCCCTACCGCTATGCTCTCTCTTCAGCCCTTAATTATGGTTTTGAAGCCATACCCAGCAGTGATCAGGACTTACTTCTAGTTCTATATTAGAAATTTCTGGTAGTGCTCGGGACCATGTGTAGTATAGCTATTGAATTGGAGATCAGCCATACCTTTTGTACTATTTTTCTGCCTGATCCTTATTTATTTTTGTTTGTTTTTTGGGGTTTTTTGGACTACCTGGAGATGCTCGAGAGATCTTAGAGGATCAAACTGGGCCAGCAGTGTGCAAGGCAAGAGCCTTACACACTATACTACCTACTTGGTCCCTTTCTCAGACCCTTAGACCTAGTATTTTACTTTTGGTATCAAATTTAGTTTTCGGAACTGACCCTCATAGTGTAGTCTTTCTTTAAAACATTTTTAATGAGGAAATTTGCTGAGATTTTTTTTAGTGGCTAACCATTGAGAAATATATACTTTTTGGATTATAATACCTATAAGTTCCTTGCATCTGATAAATAAAAAATATATTACAAAGTTATTGTTGACTAGTAAAAAAGATTGAGTAAAAACAAACAGTTCACTATTTTAAAACCCAAAAATGTAAAACCAAAATATTTTGTTATAATACAAATATAAAGTACAAATTCTATAGTTAAATTAACAAGTAGTACTTAGGGATCTTTCACATAAAATGACTTAAATAGTATTATTTCTAAAATATTAGGCAGATTCTACTTTTTTCAAAAATTAGGCTGGGAGGAGCTTCTCTAGCATTGCTCATTTCCTGGCAACCTTGGGTGAGGGTCTGATAGTGCTTGGACCTGAATCCAAATGCTGCTTTGGGCCTAGTAGTGATGGGGAGGTCTACCAGGGTCTTCCTCGTACAAGGAAGCCACTAGGGATGTGAGGGTGGATGTGCGTGGTTGGGGGGATATTGGGACAGGAAGAAAGAAGAAGGCAATAGAGTGCTGGGGTGTCTTACTGGAAGTCTTTCACGTGCAAAACATGTTTCTTATCCATTGTGTTAACTTCCCAGTCCTTTCTCTGTACTGCATGACCTCATACAGACTTTTATTTTGCATTTTCTTATTTTAGTATTATTTTTATGAGTATGGCTTTGATGAGCTAAGAAGACGACCAAGACATGTATGTCCATATGCAGTTGTGTCTTTTACTTACAAAGATGATGCACAACCTATGAAATTTGCATCTTCAGCAAGGTAAGAGTTATAAATCAGACACCAATGAGAATTGCATTCTTATATCAAGAATTACATAATCGAACTAGATTAAGCATAGTTGATGTATTAATTAAATTAATAAGAGTCCTTGATGGTGGTGGATGATGGTGGAAGGATGGTGAGGCCATTCTGGGCCAGGCGCCTACACCCCCTTTTAGCCAGTGGGCCTGTAGGTATCAGGTTGACGGTGAGGAAATGATCCACAGGGAGTCAGTAGAAGTCAGGAGACATGAGGCTTTAATATAAGGCCCTAACCTCCAGGAACATATCATACATGGTTTCTCAACTAACCTTTAAGCAGCCTCCTTCAAGTGCTCTGCACCATCCATCCTGTCTCCTCTCTCTCCATCCTGAGTCCTTCTCCTGAAGCTTCTCTTTCCACCCCTCCCCGAGCCCCTCTAATTAACCACAGACC
This sequence comes from Suncus etruscus, assembly GCF_024139225.1. Taxonomy (NCBI): domain Eukaryota; kingdom Metazoa; phylum Chordata; class Mammalia; order Eulipotyphla; family Soricidae; genus Suncus; species Suncus etruscus. The sequence goes on along the minus strand of NC_064854.1, from coordinate 129,718,216 downwards.
CCTGGCTGGAGTGGGTGGGCCTCGCCATCAGGTAAGATTAGCATTTGGCCTGGGGAGGGGTAACAAAGCATCTTGCACTTCAAAGTTGGGAGGGACATTTATTTCTGTCTCTTTTTCTTGAAATTAATTAGACACATGGTGTTCATGAAGATTATTGTGACATATACAGAAACTAGGTAGAAATAGAAAATTTGCATTGCTGATTCAATGCAGTTTTTAAAACACAAATTTCATTTAGTAGTTCTCTTATAAATGAGGACCTTTGACAAATGTTAGCTCATCCTAATGTTAAATTAGGTAACTATTAAGGAGCCTGAGCATTGGTAGTATTTTAAAAAGATTTCTAAGTGATCATTTTTTACAAGGTTACTAATATAAAAAGCAGCTGATACACCTCACCCCAGTCTCATCTATACATATGTAAAAAACTTTATATATACATATATTTTGTGTGTGTATGTGTGAGTTTTTGTTTTTGCCTTCTACAGGGGCCCAAAGCCCCCCATTGAGAATGCAGTGATACTTGGCCCCTAAAATGCCAAGAATTCTCTTTTACTCTGGCAGTGTTTTTGGATCTTGATGGGCCAAATCTGTCAGCTTCGGATGACACCAGGGATTCACGAGGACTGCACATGGTCATGCTTGGAGGACCATCTGCAGGGGTTGATAGAGATGTAGATTAAACAGAATATTTAATTTTGCTATTTTTGTACTTTTAATACATAATTAAAGTCAAATGTGATACATTTTTAGAAATACTGTTTTTAAAAGCCACATTTCATAAAATAAGCATTTTTGAAGTTGATGTCTTATTCTTTTCACTCAAGTAGTTAGAGATCCAGTTCTTTTTTTATTTCTGAATATCCCTGGAAATAATCTGTAAGTCGTAAGTCCTATAGACATTCTATTTTTTATATATTGTTGCCCTGTATTTTTTGGGGGGGGGCACACCTGTTTGATGCTCAGGGGTTACTCCTGGCTATTTGCTCAGAAATCGCCCCTGGCTTGAGGGGGAATGCCTGGGATCGAACCATGGTCTGTCCTAGGCTAGTGCTTGCAAGGCAGACACCTTACCTCTAGCACCACCTCTGTGGCCCCTGCTCTGTATTTTTTTTTTTTTTTTTTTTTTTTTTTTGGTTTTTGGGCCACACCCGGCGGTGCTCAGGGGTTACTCCTGGCTGTCTGCTCAGAAATAGCTCCTGGCAGGCACGGGGGACCATATGGGACGCCGGGATTTGAACCAACCATCTTAGGTCCTGGATCGGCTGATTGCAAGACAAACACGTTGTGCTATCTTTCCGGCCCCTGCCCCGTATTTTTGATCCCTATGATATATGTATTAGACTAGAGAGTCTTAACAGTGATTTTTTTATTATTATTATTTATTGATATTTTTGTTTCTTTGGGGACCATACCCAGTCGTGCTCAGAGGTTCTGCCCCAGGGTGCTGGTGTGAGTATTAAAATAGGGCCTTCTGCTACAGTAGAGTTCCTTTGATAGAGGGTGAGTTCCTTTGCACATAGCTGACCTGACTTGATACTTAGGACCTTTGAAGAACCACTTGGAGTGACATCTTACCACAGAGCCTGGTGTAAAGCCTATGCACTGCTCTTTGTGGCCAAAACAAACAAACAAACAAACAAACCTGGACCTCCTGTTTGTGAAAAATATATTCAGCTTATTGAGCTATCTGGCCTTCAACTGTGATTTTAATTTTCTTTCTTTTTGGGGGGACAAAGGGGGAAATGGCAAACCCAATGGTTCTCAGGACTTATTCCTGGCTCTGTGATGATGGGTCTCTCCTGGCAAGGCTTGGGGGGAACCATATGTGCCAGGAATTGAACCTGGATTGATTGTATGCAAGGCAAGTGCTCTAGAACTGTTTTTATCAGTCCAACTCCAATAAATAAATTTTTACTCTACTACTTGAAGGATTTATCTTGTACAGTATGCCATTATAAAAGTAACACACTCCAGGGGAGTGCTGGGGAGATAGTACAGTGGCAGGGTTTATGCCCTGTTGCTGACCTTGGTTTGATTCCCAGTAGTCCATATAGTGCCGAGCCCATTTGGATTAAGTCCGGAGTACTTCTGAGTGGCCAAAACCAAAATCACACTCTGTCAATGTCCTGAATGTTTACTGTCATGTTATTGCCATTCAGTAATGTTTTTCTTTTCTTTTAAAAATCTTGTTTGTAGATCTAATAGCTTGAATGCAGATAGACATACAGGTAAGATTTTTTTTGCCTGAGCTTTATAAACTGAAATAATGTAAATAAATAGTAAGTGCTTTAGGTTTTTAAATAGTGAATGAGAATATACAAAGTTTAGAAAAGTGGATGATACTTTATTATGACATAGAATCAATATTTAATCATTCAAATATTTATTGTCCTTTGAAAAGCCTCTGCTACTACTATTAAGTAGAATAATGCATTTATTAGAGTACAGAAAATATCCACCAAGTTCACAACTCAGCTTTTAAAAAATAGTAAGTTTATCAGGGGCCCCGAATTTTAAGTTCAGTAAATTAATTTTTTTTTCCTTAAAGGATAAGGGTTAAAAAAAATCGTTAAGGTGTGATAGTGGCCATCGCTGTTGTTCGCATAGGCCCAGAAAAATATGGGGGAAACGGAAAAAAAAAAAATCCTTGGCCTGATTCCAAGAAGGCCTCAGCCCCCGAGGTTTATTGGCATAAGACCGACTCTGGGCTCCAGGCATACCAGTCTGTCCAACCCGAGTCATTCTCTGTGGTCCCGGTGAAACTTTTTCACACTTTAGCTGTTGAGATGAATAAGGTTTTTTTCTTTTTAAATTTTAGTAAAGCAAGATAGTTTTTGTTTAAAATTTACTTAGAAAAATAAGAGGGGAGAAGAGAGAAGTATGTGTTTGAGAGATAATATTCACTCTGGAAATAAGCAAGCAGGGAAACAGACAAACAAGCAAGATGTGTTCAAGGGAAAACATGGGTTTGAAGAATAAGCCATAGAACAGTATTATTTTCTTTTTTCTTTGTTTTTGGGTCAAACCTCATATGCTCAAGGGTTACTCCTGCCTCTGTATTCAGGAATTACTCCTGGCAGTGATCCAGGGAAGGTATGAAACACCAGGAATTGAATCTGGGTTGGCTCCCTGCCTGCTTTACTATATTGCTCCCGCCCTAGTATTGGTATTTTTTATTTTCAAGTTTTGTTCACTGAAAGTGAACAAGGAAAAAAGTCGTGGGGGAATATATATAATTAGTAAGATTCACTGACTTGATGTGGAGAAAATAAAAGGCCAATAACTGTATTGGTCATTTTCCTCAGCTTCCTGAGATGAGAACATTTAGATGAATAAATCATTCTTTGCAGCTTGATTAATTTTGTAGGGAGAAAAATACCTAAGGAACAAAATTTTTATTACTGTAATACCTGTAAAACAGAATATCAAGTTTCGTAAATAGTTTTTATCTAAATTGTAGGTATTTTCCCAGTTATGTTTAGTAAACATTACACCACTGGCTTCTAAGATGCTGAATGATATCATTCTTTATATTTAGATAAATTGAACTATACCTTGTGGAAAGGACAGCTTCTAAATAAAGGAAAGCTTTTGTGTTATGTTTCTCTAAGATCAGCTACTCGTGCATTTTTGCCTATCAAACTGTAAGTATGTCATAAATTAGCAATTAATAGTTACTTCAGTTTCTTTTTCTTTAATTTTTGATTAAATTTTGTTTGGGTGCATAAAATGTTAAATTTAACTCTTGGTTTTATCTATTTTGGGTTTTGTTTTGTTTTGTTTTGGGCCCTATACCTAATTATTCTCAAGACTTGCTCCTGGCTTTGCACTCAGGGCTCACTCCTGGCAGGCTCAAGAGACTATATGGAGTGCCAGGGAACAAATCTGGTTTGAACGAGTGAACTGCAAGCACCTTATTGTATTTCTTCTTGAGCCTTTTTTAATATATATATATATATATATATATTTTATTTTATTTTATTTATTTTTTTGGTATTTGGGCCACACCTGTTGGCACTCAGGGGTTACTCCTGGCTATGGGCTCAGAAATCGCTCCTGGTTTGGGGGACCAAATGGGACGCCAGGGGATTGAACCACGGTCCATCTTAGGTCAACCATTTGCAAGACAAACACCCTACTGCTGCACCACAGCTCTGACCCTAAAATTTTTGGGGGGGGTAACTTTAGACACTTGTCAAATGAGCTCTCTGCTTTTCTCTTACGCTTTGAGGATAGGCCAAATATTCATACACAGATAGGGGATAAAATAGTTTTAGTGACTTTACGTTTTGTTATTTGGGGATGTAAGATTAGTCACACCTTATGGTGCTCAGAGTGAATTCTTACTTCTCTGTCAGGTATATTTTCCTGACAGTGCTGGAGTGGGGGAAAGTGGCATGATTGGTGCAGGGTGGGGACCTGGAGAGGACAGGACACACAACCATACAACCACATGTGATGCTAATGATAGAATTTGAGTAGAATGTATGCATGATACACTTGTCTCATACTGTCTCTTCAGCTCCTTTACTGATTTTAAGTTTAAAAAATAAATTTTATTATTACTTTGTCTTTTGGGCCACACCTGGCAGTGCTCGGGGTTATTTCCTGGCTCTGCTCAGGAATCACTCCTGGCGTGCTCCGAGTACTATATGAGATTCTGGGATTGAGCCTGGGTCAGCTGTATGCTATGCAAATGCCCTACCTACTGTGCTATTGTTTCAAGACCCTAATTACGTATTTTTTAAACTTTTTTTTTTTTTCGGGCCACACTCGTTTGATGCTCAGGGGTTACTCCTGGCTAAGTGCTCAGAAATTGCCCCTGGCTTGGGGGGACCATATGGGATGCCGGGGGATTGAACCGCGGTCCTTCCTTGGCTAGCGCTTGCAAGGCAGACACCTTGCCTCTAGCGCCACCTCGCTGGCCCCATATTTTTTTATTTATCAATTTGAATCAGAAATTTTTAAAAGATTTTTGCTGGGAAGAACTTTTACATGATGGAGTAAGCTAAATTTTATATTCACTTACTTTAGTTTTACGTAGCATATATTGGAATACAAAGTTCTAAAATTATATCTTTTGCTACATGACCGCAGTATCTTTTTTGGATCTTGATAAATATTTAAAGATAATTTTTATTGGTAGTGGGAAATGAACACACTGGTAAAGGGGATGGGTGTTGGAACATGTATGATCAGAACTCATCCAGCAACAATTTAACTGTTTCTCGTGGTGATTTAATAAAAAAAAAATAAAGACAATTTTTAATAGTTCAGAATTACATTGTTTTAATAAAATATGTTTATTTTATTTATTTTATTTTTTTTAATTTTGTTGTGTGTGAAGTTTATTGACTTTCTATGCACATAATTCCAATATCATAGTCATTACTACTTTACCCCAAGGATTCCAATCAAAATAATCTCCTATCATTTGTGATTAGTAAAGTTGGCATACAGGATTAACTTCTGGAGCAACAATGAAAAGTTAATATCATCAGGCAGTATCTACTGTTTCAATTTTTTGTTTGATTTTTTTTGGTTTTTGATCATTCCTGGCAGTCTTCTGGGGATCATTTGAAATGCTGGGAATTGAACCCTCTTCCACCGTATGTAGGGCAAATAGATGCCCTACCTGCTGTGCTATCACTCCAGTCCCTATTATCTACTTTTGAATATACGTGAATATCCCATATCAAATCCTTTTAAAAGAATAAAATGAATAAATATACTCTTCTGTTTTTTCATCTGTAAATATGTGTGAATATTTTAGTAGAGTGGCAGACATGGGTTTTCAGTTTTCGTTTCAGTTCTGAGAAGCTAGATTTTGAAACTGTTATGAGTACTGATATCTGAGACAAAAATATTGCAATAGTTAAAAATACTGAGCAGTTAACTTTGTTTTCAATTTTCTTTCAGTCCTGAGAAGCTAGATGTTGAAGCAGTTATGAGTATTGACCAACTGAAACAAAAAATCCCTCCAGCACTATTTTATAAGGATACATATTTAGGTCCAAATGAAGGTAAGCAATTTTGTTGAAATAAGAAGTGCAGGTGATGTAGATCACTGATAGCTTATTCCTTGCATGTGTGAGGCCTTGAGTCCAGTTCCTGCTACTGCAAAAAGAGGGGGGGGGGGCAATATTGGATATGTGAAGTTTATTTGAATATTTACTTTGAATTTTTTTCTTATATTAGTTTTGAAGAATGGGATGTATTGCAGTCTTTATGAAGTAGTAGAAAAGACGAGGATTGGAAGTAACATGGAGAGTTTGCTACAAAATCTTGAAAAGGATAAACTTGTGAGTGGAAGAGGGTTTTTAAATGTCTCTTCTTTAAAAGTATGCAGATTAGTAAATGATCATATGAGTATTTGGGTTTTTATACTTCTGCCACTGAAAATATCACATTCTGTCTTCATTACTTAAAAATATCTTCTGGAACCAGAGAAATAATACAAAGATTAATGATAATGTGCTTGCCTTGCTTGTGGCTGACGTTCAATCCCCTGCACCACGTGAATGTTTCTATGCTTACTTCTATTCAATTCATAGTTTCTATGTCCACCCATGTATAGGGAAATTTCCTGACTTCATTTTTTCTGTGGCTGCATAATATTCCATTGTGTAGATGTGCCACAGTGTCTTTAGCCATTCATCTGTTGAATGGTATCTGGCTTGTTTCCAGATACTGGCTATTGTAAATAGCACAGCAATGAATAAAGGTGTGCAGACGGTATTTTTGTAGAGTTTTTGTGTTCTTAGGGCATATCCCTAGGAGTGGTATAGCTGGATCAATTTCCAGTTTTTGGAGGAATCTCCATAAAGGCTAGACTAGATGGCATTCTCACCAGCAGTGAATGAGAGTTCCTTTCTCCCCTCATTACCTCCAGCCCTGATTGTTCTTGGTGATGTGTGCCAGTCTCTGTGGCGTGTGATGGGACCTCATTGTTCTGATTTGCATCTCCCTGATGAATGAACATCAGATTATTGTCGTTTTAGAGAGCCCTAGATGAGTGGTAAAGCAGGGCCATTGGTGAAGTGGCAGTTGGGGATGATGGGTGCAGCAGGTGCAGCTTTGAGATTGCCAGTTCTCAGCTGCATAGCCAGTGTGCCCATGATATTTCATGGCTTGATTCACATCTCTTGAGGAGAGAGTGGGTCTAGGGAGGATGCCTAATGCAGACATGGCAACAGCATGGTTTCAAAATGGTTGTGTTTCAGTCATAGAATGTATACTACTCTTTACCAGTGCACATTGCCCATCAGTTTCCCGTAAGCATTTTATTCCCCTTCCCTCCTTCCCCTCCCCTTCCTTCTCCTCTCCTTTCCCCTCTCCTCCCCTCCTCTCTCCCTCCCCTCCCCTCCTCTCCCCTTCCCCTTCCCTCACTTGCCCCAGCCCCCTCTCTCTCCCTTTCCCTCTTTTTCTCTTTTTTTTTTGTGTGGTTTTTTGGATCATACCCGGTAGTGCTCAGGGGTTATTCCTGGCTCCAGGCTCAGAAATTGCTCCTGGCAGGCACAGGGGACCATATGGGATGCCGGGATTCGAACCGATGACCTCCTGCATGAAAGGCAAACACCTTACCTCCATGCTATCTCTCCGGTCCCTCTTTTTCTCCTTTTATGACACTGGTTTGCTTTATTGCTAATGAAAGGGTACATGCATATATATATCACTTTATCCCCTTTCAGCACCCAGTTCTTATCTACAGTGATCAGTTCCAGTTATTGTTATAGTGGACTGCTCACTACCCTAACTGCATTCACCATTCTTTCTTTCTTTTTTTATTCACCATTTCTTTTTTTTTTTTTTTTTTTTTTTTTGGTTTCTGGGTCACACCGGCAGTGCTCAGAGGTTACTCCTGGCTCCATGCTCAGAAATCGCTCCTGGCAGGCTCGGGGGACCATGTGGGATGCTGGGATTTGAACCACTGTCCTGCATGCAAGGCAAACGCCTTGCCTCCATGCTATCTCTCCTGCCCACATTCACCATTCTTATGGCAAGCTTCCTGCCATAATCTGCCTCATCCTCATCTGTTTTCTTTGGATATTACTACTATACTAGCTTTTATTTTTAACAGCTGCATAGTATTCCATTGTTTAGATGTGCCACAGTTTCTTTAGCCACTCATTTGTTCTCAGGTACTTGGGTTGTTCCAAATTCTAGCTTTGTTAAATAAATAGCTTTGCAATAGACACAAGAGTGCAGAGGGCTTTTCTGTATTGCTGGATCATATGAAGCTTAATTTCTTTTTTTTTTTTTTTTTTTTTGAGGAATACCCACACTGTTTTCCAAAAAGGCTGGACCAGTCTACTTCCCACCAGCTGTGAAATGTCCATTTCTTTTCCCCATTTTTGGATGGGGTTAGGTTTTTGCCTTGTTAATTTCAGTGTCTTTTTTTTATTTTAGATATTAACCCCTATCTAATGGGTATGAGGTGAATAGTTTTTCCATTCCGTGGGTATTGTATCCTAGTTACTGTTTCCTTTGAAGATCAGAGGCTTCTCAATTTAATGTAGTTCCATTTGCTTATCTTTCTGTTTGCTTGCTTGGAAGTATCTTTGAAGATACCATTAGCCTCAGCGTCGTGGAGTACTCTTCCTTCATTTACCTCTGTGTACTTTATGGTTTCAACTCTTACATTAAGGTCTTTAATCCATTTTGATTTGGCCTTCATGCATGCTGTTAAGTAGAGGTCAAGAATATCAGCCTTTTGTTCTGTTCAGACTAATAAAGTGACCCACCCATATATGGGAGGGCAGTTTTTACTATTTAGATGGTTAAATATAAATGTACTTTAAAATATACCCTCAGACACATTCAAAATATAGTTTGACCAGATACTTGGACATTCTGTTATCTCATCAAGGAGATCTATAAAGTTACTTTTATGCATTATGTTTATCTTACGATATTTACACTTTCTGGTATTAACAATCCCATTGTACTAGCTTGAAGCATTTTTCTTTTATTAAAAAGTAAAAGGTTGTTTGGTTTAGGGATTTTATATTGCGTAAATGTGATTACTCTTTAGTATGTGGTTCTTTTTCTCCCCTCTGCTCCTTCAGTTTTGAACCACCTGGCATATTAGGGCTGCTCTGGGCTGGGTGATCTGGAGTTGCTTTGAATGACCATGTCATGCTGATGATCAAACTTGTGGCTTCTATATGCAGATCCTACAGTCTTGTTCTTTGAACCATCTTCCCTGCCCTTGTACTGTACTTTTTTTCTTGTATTATTCTTTTTCTAATTTTTGTGGCAATATCAGACTATCTTCCTGTAATTTAGTGTTTACCTGTTTTTACAAGAGTTGCATGTATATAAGATTAGAAAAAGCTGTCATTTGAATGCTGTATAGAACTTAACTTCAATTCCATCTTTCTAGTTTTGTTTGTTTGTTTGTTTGTTTTGGGTCACTCTTGACAGTGCTCAGGGATTACTCCTGGCACAATAATAGCTCCCGGCAGGCTCGGGGGCCATATGGGATGCCGGAATTTGAACCACCATCCTTCTACATGCAAGGCAAACGCCTTACCTCTATGCTATCTCTCCAGCCCCTAATTTCATCTTTCCTAGCCTGTAGATAGTTTTCTTTTCTTCAAGGAATACATGTTCAGTGTTGCAGAGGGGAGGCATATATACTTGAGGTTGAATTCGGGTTCTTATGTATTCCAGTCATGTGCCCTACTGCTTAAACTTCTTACTTTGGTACTTTCTGGCTCCAGTTACTTTTGTCCAGGTGAGTGGTAGAATTCTACTAGTCAGTGGTAGAATCAGCACATAGCTCAAATGTCTGAAACCTTAGGTTGATCCCTGGTACCAAAATAATAATAAGGTAAAAGCTTCTCTTGTTTCTATTCCCTACATTTTTTTTTCTTTTTTATTGGGTCACACCCGGCAGTGCTCAGGGGTTATTCCTGGCTCCATGCTCAGAAATTGCTCCTGGCAGGCACGGGGGGACCATATGGGACGCCGGGATTCGAACCGATGACCTTCTGCATGAAAGGCAAACGCCTTACCTCCATGCTATCTCTCCGGCCCCTATTCCCTACATTTTTAAGGGCCATTTGAATAAATTTTTAGAATTTTATTTTTAAGTTAATCTAGTTGGATGGGGAATTCTTGGTGAGATGTTCATTTCATTGAGTTTTTATACTATATCCTTCTGGCCTGTAATGTCTCATTTAATAGATCTGCTGCACATCTTATTGGCTGTCCTTCGTATGTTTCTTTTTTGGTCTTGATGCTTTTTATATATTCTTGTCTTTAAATTTTTGTTTTTGTTTTTGGTTTTGGTTTTGGTTTTGGGGCCACACCCGGCGGTGCTCAGGGGTTACTCCTGGCTGTCTGCTCCTGGCAGACACGGGGGACCATATGGGACCAGAAATAGCTCCTGGCAGGCACGGGGGACCATATGGGACACCGGGATTCGAACCAACTACCTTTGGTCCTGGATCGGCTGCTTGCAAGGCAATCACAGCTGTGCTATCTCTCCGGGCCCAGTGCAAGAATCTTTTTAAAATTCAGACTTTCATTAGTAAAAAAAAGTTTTATTGGGGGAGAGCTAGTTTATATTTTATATTTATAAAATATAAAATATTTTTAAAAAGTAGGAACTGCTATGTTTACCTTATAGTGAGAATTAATAAAGCATATTTAACTTCTTTCTTCTAAAATTGCAGGTTCTTGTTAAACCTTTGGGAGATCGAGGATATCTTTTTCTTCTCTCTTCTTGCCAGATGGTATCTCCATATGGTAGGCAATACTTTTTTTTTTTTTTTTTTTTTGGTTTTTGGGTCACACCCAGCGCCTCTCAAGGGTTACTCCTGGCTCTGTGATTAGAAATCGCTCCTGGCAGGCTCAGGGGACCATATGGGATGCCAGGATTTGAACCACTGTCCTTCTGCATGCAAGGCAAATGCTAGGTAATACTTTTTAATTAAAAGTTTTCTCAAGGGATGGATGTAGGATTCCAGGACCTTGAATGCAGAAGCGTGAGATCAACAACAGAGACTGTGAAAGATAAAACTGTATGGGCACTGCAGACAATGTCCGGGATTTGGACAAACTGATTTGCCTGGAGCCTAGAAATGGTCTTCTGTTAGGAAACTTCAGGGCTAGGGTCTCCTTGTACTTAGGCCAAAGTTTTTTCTTTCCATGACCCCCATACTTTGGTGGGCCCATGCAAACGATAATTGCCACACTAACATTGTTTTTACAGTTGCTCCTTTGACTCCAAACCTTAAAAAAAGTTGATGGTCACTATCACTAACAGATATAAATAGTACAAACCTGAGAACAATAATCCATGTTAATTTATAAGAATTGTGTCCTTGTGGTGTCTTATAAATAATGCACTGTATGCAGTACTGAGTAGTTGCATCATGCTGATATATTCAATTTTGTGTGTATCCTGTAATTATGTTATAATGTTTTCAGAGAACTTACTGTAAAGAACAAGATATACCTTTGATGTACTATACTAAGCATTGAATGTGTATGAGTTTAGAATGGTACTACTTCCGGGGCCGGGCGGTGGCGCTGGAGGTAAGGTGCCTGCCTTGCCTGCGCTAGCCTAGGACGGACCACGGTTTGATCCCCCGGTGTCCCATATGGTCCCCCAAGAAGCCAGGAGCAACTTCTGAGCGCATAGCCAGGAGTAACCCCTGAGCGTCACAGGGTGTGGCCCAAAAACCAAAAAAAAAAAAAAAAAAAAAAAAAAAAAAAAAGAATGGTACTACTTCCTTACTTCCTTATTTTAAAAAAAAATGTTTTTTCAAGGGAGCCAGAGCAGTAGTGCAGCAGTTAGTGTGTTTTCCTTGCTCACAGCCAACCTGGGTTTGATCCCTGGCAATCCCATATGTCCTCCGAGCATTGCCAGAAGTAATTTCTGAGCACAGAGCCAGGAGTGACCCCTGAGCACTGCCTGGTGTGGCCCAAAAACACAAGACAAAAAAAATCCTTTTCCTGGGTCCTGAGTGGTGGCACAGCAGTAGGGCTTTTTTTTTTTTTTTGGTTTTTGGTTTTTGGGTCACACCTGGCGGTGCTCAGGGGTTATTCCTGGCTGTCTGCTCAGAAATAGCTCCTGGCAGGCACGGGGGACCATATGGGACACCGGGATTCGAACCAACCACCTTTGGTCCTGGATCGGCTGCTTGCAAGGCAAACGCCGCTGTGCTATCTCTCCGGGCCCAGCAGTAGGGCATTTGCCTTGCACGCAGCTGACCTAGGATGGACCAGGGTTTGATCCCCCTGTGTCCCATATGGTTCCCCAAGCCAGGAGCAATTTCTGAGTACAGAGCTAGGAGTAACTCCTGAGTTTAACTGGGTGTGGCCCCAAAATAAAAAATAAAATTCCCCCCAATTCTTCAGTTTACTAATGGATTTTGTTTTCTGTTTTGTTTGTTTTTAGATCATCAAACTGTCAAGTCTCGAACCCTGAATGCTTTGTTTCTATTTCAAGAATCTAGAAGCGTAACTCCTTGTAAGTTCTTTGGATATATAAGTCTAGCTACTTTTAGGTACCTGTGTCTCATTGAAATTTTCAAACTCAGCAAACATTTTTTTAATTTCTTTTTTTTGGGGGGGATGGGGTTCGGGCCACACCCATTTGATGCTCAGGGTTTACTCCTGGCTAAGCGCTCAGAAATTGCCCCTGGGTTGGGGGGACCATATGGGACGCCGGGGGAATGAAACCGCAGTCCTGATCCTTGGCTAGCACTTGCAAGGCAGACACCTTACCTCTAGCGCCACCTCGCCAGCCCCAAACATTTTTTTTTTTTTTACATCCTATCTTGAGAAATATTGGAAATCTTGAGGCATTAGATATAATTTACAAGATTTTGAGAGAGGGCTATCTCCAAGTAATGCTTCAATTTGCCTCTGAGCCCCCCATGAGCCCCATGACCTACACTGTTGTCAGTTCAGAGTGAGTGCCTGAAGTGTGGTACTACTCAGGCAGACCTTGTGGTGTCAGGGCTTATCCATGCCACCACTGACACCTTGGTAGTTCCTATTCAGGTATCACCTGGCAATACTTATGAGACCTTGTAGTACTGTGTATCAAATTGGAGTCATGTGCATGCCAGGTATGCACTTCAATCCCTGTACAATCTCTTCATCCTGCATGATTTTAAACATTTTGGGGAGGTGGTGGAGGGAGGATTTGGGTCATGGTATGTTGTGCTTGATGTCTTTCTGGTACTAGCTAGAATTAGTCTAATGCTGGCCATATGCCAAGCAAAATACCTTGACCCATACTATTTCTTTGGCCCCCTTGATTTTGTCTATTGCTTTTAGGGGTTATACCTAGCTCTAATTAGAATGTACTTCTAACTGATTAGGAATTGTCCCTAGTGGTGCTCAGAGATGGGACCGTTTATGAAGCCAGAGATCTAACCTGGGTGGTCTGTATGCATGGCAAGTGCCTTATTCGATGCATCTCTGCTTGCGCCCAGCCATGATCTCTTTATAACTGAAAAATTTCTTTTGGTTTTACTAGTACTTTTACTAATAAACCATTAATTATTATTGGTAAAGTGTTTTGGTTTTTCGGGGGCAGGAGGTATGGTTGTTTTTACTCTGGTTTTTGGACCAGACCTGGTGGTGCTCAGGAACCACTGGCTCTATTCTCAGAAGTAACCCCTGGTGGTGTTCAGAGCAGAGATGTGTGCTGGGGATCAATTGGAGGTTAGCTGCATACAAGGCAAGCAAGAGCCTTAACCCCCTGTATTATATCTCTCAGATCCAGTTTTAGAGTTTTATATGATTATAAATTTACTTCACTTATTTTTATAGTCTAAATTTTGCATACCAGTTTTAGCAATGACAGATGCATGTTCTGTATCATAGCTTAAGCTGTAAATAACAGACTATTCAATAATAATAAATTTCCAAACTGTAATAGGAAATTTCCTATTCACCATTCTTTTTTTTTTTGGTTTTTGGGCCACACCCGGTAACGCTCAGGGATTACTCCTGGCTATGTGCTCAGAAGTTGCTCCTGACTTGGGGGACCATATGGGACACCGGGGGATCGAACCGCGGTCCGTCCAAGGCTAGTGCAGGCAAGGCAGGCACCTTACCTTTAGCGCCACCGCCCGGCCCCCCTATTCACCATTCTAAGACTTAAGTCGTACATGAAGATAAAGTCCCATTAATGAGATTTCCATTCTTAAATTAAAAACAAAAGTCTCAGGATTGGGGACATAGCTCAGTGTTTGTGTACATGCTTTGACTCTGTAAGATCCTAGTTTCAATACCTTGCACCACCACAAAAATGAGAAAAATCTCAATTGTTGCCACTCATTGCATGTTTACCTGCTAATGAAGGGAAAGAATTCATGTGAAGTTAGGATTTTTTGGGTGCCGAGTGATGATACAGCAAAATCAAACCCAGGTCAGCTTCATACAAAGCATTCTGGACCTGTGATATTATTGCCAGGAGTAAGCCCTGAGCACTGGTGGGTGTGGCTGAAAAAGAAAACCAAATACCCTTTGTATGAGGTTGGTTGGGCTTGGGAGCAATTGAACTACAATCGGCACCTTGCTGATCCCTGGCCATTGTAGTACCAGGGATCAAAGCCAGGCCAGCCCTTTGCAAGAACAGTGCCATACCACCTCTGTAGCCCATAAAGTTAAAAAGTTTTTACAGGAAAAGGGATAATATGTTAATATTATATGGTTGTCTTTATGAGGCTGATGATCTTGCACCTTCTTTGTTCTTCCTTACATTTTACTTGCTACTTTTTGAATTGCCAGATTCAGTGGAAGAAAGATCTGTAGATACTTTGACCTCTAAAAATATGTTTTCCAGTTTTGGTTGCTTTGGTAGTTTTTGTCTTTTTTATGCGTATCTTTTTGGTGTTGGAGCAGAGCCGGCTGTACTGGGGTCACTGGGATCACTCCCAGCCCAGTGCAGTATGTAGGTTCCATACTGTATATGTATAGGTCAAATGTACACCTCTCCATATACTGTATTTTTTATTTTTCACACATATCAGGATACACACTAGTGTAGCTCACCATTACTATATGATGCATAAATGTAGATGGAAACTGTATTGAATTAGTGTCTTATTATTAACATGGTTTGCTTTTTTGTTTTTAGCACAAAAAGGTTCAGCCAGTACACCACCACAGGAGAGAGAAGAGAGCATGCAAGATATATTAAAAATAACACAGTTTCTACAGTATGCTTTGATTCAGTGTCGAAAGGAATTTAAAAGTATAAGTACCATAAATTTTCATTCTGTTGTTGAAAAGTATGTAAGTGAATTTTTTAAGCGAGGTTTTGGTTCAGGTAAACGGGAATTTAATATGTTTTCGTATGATTCACGTCTAGATGATAAAAAATTCTTACATTCAGCTCCAAAAAATAAATCCCATATTGATAATTGTTTGCACAACTATATTTTTGAGCCAGAAAAGTATCAGTTATCAATATGCAAAGTGAAAGAACTATTTGAAGAAAATAGAAAATTGCAAGAATTCAGTCCACTTTCAGATTATGAAGGCCAAGAAGAAGAAATGAATGGTACAAAAATGAAATTTGGAAAAAGAAATAACTCAAGAGGCAAAATGATTAATTCTGGAAAACAGAAGTCATCGCATTCTTTGGATTATGATAAGGATAGAGTCAAAGAATTGATTAATTTGATTCAGTGTAGGAAAAAATATGTGGGTGGAGACTCAGATACTGATGACACGCGAAGCAAAACTATCTTAAAGAGGAAGCTTGAGGATCTACCCGAGAATATGAGAAAGCTTGCCAAAACCAGTAATTTCTCTGAGAACTGCCATCTCTATGAAGGTAAAGTAGCAGTCTGCTCATGTATGCTATTAATTAATAACCAATAATAGGGTAAATTTGTTGCATCCTGCAGTAGGGTCTACAATGTTGAAGAAAGTTCTTTTGGGATGAAGTCTTTATTTTTTTTTTTGCCACAAGTACATAGTTGGAAAAGCTTGTGTGACCCAAAAGCTGTAATAGTGTTTGATTTCTTACAGGAAATATTTCCCAGTGTGTATTCATTGTATAAAACATCACATTTTATAATTGTGTAATTTATAATTATGAGTAAGTATGCTCAGTTTAGTAATCAATTCCTTTCATATTTTCTTGAATTATAATTGGAAACATACAACGTGGAATATTGACTGTGTACAGGAAAGTTATTGAAAGGCACCCTCTGAACATTAACATTTTTGTCTTCTATTTTGGTGGGCCATAACATAACTAAATGTGCTCAGCAAGCGACTCCTAGCCCATCATTTGGGAGATTACTCTTGGTTGTGTTAGGCCCATATGTTCCTAGGAACCACGTCTGGGCCTTCTTCACACAAAGTATGTGCCGCCCTAGCCCTTTGTCTCATCTTTCTAATCCATGAACTTTTAAAGTTACTTAAATCAACATGGCGTGTCCCCACCCCCTACTCCCAATCTAGGAGTTCAGTAATGCTTGTCCTTTTTATTTTGGAGCTACACGCGTCTCTGCTCTCAGGGATCACTCCTGGCAGGCTTGGGACCACATGCAGCGTGAGAGAGAGATCAGATCTGAGTGGGCTGCAAGCAGGGCATGCACTTTACCCACAGTACTATATCTCTGACCCCTTTTTACCTTTTGTTTTTCTTTTCATCTTTTTTTTTTTTTTTGTTCCCTGTGTTTGAATTTTAGTTGGATTGAAGATAGATGTGAGAAATCCGTGTCTTAAGTTTTTCAGTACTGCAAGTAAATTTAAGACATTTTTTTTTTTGTTTTGTTTTTTGGGTCACACTCAGCACTGCTCAGGGGTTCCTCCTGGCTCTACGCTCAGAAATCGCTCCTGGCAGGCTTGGGGGGGACCATATGGGATGCCGGGATTCGAACCACCATCCCTCTGCCTTACCTCCATGCTATCTCTTCGGCCCCCTTAAGAAGACATTTTAATCTAGCAGTTACAATGCTATTTCATAGCATAAAATGTATTCTTTGGCATTCATGAAACTTTGCTAGAACAATGTAGGTTTTTTTTTTTTTTATTGTAGAGCTACCTTTTCCATTTTTGCTTCTTACTAAACAGTTTTACTTTATTTAGTTAATTTGTTTTTGGGCCACTCTAGCAGTGCTCAGGGGTTACTCCTGGCTCTGCACTCAGAAATCACTCCTGGAAGGCTCGGGGGACTTGATGGGATGCCAGGGATCGAACTCAAGTTGTCCAGATGCAAGGCAAACATTACCCACCGTAAGATCACTCTGATCCCATAATTTTTACTTTACTGTTTCTAAATTCATTGTGTCTTGGAATATACCACATTCGCCAGATCCTTTTTACACAATTCCATTAGCAACCTATATTTGTGTCCTGAGTCATATTTTTTCTTTTTTTTCTTTTTTCTTTTTCTTTTTTCTTGCTGCACCAGAGCCTCACTCAAAAAAAGCATGCCCTCTACCACCGAGTGACATCTTACCTTCTTCAGTCACTTTTCATTATTTGTTCTTTACTTCCTGTATTATTGAGTTTATTGTTCATTAAGATGAAATTTAAGAATTAATTTTGTGTATTACATATTTCAGAAACCGGGCCCAGAGAGATAGCACAGTGGCGTTTGCCTTGCAAGCAGCCGATCCAGGACCAAAGGTGGTTGGTTCGAATCCCGGTGTCCCATATGGTCCCCCGTGCCTGCCAGGAGCTATTTCTGAGCAGACAGCCAGGAGTAACCCCTGAGCACCGCCGGGTGTGACCCCAAAACAACAAGAACAACATCAAAAAACGTATTTCAACAACCTCAATATTGGCCATCATAGAGAAATTTTTAAAAATTAATTAATTTGGGGCTGGGAAGGTGGCGCTAGAGGTAAGGTGTCTGCCTTACACGCGCTAGCGTAGGACGGACCGCGGTTCGTTCCCCCGGCGTCCCATATGGTCTCCCCAAGCCAGGGGCGATTTCTGAGCTCATAGCCAGGAGTAACCCCTGAGCGTCAAACGGGTGTGGCCCAAAAACAAACAAACAAAAAATTTAATTAATTTTACTTTAAAATACTCCAACTTGGTAAATACATAAAAAAATGAAGGTTATGATAGGCTGAAGAAAAAACACGAAGAATATTCCAGAGAACTTTTACATTTATTGCAAGAATTTCTATTTCACCATACTAGCTCCAGTAATATTCTTTTCTTACATTACTTATCAGCTATGTGTCCTCCTCCCATTCCCCCACTGTTTTTACTCATTTTGGACTATATTCAGGAATAGAGCTTGCCTTGCTGCTGGCCTGGGTTTTGAGTCCCAGCACCCCATTTAGTCCTTGGAGCCCCACCAAGAGTGATTGCTAAACACAGAAGTAGGAATAAGTTCTGAGCATAGTTGATTAATAAGTTCTGAGCATAGTTGATTAAGCTCAAAAAGGGAGGGGGGCAGAGAGATAGCACAGCGGTAGGGTGTTTGCCTTACACACTGATCCAGGACGGACAGTGGTTCGAATTTCACGCTGCCGGGTGTGATCCAAAAACCAGGGGTTGCTCCTGGCTTGGGTGGGGGAGCATATAGAATGCTGGGGGATTAAACTGGTCCATCCTGGGTCAGCCTTATGCAAGGCAAATGCCCTACTGCTGCATTATTCTTAAAAGCTGCCTTGTACTCCTGTAGTTAATCTTACCTACCTCGGGGCCGGGCGGTGGCGCTGGAGGTAAGGTGCCTGCCTTGCCTGCGCTAGCCTAGGACGGACCGCGGTTCGATCCCCCGGCGTCCCATATGGTCCCCCAAGAAGCCAGGAGCAACTTCTGAGCGCATAGCCAGGAGTAACCCCTGAGCATCACAGGGTGTGGCCCAAAAACCAAAAAAAAAAAAAAAAAAAAAAAATCTTACCTACCTCACTACTGATTTTCCTTTTTTTTTTTTTTTTTTTTTTCGGTCTACAGATTAGTTTTGTCTTTTATATTTCATATGATTACAATCATTTGTTGTGGTCTCGATTGCTTTGATTTTTTTTCTTATGGTTCAGTTTACTTAAATGAAAGATCTTGACATTTCCCAGTTATACCACCATCTTCTCCGTAATGTGCATAAATTTCTGATCATTTGCCCTTTTTGTGTGCAGTGCAGTTGCCCAGATTGACCTTGCTTGTAACCATGTTTTTTCATGTTTTCTCTCATACTTTATTTTGTACAAGTTTAGTGTACAGTTTTATAGGTGATTTTATCTCTTTTCCTCGCTTTGCTATGAATTTAAGTAATCTAATCATTGAAAATAAAGCTTAAGTTTTAAGAGTCTCATCAAGGTCTTAACAAAATGTAAGCGATAAGATAGAAACCAAATATCTCTTTCCCGTTCTTCTGTTCATTGTTAATCTCCTGGTTGATTTTGGAATTTTGGTGGTACAGTTTAAAGTAATTATCATGACTGTTGAAATCTACATATATTGTCCAGATTGCCAATTTTTTGAGTTCATTATTCCAATAATAGAATATTCAAATCACAAAAATTAATGTTTGTGTAAGGGGAGTTTTGATTTTGGTGCAGTTATGTATCAGATGGGCTAACATAAAATCTAAGCCAGCAGCTTGAGTTTATGCCTATAAATGTCTTGTGAATGATTTTAAGCATATTTGAACTTTTTTTTCATACTAGACTTTCAGACCTTGAAGAATGACTTTCCTTTCCTCTCCTTTTCAGAATCCCCTCAGTCTTTTGGCTTACTTGGGCATGAGGGTGACTTGAGATGGCAACAGCAAGATGCCTCTAACTCTGGCATTGCTGATATTCACAGGATATTTAATTGGCTGTCAGAAAAACTAGCACATGCACGCCATTCTGATGCAACCCTGACAGAGACAGTCAACAAAGCCTTAGGATTGAGTACTGATGACTCCCATGAAGAACTGAGACAAAAGCATGAGTATGAATTGAACTCTACCACAGATAAGAAAGAGTATGACCAACATGCTTTTGCAAAAATTGAAAATGTACGTTCTACGGGTACTCAGAGTCCTTTGCTAGAAATCAATACATCATCTTTAAAACATCCTGTTGCTGTCTGTACCAGTGAAGCAGGGAGTGACCCTAAACGTTTGAATGAAGTAAGCATATATCCTGATGTTTTTTTGTGTGTGTGTGTGTGAATATGTATGTGAAAAGTTACTGTGAATGTACATCAGTATTTTCTTTATCCTCCTCTAGGAAAAAAAGAAACAATTCAGAAAGTGACTGCCTAGGACAGTATTCTTTTATTAGTCCTTGTTAAAAGAAATCTATAATTAGTTTTTCATTCTGCTTTATAGGCCAATATTAACTATATGGGTATATATGCATATTAATATATTATCTGTGTATAGTCCAATATTAACTATTAACAGATGACTTTTTTTTTTTTTTTTTTTTTTTTGGTTTTTGGGCCACACCCAGCGGTGTGGGTTACAGCTCAGGGGTTACTCCTGGCTGTCTGCTCAGAAATAGCTCCTGGCAGGCACGGGGGACCATATGGGACACCGGGATTCGAACCAACCACCTTTGGTCCTGGATCGGCTGCTTGCAAGGCAAACACCACTGTGCTATCTCTCCGGGCCCAACAGATGACTTTTTAATTTCATATCAATTTCATAATAAATTTGAATCCTCAAAACATTGACCTCTGGGCCGGAAAGCACAGCGGTAAGGCTTTTGTTGTGCTTGCAGCCAATCTAGGACAGATGGCATCCCATATGTCCCCCTGCCTGCCAGGAGTAACCCCTGAGCAGCGCCAGGTGTGATCCAAAAACAAAAACAAAAAACCCCAAAACATTGACCTCTTATTTTTGATTTTGAGCCTACCTGGTGGTGTTCAAGGGTCTACTCCTGGGTAAGTGTGGGTTCCTCCTGATGGTACCCAGGAGACTGAGTCCAGGTGTCCTGCATGCAAAGCTTGCCCTCAGATTGTTGAGCTATTTCTCTGGTCCTAGCCTTGACTTTCTCTACTGAAAAAATACTGATCTTGTTTTGCTAGTTCTAATTTTTTGGGCCTGGGGACCTACACCTGGTGGTACATGGAGGGTCCATTTGGTGTAAAGCCTAAGATATTTGATCTTTACTAAAATAACTTACTAACCCTTGCCTTAAATCATTCAAATTATATTTTGAAGGGCTGGAGTGGTGGCTTTGTGGTAGGGCGTTTGCCTTGGACGCAGCTGACCTAGGATGGATCTTGGTTCCATCCCCCGGCATCCCGTATTGTCCTCCAAGCCAGGAGCGATTTCTGAGCGCATAGCCAGGAGTAACCTTTGAGCAACACCAGGTGTGGCCCACAGATCAAAAAAAAATTACAGTTTGAGGAAAAACAATTTTTCTTGTCTTTCTGGTTAAACCAGCTCAATGTTTTGGTGGAGAGGTACAGGGCACAGAGAGGGATGGCTATATGGTGCCATGGATTAAACCCAGGACTCTTGCATGCCAAGCATGCACTCCAGCGTTAGCATGTTGAATTCTTGTCCTGCCTCAAAATCTTTTTGGTTTTTCAATCCTGGAAGATTGAAGCTTTATACAGGCAAGGCAGGTACTCTTACTGGTAAGCTACATCTATAGTTCAGAAGTGTCATTTTTAACAGAAGTTTGAATATTCTAACATTTGCCTTGTTTTACTCATTTATAATGCTTAGATTGGAGCTTATAAATTCGCTTTGGAAAATCTTGATATTAAAATCAATTGGGAAGAGTTTTCACAATGTGCTTGCTATTATGTTTTTATTCTTTTTAATTTTAAAACTTTTCCTTCTTTTCAGTAACAGCTTTCACTTACCTGAAAACAAATGTGTTATGTCATCTGTCAACTATGTGATGTATATTCTTTAAAGTTAAAAAATTAATTGGGAAGAAAACTATTGAATATGTACTCTTAAATTTTAGGATTTAATTAGTGTGAATAATTTTGAAGATTGCAGTTTGTGTCCAGCTGTTTCCATTAAACGTGGATCCCGTAAACAATCTAAGTCAAATAATGTGGAAGAGACTGAAATACATTGGAAACTTATTCCAATCACAGGTAAGAGTTTGCTTTACTCAGGATTGGTTTCCTAAAAGGTTTCATTTCATTTCTGATTCTGTTCTTGTGAGTCACTGGGTGCTTCTTTTTTGTTTGCTCTTGACATACTGTTCCTTATTTTGGATAATGTAATGCTTGTTATTGAGTCTTGCTGTTTTTGGTTAGCATTAGCCAGTATCTGAAAAAGATCTAATTAATAGAAACTTGTCTGGGAGATAGCTCAAAAGGTTCCAGCACATGCTTAACATGTGGAGTCGTGGGTCAATTTCTGGGACTGCATGATTTCCCCCACACTGCGGGGAATGACTCCCTAGCACAAAGCTTAAGCCAGAAGTTAAGGTGTATTACATGCACACCTGTGCCCAAACCCTAATACACGAACACATCCAAAGTTTTGCTTTAATGGACTGCAGATGCAGCTTGGTGGTATATATGGACCCCCACCCCCCCCCCCCCCCGAAAAGAAAAAAAAACAGTAAAAAATAAAAGTTTAGGAGCCAAATAGTAAAGTCTGGGTTTGACACCTTTCATTTTCCAGATGAAAATTGCTGGCAAAATTGAGAGGAAGTAATGCTTCTTAGGCATTCAATTAAAGACTTACTATCCTCCCAGATTATTAAAGTAGACTCACAGGCTAAGAAATTGCTGTGTGGTGATTTATATAATTAAAAGATAAAATATTTCTTAATATTGTATTAATTTAGAGAAATTTGATATTTTAAAGGGTTTTAAATAATCAAACAGAAATGTCCTGGAACATAATTATTAAGATATGGGATAAGAAGGAAGAACAAAAAAGTTGGTTTTGGTTTGGGTCCATGCCTTGCAGTGCTCAGGGATTATTCCTGGCTTTGCACTCAGAAATCACTCTGTCGCAGTGGTCACCAAGCCGAGAGCTGCAATCGGCTCTTTACACTTTTTAATGCGGCTCTTCTGTGTGCCGGGCGGCTGCTCCAGGACTCAGGACTGTGTTCCTAGCCTCTGTCAGTCAGTGCTAGGAGCAGAGTCCTGAGTCCTGGAGCAGCCGCCGGGCACACAGAAGAGCCGCATTAAAAAGTGTAAAGAGCTGCAGCTTGCCGACCAGTGGCTTAGGGGAACCTATGGAATGCTAAGAACTGAACTTGGGTCAGCTGTGGATGGCAAGCATGCTACCCGCCGTGTTACGCTCTAGGCTAGACCCTGAACAAATAGCTTTTGAGAGGGATTCCCAATAACACCCAGGGAACTCGGGACCACTCCCTGTGACTCTTGACAGGCTGTGTAAGCCAGATGATTCAGTGAGGGCCCAGTGATTATGGCACCTCTCTGCCAGTGCTCGGGGACCAAGTTTGGGGCTTATACATGGGAGATATGTGCTGCAGCTCTTTTCCAACTAAACCTTTCGTTAAAAAAGAATTACTGATTCTTCCAGTGACAGTCTTTTTAAAACAAATGGGTTTTTGTGCCATTCTCAGTATATTAATGGAGAAGGTAAGCACTTTAGATGTATGATAGGCAGCTGCTTTCAGATTTACAAAACTGGAGAGTTTGGCTTGAAAGATAAATATTTAAAGTATGGACATAGTTGGTTAAACGTGATTGTTCTAAACGTGCCTCCTATGTATTATACCTTTCTGGTAGTTGTTCAGAGCCATTGCCACTTTTGAAAAAGGAAGCTGCTTACTTCCAAATAACTTCAGGTCAAAAACAGGATTGCGGGCCCAGAGAGATAGCACAGCAGCGTTTGCCTTGCAAGCAGCCGATCCAGGACCAAAGGTAGTTGGTTCGAATTTCGGTGTCCCACATGGTCCCCCGTGCCTGCCAGGAGCTATTTCTGAGCAGACAGCCAGGAGTAACCCCTGAGCACCGCCGGGTGTGGCCCCCCAAAGAAAAACCAACAACAAAAAAAAAGGATTTCTTGAACTTGTTAGCATTTGTAAAATACTTAATAGGCATCACTGCTATCTGAAGAGATTCTACAAATCTAATGAATGCTTTCCTTCAGGAGGGAATGCAAGAAGTCCAGAAGACCAACTGGGGAAACATGGTGAGAAACAGACACTGGGTGAGAAGGCTTACTTTTGCTTTTGCAAAAAAAACCATTATGCCCTCAGGATTGCTACTAGCATTTTGGTGGTTAGTAATTACAGAACACATGGACATTTTGCTGAAATCATTGGTTCATATCAAATATTTTTGGCAAAGAATGTGTTTGAAAAAAATTTGAGGGGCCAGTGATATAACATGGAGGTAAGGCATTTGCCTTGCATGCAGAAGGATGATGGTTCGAATCCTGGCATCCCATATGGTCCCCCGTGCCTGTCAGGAGCATTTTCTGTTCACAGAGCCAGGAGTAAACCCTGAGTACTGCGGGGCATGACCCCAAAACCAAAAACCAAAAAAAAAAAAAAAAAAAAAAAAAAAAAGATTTGAGGAGCCAAGAGCGGTGGTGCAGGACGTCTGCCTTGCACACACTAACATAGGATGGACCATGGTTTAATCCCCCAGCGTCCCATTTGGTCCCCAAAATCAGGAGCGATTTCTGAGTGCATTGACGGGAATAACCCCTGAGCACCACCAGGTATGGCCCAAAAACAAACAAACAAACAAACAAATAAATAAATAAATAAATAAATAAATAAGCAAGCTTCGAATATTTCTAGATCTTAAGTTTCTGTGGCAGATTTTATCTGGCATGATGACTTGGAAAGGCTTGCAAAGAATATTTTCTTAATCTACTGTGTAAAATATCTTGAAAAGCAGTCTTCATAAGTATTTGTTTTTTAATTTAAAGTTATGAAATGAGAGTCCTGAGAGAATGCAGTGGATAGGGTGCTTGCTTTGCATCCAGTTGATGTGATTTGGAACCACAGTATCCCATATGGTCCACTGAGCACCAGCAGGAGTAATTCCAGAGTGCAGATCCAGGAGCATTGCTGGGAGGAGCCTCTTCCTCCTCCCCCTCAAAAAGTTGTTTGTCTTAATAAAATTAAATTATAAGCTTTTAGGAGTAATCGGTAATGCTCACATACATTTTAGAAGAGATTTGATTAGAGATAGTCTAGAGCTGGGATATAGGCACATCCCTTACCTCAACTGTCTCTGGTTCTATCCATGGCACCACTTGGTACCCCATACTCTAGATGCAACCCTTGGGCATCCAAGCACACATAAGCCTGAGTGCTGACTCTTGACTCAGGCCTCCTGAACACCACTGGAGAAATCGAAAGTGAAATACTTCAAAAAGCAAATCTTACATTTAAGTCTGGACACTTAATTTTTGCCTTCTCAGAGTTATCCTTTATTATGAACTTCTTAGGAACATTTCCAGACTTTTTTTTAATGGGTTGTAAGCCCCACGGTACAGTGTCAAGGGCGTTCTATAATCCTTAGTCATCACATGGAATTCAAAATTTCTTGTTTTAGTTCATGTGATTGGTTTTTCTGGTCTTAATCATTTCAGGCATGGTTTTAATTCTTAGTACATTGGGCCATGTTTGGAAATCTGTGCAAGGCAAGCATCCTTACTCTACTATCTCTAACCCCTACATTAAATATTTTGCATTCAGCTGTTAAGTGCCTTTGCAGTAAGTAGTTAATGAGTGCTGTGGTTCATGGTAACCAGAAGGGTGATTGAGAAATGTCACAAGCTCTAATTTCTGTTGGAGTAGCTAAATAGTGGAAAATGTGAGTGGAAAGTAGATGGGGGGGGGGGGGGGTAAATCAATACTTAATTTGTACCAAGAGAGAATTGTAATTATGAAAACACTACCAAAGCCGCTGTTGATGCAGCTATGTTTTCCTCCATAGAATTGAATCTTTTTTCCCTGACAAATTGAAATCTCTAATGTAGAGAATCTATTAAACATATTATTACATAAAAATTTTAAAAGCAGATATAATTATCTAGATCCTGAATGTAATTCTTAGTTTGATAATGATTCCCAGAGTATTTCAGTTGTGTATTCTTTAAAACTGCCTTACATTCAGAATTATGAAAATTAAGGATATTCCCATTGGATACATCACTTGAAAAAAAATATGAATGAAGAAGCTGCTGTAACTCAGTCAGATCTATACCAACAAGAAGAAAGCAGAAATAGAAAACTTAATTTGTAATGCCAAATGGGTACTTCAAAAAAAAAATCAAACCGAATACATTCAACTTTCTTATTCTAAGTGGCTGAAATCCAGAAACCAGCTAACTTAATCAGGGCAGATAAGAAAGAGTTCATAATATTATTTGAATTTCTGTCCCGTCCAGTGCACAATTATAACTATAAATCAGTTAGAATTTTCTTCATCCTGAGTTTTTGTTTTCAGATAATGTCTTTTTGTTTTGCTCTTGTAGTAATGAACTCTTCCTATATAGGCATAACATCATCAGAAGACTCGCAGGAGGCCCTTCCCAAAGACCCTCGGATCATCAGACCCAGAAGTTCTGATTGCCGGTTATCATCTTCTCCAGTTACAGACACACTAAAGGGCACCACTGAGGAGGACATGTCAAGAGGTCAGGTGGTTACAGTGGAGGAACCTTGTGTGACAGCAGCAGAGCCTCCTACAGAGAATGAAACTACAGAGAAGACAGTGTTAGGAGAATATAACCTCTTTTCTAGGAAAATAGAGGAAATTTTGAAACAAAAGAATGTTTCTTATGTCAGCAGAATTTCCACACCTATCTTTTCAACACAGAAGATGAAACGACTTTCAGAATTCATATATTCTAACACTTCCAAAGCTGGTGTACAGGAGTTTGTGGACGGCTTGCATGAAAAACTAAATTCCATTATTATCAAAGCATCAGCCAAGGGTAAGGATTTGCCACCAGTCAGTCCTAAAGATTCTGATAATAAGAGAGCACTGAATACTCTTGGCAGTCATGTCCTAACAGTTTCTTCAAATGACTTCAACAACAAACAACTCATTGATTCACATTATAAAACTTTGAAGGATACCAACTCAAGTGAGCCGCATTTCTCTTCAACTTTGGGTTTAACGGAAATGAACCAACCCCACCAGGCCACAGAGATAATGGTGACTTCTGATCATACTATACCTGATGATACTGTCAAGGAACCTACAGAAAAAGAAACAACAAAATCATCCAATGATGTAAACATTTCTTCCCAACCAGCTCTTTCAAATTTTATAAGTCAGCTAGAACCTGAAGTATTTAATAGTCTGGTTAAAATCATGAAAGATGTGCAGAAAAATACTGTGAAGTTTTATATTCATGAAGAAGAGGAGAGTGTGCTCTGTAAAGAGATAAAGGTAATGAAGTGAGAAGAAAATAATGCTATATATAAACTTGTATTGTTCTAATCTCTGTTAATTAGAATTTTTTGTATATATAGTTTCAAATTTTAAGTGTTTTCATATAGCTTCAAATTATATTCATATAATGATGGCTAGTAAGATTAAGTTCAGAACCTGCGATCTAAAATCCTAAAATTTAGAACTGCTTTATAGTGTCTTTTTTTTTTTTTTTTTTTTTTTTTGGTTTTTGGGCCATACCCAGCAGTGCTCAGGGGTTACTCCTGGCTATCTGCTCAGAAATAGCTCTTGGCAGGCACGGAGGACCATATGGGAGACTGGGATTTGAACCAACCACCTTAGGTCTTGGATCAGCTGCTTGCAAGGCAAACACCGCTGTGCTATCTCTCCGGCCCTCTATAGTGTCGTTTTAAACATATGTATACACAAACAGATAACTTTAGACTGTTAGTTCAAGTGTTAAAGTGTTTTTTTGGGTAGGGCACTTGCATTGCATGCAGCTGACCCAGGTTCCATAAGCACATTTGGTCCCCATGGAAAAACAGCCAGGATTCACCCCTGAGCATCACCGAGAGGCCCAAAAATGACATGTCCTAAGCTTTTATCAGTTTGGGGATCTCATGTCGGTATGTTTTGTGTGTTCCTATAAGAGCTTAGGGAAATAAGGGAGGAGGCAAATTCTCAGTTTTGATTTCTTCATTAAGTTGCCTATAGTTTTGTTTTTGTTTGTTTGTTTTGTTTTGTTTTTGGGCCACACTCATTGCCACTCAGGGATTTCTTCTGGCTATGCTCTCAGAAATCGCTTCTGGCTTTGGGGGACCATATCGGACATCTGGGGATCGAGGTCCATGCTAGGCTAGCTCTTGCAAGGCAGACTGTAGCGCCACCGCGCCGACCCCTATAGTTTTGTTTTTGAAAGATGAAGCCAGCTGACACTAGGAATCTTAGTGTACATCGAAAGTTTGATATCAACTGGACAGTTTCCAGTAAATATAGTCCAATACAATAAAGATTAAAATATGTTGGGGCAAAATTAAAACATCTTGAGTATCCTACTTTAGGGCTACACAATATCCTCTTTAGATGTGACACTTGTAGGCTGCCCTTGAGAGAGCAACAGACTCATTGTGCATCAAGCTGGGTTTTATTTATGGCTCACCAAGTAGTCCATTTTAAGAAAATATCCTCTTATCTGTGGCATAAGGATTATGATCTCAGGTTACTGCAGTTTTCTTTAGATTTCACCAACAGACAAAAGTGCAAGGGACTCTGCTTGGATTGCTAGCTTGTACACAGCAATTACAGGGTCCCATGTCACCAATATAGAAGGACTTACTGGATGGAGGTCTTTTTTTCTTAGTGTAAACTTGACCTATCATGGCTGCTTACTGGTATGTGAACATAAGTTTATATGCTGACACTCCCCATGAATGATTTGGGGACTGTCATGAGTTAGATGAGCAATAGTGCTCTGAAAGTGCTTTGTAGCTTTGAAGAAGGAGTATACCATTATTACTTCAATAGCCAGGGGCGTACTTTGAACGGAAAATTGGGAGTGATGGAATATTAAACATTGGGCTTTTAGCTCTCCATAATAAGTAATAGAATTGGATTAAAGGGTTAATCCATGTTTTTTTAAATTGTTTGATTTATAATAATGCTAGCGATAGGGTATTACTCATACAATGTCACAGTTTACACCTGAATTTCCCCCTTCCTCAACCTAATCCCTGGCCCCAGTTCTATAAACCAGTTCTCTGGCTCTGTTACCATCAGCTGTTTGTATCTCTTAATTTTGTTTATTTATATCCTATATATTGAGGGATCATTCTGTCTGTCCCTCTCTGGGCTAATCTCACTCAGTATGATGCTCTCCAGATCCATCCATGTTAAAGCAGGTGCCATGATTTGTCTTGCCTTATAGTCAGTAGCATTCCATATACATAAACAGTCAGTGCAGTGCCCTTAAGCAGTTTTCTGTTAGCCGTTTCTGATGTTTGCTTGACCCTTGATTTCATAACATTGTAACATTGACTAATCTTAGTTTAAGATTATTCTGAAAGACTAGATTTTTATGTGTTTTGTGCTTCTTAGAGTATAGGCTACTGTAATTAATTTTCTAGTAAATTGTATTAGCTTATCTTTTGTATTTTTGGTGTTGAGTATATGTTAGCAAAAAGACTTTTTAATATTGATTTGGATTATTTTTTTTTTCTTTAACAGGAATATCTTATAAAATTAGGTAATACAGAATGTCATCCAGAACAGTTTTTGGAAAGAAGATCAAAATTAGATAAACTATTGATTATTATTCAAAATGAAGACATTGCAGGCTTCATTCACAAGGTAGATTATTAAGTCAAAACAACTACATATTTGGTTATAAAAACTTTTAAGAATTGTACTATTGGAATATTTACCTGGCAGGGGAGATACCATGATCAAGAAGGTGGTTTCCCCAGGGCGAGGCTTATTCATTGCCCTCCAGATGTGCTGACCTCTACGATTTTTCCAAACGTGGGAAACTCGACTGCATAATTTGTGGTAGTGGGGGACTGCGTTCACGGTCTCCCCTATTAAAAATGAAAAAAAAAATTGTACTATTGGGGCTGGAGAGATAACACAGTGGTATGGCGTTTGCCTTGGAAGCAGCCAATCCAGGATGGATGGTGGTTCGAATCCTGGCATCCTATATGGTCCCTTGAGCCAGCCAGTGGTGATTTCTGAGCACAGAGCCAGGAGTAACCCCTGAGTGCTGGGTGTGACCCAAAAACCAACCAAACAAACAAAAGTACTGTCTTTGAGGTTAGAACTATTTTTTTAAAAAATATTTTTAAATATATTTTTAAAAAATATATATGTTTATATATATTTTTAGAAACATAGTAATTTTATTTATTTCAATATTTTTTGGTGGGGCTGGAGAGATAGCACAGTGGTGTTTGCCTTGCAAGCAGCCAATCCAGGACCTAAGGTAGTTGGTTTGAATCCCGGCGTCCCATATGGTCCCCCGTGCCTGCCAGGAGTAACCCCCTGAGCACCACTGGGTGTGCCCCCCCCCAAATACAAAAATAAATTTTTTTTTTTGTTATTTGAGCCACACCCAGCGGTACTCAGGGGTTACTCCCGACTCTGCTCAGAAATCACTCCTGGAAGGCTCAGAGGACCATATGGGATGTTGGGAATTGAACCCAGGTTGATCATGTGCAAGGCTGTACTCTTGCTAGGGCCCCAATATAGTAATATATTAAAGAGATTCTAAAATGTTGGTAGGTTTGGGCCGGAGAGATAGCATGGAGGTGTAAGGCGTTTGCCTTTCATGCAGAAGGATGCTGGTTTGAATCCTAGCATCCCATATGGTCCCCTGTGCCTGCCAGGGGCGATTTCTGAGCATCGAGCCATGAGTAACCCCTGAGCGCAGCTGGGTGTGACCCCAAAACAAAAAAAAAAAGTTGGTAGGTTTTAGGATTTGAGGAGTCACAACAATAATATAACAGGTAAGTCACTTACTTTCATATGCAGCCTACCAAGTTTGATCCCAAGCATAAGATTTGGTTCCCTGACCACTGCCAGGAGAGATACCTGAGCTCAGAGCCAGAGTAAGCTCTCAGTGGGTGTAGCACCCCCCCAGTATAAGAATTTGAAACTTAAATGATCATTAGTGAATCAGCTGTGAGCTTGTATGTACTTCTAACATTTTAAACTGCATTATATCGCAGACCTTATTAACCTAGTAGAATTACTAAGACTACTAATTCCTTAAATGCCAGTTAGTCTGTTGATTGTATTCTCATTTATTTGTCTTGCTAGCACATATTTGTGCCCCCCTCCCCCCCCCCCCCTTTTTTTTAAGAAAAACAGTCCCCTTTCTACCTATTCCTACAAATGAGTCTCAAGTCATAAAGCTATTAAAAATCTTTCTGGTGTCATGACTTAGTTTTGTAATCTGATTTGAATTTATATTTTTGTGCTGGTTTTTCAGAGGTTATACACAAAGAGAGCCACAGTGCTTTTTTTTTTCTTCTTTCTCTTTTTTTTTTTTTGTGGGGGGGGGCACAAGTTGGATCTGGCAGTATAGTGCCTACTCAGGAATTGCTCTAGTGTGCTCAGGGGAATCATACAATTCAAGGTATCCTGGTATATAAAGAATGTTCTCAGCCTTTGACCTATCTCTTCAACCCCCAGAGTGTGTTTTGCTAGACATTTTTAGTTAGTTCACACTTAAAATCTCCGTTTTCTCTCCTTAATTCTTTTTCCCCTCCCCCCCTTTTTTAATATGTGTGTGTGTGTGGTTTTTAAATAGGTACCTGGTTTGGTGACTTTAAAGAAACTTCCCTGTGTTAGTTTTGCTGGTGTTGATAGTCTAGATGATGTTAAAAATCATACATACAATGAATTGTTTGTATCTGGAGGTCTTATTGTGTCTGACGAATCCATCTTAAACCCAGAAGTTATCACAATTGGTAAGATTTTAATATTTTTCTATTTCTTCTCAAATAATCATAGATAACTAGTAATTTCTCTCATTTTCTTGAGCTTTCTTTTTAACTAAAATTTCTTTCTCAGTATTTTAGTCTTTTGTATCTTCTAAATATGGTACAAAACAAGGCTATTTGTTCTTTTCATACTTGGATTGCATTTTGTTTGTTATTGCCTTAATTTTATGTGTAGATCTTGTTAATTCTAAAAGATAATGTGTAGAGGATGCGGGAAGGTAGCTCAAAAGGCAGGAGCACGCATTTTATATGTGGGAGTCCCAGATTCAGTCCTGGCTATCAAGTGTACATTAATTACTCTTCCAGAAAGCGCGTCTGAGCACTGCTGGGTATGCTTTAGAAAGCCACAAAGTAATACATAGGAAAAAATGGGTGTTTTTATATAACACTAGTTCTCTGAGCACATAATTCAGTGTAGTGACTTACTGAATTAAAATATTGTTTTTAACAGAGAGCCTTAAAATTTTTTTGACATTCCTGGAAGAACTTAGTACTCCAGAAGGAAAGTGGCAGTGGAAAATCCATTGTAAATTTCAGAAAAAGCTAAAGGAGCTAGGCAGGTAAGATTTGAAAAAAATAAATGATGGATTTTTTTTTTTTGCAGCAGGGTGTGTGCCAAACCCACCTGACACTGAGTTTAGGAATCACTCCTGGCGGGGCTCAGGGGGGACCACATAGGGCATTAAACCCAAGTTGGTAGAATGCAAAGGAAGGACCCTCTCCACTGTACTATCCAGTCCCTGATTGTTAAAATAAAATCACATCGTCTTTCCCAGTTTTAGATGCTTTTAGATTATGGATACAGTTTAGTTTTACAGATTAGCCAGCCATAGGGAATGTAGATAGTGGATTATCATGTATATATATACATATATACATATATATGTAAAAAATTTTTTTCTCTAAACACATGACATATATTGAGACAAGAGTTTATGGGGCCAGAGTGGTGGCGCAAGTGGTAGGGCATTTGCCTTGCCCGTGCTGACCTAGGACAGACCATGGTTCCATCCCCAAGCCAGGAGAAATCCCTGAGTGTCATCGGGTGTGGCCCCAAAACAGAAAGTTTATCTCTGCAGGGTAAGAGGACTTGTGATTAGGGACACTGAACATTGAAGAGGTGATTGTCGCACTTAAAAGTCTCATCTCAAGGTGTCATCCTTAGAGCATTAGTTATTCACTTGAGAACTCCACAAAGTATCCTAGGCTCTCCTTTTCATTGTAAGATTTGCATTCTATGGTACCCACTTTGGAAATCCAGGTTTACATAATTATAAAATACTTTTAGTAATTTAAAGTCTTACCTCACTAAGTAGGTAATATTGAGTTCCAAAGGTGTGTAAGATGTATGTTATACTCTCCATCTTTCAGACAATATTCAGTAGTTTCTACTACTACTTGTTTTGCACCTCTGAGTGTGGAAGTAAATACATAACTTAATGACCTTTAATTTATTTGGGCAGGGGACATAGCCAACAGTGCTTATTCTTGGCTGTGCTCAGAGATCAAACCCAAGTCAGCCATGTGTAAGGCTAGCAAGGCTAGCACCCTACCCTAGCTCTCTGGCTTGAGCTTTTGTTTGGTTTTGTTTGGGGGCCACACCCAGCTGTACTCAGGGTTAATCACTCCCGGAAGTGCAGAGTACCTTATGGGATGCCAGGGATTGAACTTGGACAGCCATGTGGATGGCAGATACCTTTGGTTTGGCTTTACCATTGCTCCAACCCCAAGAGTTCTATTTTTTTTTTTAGGGGGGGGGTTCCCCCACACCTGGCAATACTCAAAATACTCAGGTTACTTCTGGCTCTATGCTCAGAAATCACTCCTGACAGGCTCAGGGGACCATATGGGATGCCGGGATTTGAACCACCGTCCTTCTGATTTCAAGGCAAATGCCCTACCTCCATGCTATCTCTCCAGCCCCAAGAGTTCTATTCTTTTTTTTTTTTTTTTTTTTTTTTTTGGTTTTTTGGTTTTTGGGTCACACAGGCATTACTCTTGGCTCCAGGCTCAGAAATCGCTCCTGCCATGCTCAGGGGACCATGTGGGATTCCGGGAGTTGAACCAATGACCTTCTGCATGCAAGACAAATGCCCCCTTCTGCATGCAAGACAAATGCCACACCTCCATGCTCTCTCTCTAGCCCCCCTACAGTTCTATTCTTAAAGGAAAAGATTTCTATTTCTTTTTACTTTTCCCACTGTTTTACTATTTTAGTGTAGCAAAAGGGAATTATAATTTGTTACAGTAAAATAGATTTCACTCTAAATGTGAATGGTCTGCTTCCACTCTTCCTTTCATTCCACATCATAAGGGAGTGAGCTAAGTAGTTCATTTGTCATTAGTTGCCTCAGAAATCCAGATTTACATGCTCACCTTAATTTCACAGATTGAATGCTAAAGCTCTAAATCTGTTGAGTCTTCTGAATAGTTATCAGAAGAAACATTTGGTTGAAATTTTATCGTACCACAATTGTGATTCACAAACCCGGAATGCTCCAGAATTGGACTGTCTTATCAGACTTCAGGCTCAGAACATCCAGCAACGACACATGGTCTTTTTAACAGGTAAAGAATGTCCTTTAAAGGTTTTGTACTTACGCAGCTATTATGGGACCGTGCGTGGCATGAAACTGTTATTTTGAAGTTGTGGAGGAAAGGAGTTTGTGAGAGCTAGGGACATTAACTGTCGATATATGCAAGTGTTTTATACTCAATTCTTTTTTAATTTAGAAAAGAATATTAAGATGCTTTCCAGTTATACAGATAATGGAATAGTGGTTGCAACTGCAGAAGACTTTATGCAAAACTTTAAAAATCTTGTGGGATATCACAATCTACTCACAGAAGAAAGCCTTCCAGTGCTTGGTGTTAATGAGAATCTAGAGTCACAGTCAGGTAACGTCCGTAGTTTTCATTCTCTTTAAGGCAGGGAGAAAAAGGAATGGGTTTGCCAGTTTCTGAGAATTGCAGTGCCCGTTTTGAAAGCAGTCAGTGTAAAACAGCCCAGGGGAAGTAGCACCAGTGCATTCATTCATTCCTGACGTGCGCATCACCTGCTCACCTAATAAACCAAGAGATGGTAGACTACAGACCATAGAGAAGATTATCTTCTCTCTGAGTCTACGTAAGTCTTTTTGGCTGTTCCTTTCAGCAAATGGGGTTAATAGTCTTAAAAAGAACAAAAGATTTAGCTCTCGCCATACTGAATCCTCCAACTCTCTCTAACGATTTAATTAGAAGATAGCAAGGATATTCAGAGCTGTAATCTTCTAGGAGGTGGCTTCTGCTGCTCTGGTTCTAGTTTTTAATGTAAAATGAAAGATATACTTTTGTTTTTTGGTGAAAAGCAGAGGTGATCAAACGTTTGATAGTTTAGCTAGATGTCAGAATTTTTATTTTCTACTTGTCTGGTCAAATACTGAACTACCGTATAACTTTAGATGCTGTTTTGACATTAACCCCTTTGGAGCTGGGAATTGGGATTTCCCAACATTAAGCGTGAACACATTTCGCAGAAGCTTTTAGCATCGGATTATCTGGACATTCACACCTAGTGTGAGTGTTGTGACTAAGTGAACTTGTGGCAGAAGACCAAGCTTTAAGGGATTGTGGACTTGCAGACCCTGACGCATTATATTGTGTGAGTAGTGTATGATTTTAAAACTTAAACAAATGGTGTATTTCAATAGAGGAGGACTTTTTGTGTTTTAAATGTAGCTCTTTTAGAAAACGATGATGGAAAGGATGAAGAGGATATGTCTCTGGATTCAGGGGATGAGATCTCACAGATAGAAGTGTGCAGCCATTTTCACTCAGAAAGATTGGCGAAAGAGACCAAAGGATCATGTGGGATAGATCAAAAAAAGAATATTCAAACTGAGTTCCAATCGTCTCGTGACTTGAAAGACAGTTTATTAGAAGATAAGACTGGTCAAATCGGTTCTGAAAAAAGAACTATCGATACAGTAAACTCTGCAGCAGAAAACAGCAGTTCAACTGAACGAGAGTCATATGGCAACTTCCAGGCTTATTACAGTCAGTTAAACATGTCCCACCAGTTTAGTCATCTTAATGTTCTCACTCATCAGACATTTTTGGGGACATCTTATGCCCCTTCATCAAGTCGTTCTCAAGAAGGGGAGAATTACTTTTTGTCGGCTTACACTCAGAGCTTGGATAAAGAGAACTCTCCATCTCCATTAAGTTGCAAGAAAAAGTGATTCTTCCAGGCCTATTTCAAAAGTGAAAGAATCACAGTAATTTTTAAAAAACGTTACGGACTTTGTTTCCCAAAAGCGTACAGTTTGGACAAAGGTTTCTTGTCCTTTCTTGTTTTGTTTTTATCGCCCCCTTTATTTAAATCATGATGGTCTGTAACAGTTGACAATTGACAATTTCTGAAAATTAAAATAAATATATATTTCTAACATACTGTACTTGAATGATCTCGTTGGCACTTTTAAATTTTACATTTATGTATATGTCACCTGTACTTTTAAGCTTCAAATTGAAGCCTGATAAAAATACTTGTAAAACTACATAGTGTAAATAGCAATGGCTTTACTTTTTCTTCCTGTCAGGTGATAAATGACTTTTGCTAAAATGATGTATCAAGCTGTTGTGTTTATTTTGGTTTTCAGCTTTTGTATATTTTTTGTACCAGTGATGTTCCGTACCTAAAATTTAGCTAACAGTGCAGGTACACAGGACTTAATGCCAAGCAGCATTATTTTTTTATCCTTATTAGTGTTAGCCATGTAAAAACTGCCTGTTGCTAAAATTTGGTCAGTCCTTTACAATTTTTGATCATGGTTTTCAGTACTTGTGTGGTTCTTAACAAAATTCAGTTTCATGTTATAAAAAGGATTGGAACAAACTTTGCTGTAGACTTTTACATTGGAAAAAGGTCTCAGAAAATGGAAGTTACTCTTGGAGAACACTAAGTGCCACAGGAATTGTACTAACCGAATGATGAGGAGACTGCCTCTATATTACTGATGCTGTTGCTGAAAAGTGAGTAAACAGGATTTATACAATTTTACTAAAGACCAGATGTATAAATTAGACTTCTGAATGGTTTTATAATAGAAAAAAACCTTTCTTAGAAAACAATCCTATTTGAATTAAGAAAAATACTGTCTGTAAATACATCGTAAGGTAAGTAGCAAGTTTTTATTGGACTTTCTACCTGAACAGAAAAAATTTTTACTAAGTTTTGACAAGTGTTGTACATAAATGAAGATAATATGGCATTTTACTACATGATAAAAATAAATTTTAAATTAAGCATTTGAAAAATAAAATTAAGCACAAGCACATCTTATAAATCTGGATAAAACAGAAATAAGGTATGGCATTCCAAATTTAGGATAAAAAACTAAAATTCTCTTCTTGACTTAAAACCAAGGGCATGAGATTAGTTTCCAGCTCCCTTTGCTTCTGAAGAAGGCCCTGAAATGATATATATTAAAAAATGTTAAGATGTTGTACATACACTTACTTTAAGCATTCATTAATAACCTAATTATTTGGCCAAGCTTTATCTTTTCGTGTGGGTAGTACATATTTGTGTAATCATTTCTTAAAAGCAAATCTTCGTAACTGTGGAGCCAAGGTATTCTTGCTCACTAGGTGCTCCAAAACAGACCATTGTTTTCCTTCAGTGCATCAACCAAAACCTTGCTTCGTACTGTCTGAAAGGCCTTGACAAATGTGGCTGAATGTTAGAGTAATTTAACACTTTATTGGTTATATAATCCTGTGCTAGTGGGATATTCCTCTAGGTTTTCAAGAGTTTGGGGCGGTGCAGGGAGAACCACTGAGGTTAGCTGGCAAATGAAGCCCGGGAAAAGGCCCTCCTAAAGTGGGCTAGTTTATCCCAGATATGATAATGAGTACGTAGTGAAGCAAAACCAACTTTGCAAGCCAATACAGTAACGGATCTGTGCCTGTAAGGTCATGCATATTGTTTGAGACACTGCCACGGTTGCTTTTAAAAAGGCATATAAAACTGCATAATTGTCTCTTCCTATGGTTTTAGGGCCTCACTGAATCATGTTTTTGCCATTCGAATGTAAGCACTTTTATTTCAATAAAAAATCTTTTATGTAACTGTCTCATGATTGTGATACTGACAGCGTCGTAAATCATATAATGTACTTTAATGAAAACAGCCCTCCGTGGGGCTGGAGAGGTAGCACAGTGGTGTTTGCCCTGCAAGCAGCCAAGGCAGGACCTAAGGTGGTTGGTTCGAATCCCGGCATCCCATGTGGTCCCCCGTGCCTGCCAGGAGCTATTTCTGAGCAGACAGCCAGGAGTAACCCCTGAGCACCGCAGGGTGTGGCCCAAAAACCAAAAAAAAAAAAAAAAAAAAAAAAAAAATCCCTCAGTAAATCAGAAAACTTGTGCTTAGAAAAAAAAAAATCATACCTGTCTCAGTTCTGAGAGCCCCTTAAGAATTGCTTGTTGTCGATCCCGGTTTTTCACCAGATTGGGATTAAGAAGTGGATCCCGGACATGGTCAAAGAGCTGTTGTTCTTGGTCACAGTCTGAAGACAAATGAAACTGAGTCAGAAAAGTGTCTACAGTTCAGGATTCCCAAGAAACTTTCCCCACTTCACAGGTTGAGGGTGCGAGTGAACTTGGGATGAGAGAGAACGGATCTCTTACTGTGCGGATCTTGACGCTGGGGCTCCTGGGACGCAGGCCTAGACAGTGGCTCGTCTGGATCAAGATAGTAAATCTCATTGGTTCTGACATAAGGAATAAAGTGAAGTGGTTCAAAAGTCCCATGTGATGATTCTGGCAGACTGTGTCCCTTGGTCAGATGTTCTCTCTCATAATTATTTTTTAGTGTTTGTTGTATCTCATTTTTCACCGCTGAAATCGGTGGTGACTGAGACCTACATTTTCCAAGAAAGTACAATTGGGGACTATACTTTAGGACGAAATGACTGAATGTTTCCCCAATTACCTAATTCTTGCTCACTTATTTAAGAACATAAAGAGAGGCTTGAGCCCTGAGGCCACACGGAGTGAGTGACCCATGTACAGGGAATGAACCTGGGTCAGCCACATGCCAGGCAACGCCAACGCGTTATATACCATCATCTCTCAGGCTCCAGGGTTTGTTACTGATGCTCTGAAGGAAATATTCGAGTGAGTTTACTAATTCTTATCAAACAAAGAGCATGGCGTTAGGCCACACCCAACCAAGCTCAGGGCAGTGCTTGGGGGAACCATATGGGACGCAAATGATGGAACCCAAGTTGGCCACATGCAAGGCAAGTTCCTAACCTCTGTACTATCATTCCAAACACTCGTAAATCATTCTATAAAACTTAATGTCATCTGAGCTATCAATAAGGCCGAATTATAAGATGTATGCAAATTACATAAAACTCTTGACCCGTAAGTTAAATTTTAACATCACTAGAGAAATAGTATGCCACATTCCCTGCACGCTTAAGACCAGCCTTTAAGCTTTCAATAAAATGTCAGCCATCCTTATCACGTAGTTAAGAAAAAATAGGTGATACGTATGTATATGATACATATATCTTGATTTTATCTGCATCTTAAGAAAGCAGTAAGGAAATACAACATACCTTTCCTTGCTGACCAAATTCCTTTTTAAAGACTCTTCCTAGAAGATAGAAAAATGCAGTTAGTTAACATGTCCCCATAGGTATTTTTTGTGCTTACTTGCTAATCTGAAATATTCAGGGGACCAAGAGGGTACAGAATGTAAGGTGCTTGCCTTGCGTGTGGCCAACGTTTTGATCCCTGACACCACCTGGTCCTAGCATAATGAAGACAGTATGGCACCAACTGTCCCACCGCCACCACTAAAGTATTTAATGCCAAACACAACTCCAGAAAATCTACTTTTTATAGATAAGCCTTTGTACAAATGATAATCAGCTTCTGACTATCAAAATATAAAATACATCTTTTTCTATAAGGGACCAGGTGAAATTTAAATACACTGAGTTTATTTGGAATTTAAGGTTTCTGTTGCAAGTATTATAAAGCCCTATTCTTCCACATTACCATAAAAAGGGTAAGTGTTGGGCCAGAGAGGTGGCACTAGCAGTAGGGTGTTTGCCTTGCATGCACTAACCTAGGATGGACTGGTTCAATCCCCCAGTGTCTCATATGATCCCCCAAGCGAGGAGCAATTTC
The DNA here is from genome assembly GCF_024139225.1 of Suncus etruscus. Lineage (NCBI taxonomy): Eukaryota > Metazoa > Chordata > Mammalia > Eulipotyphla > Soricidae > Suncus > Suncus etruscus. The sequence continues at coordinate 129,678,281 of NC_064854.1, read as the reverse complement.
TGAGCGCGTAGCCAGGACTAACCCCTGAAAGTCACAGGGTGTGGCACTAGAACAACAAAAAAAGGGTGAGTATTCACAAAATCAGGCAGCATGTGTGTTTTCTGACCGAAGCGAATTCTGTTACTAAAGCAAATTCTAGAACTCATTAAAAGTGGATTCCTGAGAACTGTTGGGTGTGGGCACAAAACAATCTTGTTCCTTTTAATAATTTAGTATGTTGTTTTTTGGGCCACATTCAACAGCATCTGGGTTCCTCCTGGCTGCACTCGGAAATCGCTCCTGGCAGACTCGGGGGACCATGTTGGATGCTGGGGATTGAACCAGATCTGTCCCGGGTTGGCCAGTGCCCTACTGCTGTGCTATTGCTTGGGTCCCTGTATTTGCGTTTTGGTTCTGAATCCTGGCCTCAGTGCAGGGGGCTGGTGCTCTGACGATCGGATTGAGCCTCCCATATCCTTTTACCTTTCTCAGGAGTCGCCACCTGAACTCTGTTTCTTGATTAGGTGAGTGATCTACGGGTGCAACGTCTCTGTTTTGACAGAGATGTCCAGGATGATTCCTTTCTAACAAGTGAAGCAGTTCCATCTGCCTTCTGACTTTCTTTTCTTCTCTCTGCCTTTGAAGCTCTTTAGGATACTTTTCAGAGGCTGGAATATACCTTTTGAGTGGTTGGTTTATATTCCAGTCAGGTCTTTTTGGACATTTCCTCAGATGTTTCATCTGCTTCTCTGTTCTTGTGCCTTGCCGCTCATTAGACCAGCTGTTTTCTTTTTCTAAGTTGGCTTCTTTATTCCCGTTAAACTGTTCATTAAATTCTGCAGGAATCTCAGGAGACGAAGAGCTTCTGGTCTCCCTCTCTCTTACTGATCCACGGTGTGATTCTGCGTTGGCACATATCCCCGTGTTTAAGTCCTCTTTTAAAAAAAAAGTTGATTTTTTTTTTAAAGGTTGGCTAAATATATATTAATAAAACCATTTATCATCTTTTCTAAAAACATTTATTCTAGCTCTTTGAAGGTTTTTCCTTCTTAAGCTCTGGAGAGACAGTGTACAATGCAAAGTGCCCAAGTACGGTTGTCTTTTAGGAAGGTAAAAATGTTCTAAACTTTCTTGTGATCGTGGTTATGTACCTCTGAATATAAAACCAGAATTGAACTTTTTATTTAAAGAACCGAGGATTACAAAGTTATTGATAGTTGAATCTTAAGCATATGGTATTTTAATGCCAATCTCACCACCAGTGCCAACTCCCACCAATTCTCCCAAACTGCCATCCCCCAACCTCTCTCTCCTATCCCATCCTCTGCCTGCCATCTTGGTAGGTACATTACAAAGTTCAGTGGTTAGATTCACACACACCTCCTTAGATAGATGTAGGCAATCAACAGCTAATCTACTCTGTAAATTTGCCTATCACAGGTATTTCATTTAATTGGAATTGTTCCATATGTCATCATCTATGTCTGGATTCATTCCTTTTTATTACTGAATGCTTTATGCATATTTCCACTTTTTTTTTTTTAGCAGCTTAAGATCTCCTATCTTCAGTTTTGCAGGTACAGTGATACTACTCTCCCATATCAATAAAACGAAAGCCTCAACACCTGTTCCCCCCCCCCCCCAATTACTTCCCTTTCTCACCTTCTTACTTCCTGCCTGGATTTCTTTTTTCTCTGTCCTTTTCCTCACTAGGCATCTATCTCCCTTTTACTACACGTTTTCTTCATCCAGTTAGAATTGGTGGTGGTTGTTTTTGGGCCATACCTGGTGATGCTGGGGTTGCTTCTGGCTCTGCACTCAGAAATTGCTCCTGGCGAACTTGGGGAACCGACCACATGGGGTGCCTGGGATTGAACCCGGGTCCGCCCTACCACCGTGCTATGGCTCCGGTCCAAGAATGGTAGTTTTTTAATGATGGAAGAGGGTGATAGCTCAAAGGCCAGTGTATGTGTTTTGCATACTGGCACCTTGGGTTCAATCCCAGGCAGCACATACTGCAGACACAACAAAGCAACATACAGGGCAGGGAAAGCTCACGGGGCACAGGCATGCCTCACATACACTGAGCCACAAGTTCCATTCCCAAAGCAGGGCAGGTGTAATTCTGGCAGACCCCAGACACCATTGTCTGGAGCACTGGTGCCAGAGCCAGGCGCCTTTCTTGAAATGGCCCCTTAGTGCAAGCTCTTCCAGCAAAATTGTTTTGAATAATGTATGCAATGCGAATCTTCTCAATAAAGCTATTGGAGAAGATGAAAATCAGGGGATAATCCTTTTTCTAACCATTTCTGAAAGCCTCAAGTCCTCTCATTTTCACACCTTAAACCTTTAGACATTTACCTGTTTGTACACCAGTATCTTTCTTGGGAGAGGTTCTGGGATTGATATATGTATTTATTTGACCACTGACTTCATCCAAGCCATGCCTTGAATCCAAAAGGAGAGTGGATGTATTCCATTCTGGTTGTACTGTATCAACTGGCAAAAGAAATAATCCAATCAAAATGAGTTCAGGAATATTAATAGTATTGTTCAGAATGTAGCTAAATGGTTGAGGGGTGCAGATTCCTAAGCAGGAGGCTGGAGGGAAAGAACACAGACTAGAGGCAGAGCTAACTGATCTGCCAGAAAGAATGGACTTGCAGCCAGCCTACTACTCGGGGTGTCCCTCACCAGGGTCCCTCCCTCCCATGCCTTCTGTGGCCACCAACATAAGCTCCCCTGAGGAAGACTCCCAGCCAAAGCATGTTCAGAGGAACGTTCACAGCTATGGCAAGCACTAATCAGAAAGCAAGACCGCTCACATAAATAACTTGACCACAGCACACAAGGAACTACAAAACGACGAATTCTTCAAATATTAATAAGACTTTCTGGGCCAGAGCAATAGTAAGTACAGCAGGAACGGTATTCACCTGGCACGTGGCTGGCCCAGGTTCAACCCCAGGCTTCCCATAGGGTCTAGCCCCATTAGGAGTAATTCCTGAGTGCAGAGCCAGAAGTAAGCTCTGAGCAACACCTAGTGTGGCCCAAAAACAAACTAAATGAGTATCACCACTAGATCTGCCTTAAAGTCATCCCAGTAAGACATTCACCTTGAAACAAGTTGGAGCTAAGTCACAACACCAATGTAGGATAGAAGTCCTGGGGTCTGGGGGAGATGGGGGGGGGGGTTGTTAAGGTAGGTCCAGAGCCTACCCATTTTTGATACTCAGCACCAGAGATGATCCTCTGACAACTGCCAGGAGTGATCTCTGAGCACCCAGGAATAAGCCCAGCCCCCTCAGCCCCATTCCCCGAAGATAATGTAATTTGGGGGCTAAGGCGATAGATAGCTCAGGGGTCAGGGGGCTATCCAGCACGTACCAGGGCTTGAGTTTGAACCCCAGAGCCACCAGTCGTGGCCCCAGAGTTCTCCAAGCACTGCAGTGCGCTGCTGGGACTGAGCATGACCGGTCACCCGGTTAGCCAAGAGTCCCTGGGGGGACTTGCCAACGGGAAGGGCCCCTGCAAGTACGGATTTCACTAAGAAGTTTATACACCAAGGCAGTAATGGCGATGTAGGAAATACTGCTGATTCTGATACAAGTTAAAATACAGAGCATATATTTTGAGTATATGAAGAGATGCCATTCATTGGCAGCAAAAGCAGGATTATTCAAGTGCAAAAACTGTTAGCTAGCCAAGAAAGCTATCAACAAAATAAAAAGCCTATGAAACAGGAAATACTTCACAAAAACATCTATTTCATCAAGGAGTTGGTAGGAAGATAAAAAGAAAAAAACTCAAAAACATGAAAAATGGGTCGAATAGACATTTTTCCAAAGACATTCAAATGGTCCCAGTACAAAAAGGTGCGGAACATCATTAATCATACATCAGAACCATCATGAGCTCTCATCTCATACCTCTTAAGTTATTATCTATGGCAATCACAATTTTTTAAATTTAAAAACTGAAGACTTAAGTGCTACCAAGGATAGGAAGGAAAAGGAATCCTTGTGTGTGCGAGGTTGACGGAACGTAAACAAATGAGTTTAGCCATCATGGGAAACGATATGGAGGTTCTGCATGAAATTAAAAAACGACTATATGTATGTATTGAGTATTTATTCCATGTTCATTATGGAACTTTTATTTAAAAAGATTTTTTTTTTTTTGCTAGACCTAGCAGCACTCGGATTACTTCTGGCTCTATGTTCAGAAATCACTCCTGGCAGGCTCGGGGGAACATATGGGATGCCAGAATCGAAGCTGTGTCCGTCCTGGGTGGGCGTGTGCAAGGCAGATGCCCTACTGCTGTATTATTGCTCTGGCCCCTAGTTTTTATTTTGTTTTATGTTGCAGCCACATACGGCTACGCTCCGTGGTTTCTTCTGGCTCGGTGCTCAGTGGTTACTCCCTGTGGGGAAGCATGTAGAGCTTGGAATTAAGGGCCTCACATCACATAGCACTGAGCCACATCTCTACGCCCAGCACAACACTGACTAACAAGCAAAACCAGGAAGCAACTAAAACGGCCAGTGGCTGGACTGAACAACATGCATACACACGCACACACATGTACACAGATGCACTACAACAGTATTCAACAATAAAAAGGAACACACAGACATTTGCTTGAGAGAATTGTAAGTAAAATAAGTCAGCAAAAGACAAATAGGGCACAACCTCTCATCTTCTGAAGGGATGGACTGGAGGAACCTGCAGTGCTCAAAGGCCATTTTATCATCGTATCATTTGGCAGGGCCAAACCTTGTTTTATTCTATTCTTTTCTAGGCTCTTGTACGTGAAATATTAAGTAAAATTCTAGTTACAACACGAGAACCGGTCTGCACTAGAGCTTACCGCTAAGAGGGAAAGAGGAGGCAAAGAGAGGGCTGAAGAGAGGGACAACACTGGGACAGTGGCGGAGGCAAGCAGACACTCTGGAGGGCGTGGAGTGGGAATGCTGCTGTATGCATGACCTCTATCATCACAGTATTGTAAACCCTGGGCCTCAAATTAAGAAAGATTTCAATGATAAAAAGGAGCCAGAAAGACAATCCAGTGGACAATCCTGTGTTTAGGATGTTTGCCTTATAGCACTTAACTCCAGTTATTTTTAATTTTAAAAACTGATTGCCATAGATGATAATTTAAGAGGTGTGAGGAGAGAGCACATGATGGTTCTAATTTATAGTGAATGATGTTCAGCACCTTTTTTACTGGGACCATTTGAATGTCTTTGGAGAAATGTCTATTCGACCATTTTTCATGTTTTTGAGTTTTTTGCTGTTGAGTTTCTTTTATCTTACTACTAACTCCATAATGAAATAGATGTTTTTGTGTAATATTTCCTGCTTCATAGGCTTTTTTTATTTTGTTGATAGCTTTCTTGGCTATCTAGTAGTTTTTGAACTTGATGTAATCCTGCTTTTGCTGCTAATTAATAGCATCTCTCCATATACTTAAAATAAATATATTTGTCTCTATATTTTAACTTATACCAGAATCAGCACTGCCAGAAGTGATCCCTGAGCTCAACACCAGGATGAAGTTCTGACCACCATCACCTCAAAGCAAATGAAGTTCCAGGCTTACCACCAAGGTTTTTAATCAGTCGAGATGTATCGTGTCCCTTTTGAGATAATTCTCGAATTCTCTGTTCCTGTCTGAGTCTCTGTGCCAGCTCCTGTGCCTGCTGCATTGTCCGGAATAGTTCATGTGTCTTGAGAGTCATTATTTCCTGTCAACAGCGAAGTACACAACGGTGTCACAGAAAGCATCCAGCCTGCACACGATCCATCTCTTTGCTAAGCCCCTGTGACCTGCCAGGCACGATACGAGATACTGAGAGACTCTCACCTTTGATTCTTACAATGCAAGTGTGTTCTTGGACCCACTTACATTGGTTTGATCCCCAGCATCACATATGGTCCCACGTGCTTGCCAGGAGTAACCCCTGAGTATCACCGGGTGTGGCCCAAAAACCAACAACAACAGAAAATCAAAACAGTAATAAAAAAAAAAAAAACCAGCCTCTGAATTAGTCCCCCAAGCACCACCACTGACTGAGCACAGAGCTAGGAATACCCCTAAGCACAACTGGTTGCAACTTAAACACCATTCCCTCTGCCCCTGCCCTCCCCCAAAAGGGGGAAACCCAGGGGACAGGGAGAGAGCTCATCAAAGGGGTCCTTCAGCACCAGCAAACTCCCAAGGACCACTGAGCCCAAGCAGCATGCGTCATCAGACCCAACGACCAAACTCAGACCTGCCTGCACTTCTGGGTCAGGGCTCACGAGGTAGCCCCTGGCCAGCCAGCACAAAGGCAGATGATGCCCTTGAAGCACAAACATCCATTTCACTCTAGCATGTTAGTTCACTATGGTCCAAGGAGACCGCTGCTTTACACGTTGGAAAGCAGGGTTTGACCCTCGTTCTACACTGTCTCCTGAAAACCGAAGCAACATGGAACCATAGTCCCCGAAGTACTTCTAGGTGTGGCCCAAATGACAAAACAACAAAAGTAGAATGTGAATACCTACTTCCTTTCGTTTTTGCTTAAGCATGTCTTCTTCATACTGTTTCTGCATTTCTTCTCGTTCTCGGGCTAAGCGGCGCTCCTCTTCTTGTTCTTCCTTCCTTCTCTGCTCTTCTTCCAGCTGCTTCTTCCTGCGTTTCTCTTCGACCTGAGCAGCGATGGCTTTCTAGTCATAGTCACGTGAAGTATCATCACAAAAAGAAAAACAACATGAAGTACCTGTTGTTTCTAGCCTAAGTTCCTCTAGAGACAGGAAGTAGTATTCATAAGTGAGTTTCCAATGTATTTATCCTGTCTTCACTGTCAAACTCTACATGCCTTTGGGGGTCAGGATTAGCTGTATCACAGGACTGGCCACAGCATGGGTTTATTCTGGATTATTAATTTCCATTTGCTGAGCTATCTACTGGCCACGACTGCTTAGTAAGAGAACACTTACCTGATGTTCTAACTGTTTCTGCCGTCGCCTGTCTCGTTCTTCAATCTGAGCTGGGTCCAAGAGAGCAGTCATAGAACGAAGAAAGCTAGCAAAACAGACATATTAGCTTTAAAAACTCCCAAAACATAGGAACCAGGTGTTAACTCATTTTGTGGAAATATTTAGCTGTTTATTAACTGTGGAAATATTTAACATTTATATTGTAAAGAAAACCACCAAACCTAAAACCAATTCTCTCTCTCTCTCTCTCTCTCTCTCTCTCTCTCTCTCTGTCTCTCTCTCCCCCTTCCTTCTCTCTCTCTCCCCATCCCCGCAGTTCCTTCCCTCCTACTGATGCAAGCCTACTGTCTTAGACATCAATACATACTGAAGAATGGACTTACTTTGTTTTTTGACTGTTCACCATAACCGAATCCCGAGCGGGTCTTGTAAAAGTCTCCTCCTCTGATGGCTCAACCTGGCTCTCTGTTGCAGGTGTGTAAACACTGCTGATATCGGTCAACTCCTGAGTGTCTGGAGACACACACAAGTACTCTGGTTGTTTGTGTGTGGACCGAGAGGACAGCTGAGACCGAAGATCAGGATAGTTCTTCAATGAATCGAAATGCATTGCCCATCTTTCAGGCTCCTCCCCCTAGTCGGGACAAACAGGGGTTTTCTCAACTGTTTTCATCTATAAAGACCTACATGACACGCCATTTCTGAAAGTTCCTATGCGACCTTAAGAATGAACAAAACCGGGCCAGGCGATAGATAGAGCAGGGGAGGGAGTTTGCCCTGTATAAGGCAGACCAAAGTCCGCAGAGCTCCAACGGGAGTGGAGAGTGGATCCTGGAACACAGAGCCGGGGGTAGCCCCTGGACACAGCTGGATATGGCCCCAAGACGAAAGGAGAGGGAAGAGTGCTGGAGGAAGAGAGATTCTTTCTGTAGGAACGACAGCAGCCCAGCCCTGCACCCTCAGCACGGAGAGCCTGTCCCCACACCGGAAACCGTAAGGACGGCTGAATCCTTTCAGAAAACTCTGGGGCTGTTTGAACAGCGTGAGATTAGGCCAAGTCCCCCTACCAACGGCACCACTGCCCGCGGCCTCCATCTTCCCGGCGGAGAAACGTCTTGGGCATCTCAGGGAGGGCGAGGGGCCTGAGAGACGGCCCAGCTGCCGTGGGGAGGGAGCCTTCCGTCCGTCGCCCAGGGTCGGTGGCTGCTGTGGGACTCTCCGTCGGTCTGCGTCCAGGACGCCCTCGGCGACGCGAGGCGCACCGGGGGTCGGTCGGTCGGCTTGGCTGGCCGAGGGCGAGCTCGTCCCGCCCCGCACAACCAACGGGGTCTCGGAAGGAGCGAAGGGAGCGGCGCCCGTTCCTACTCACTCGACGCGGTTCCCAGGCACGGCACGGGCAAGAGACGGCGGCCTTTCCTCTGTGGCGCCGAGGCCCAGCCCACTCGACGCGGCTTTGGGCGGAGCGTCTCCCCCGACGGGCACTGCCCGGCGAGGGAAGGAGGCCTGAGCCGCTTGACCCGCAGTGAAAGCGGCTTCACGGGCGTCGGGACCACTTGGCCCTGGGGCCGGGCCGGGCTCTGGTCTCGCCACTCCCCGCCAGAACCCCTTTGGCACCACTGGCTGACCCTGCCGTAGACTACCAGGTGCGGCCTCTGCGCAACTGAAGCCGACCTGGTGGTTTGGAAGCTGGAGAGTCGAGTCACGGAGCGGCCCTTTCTGTCCATGGGAGCAGGCCGTGGCAGAGGCTGCTGTGGTCCATGAAGACAAAGTCTGGCTCCCTTCCCTTCCCCTCCCCTTTCTCTTTGGTTTTCGGGTCACACCCTGGGCGCTCAGGGGCTACTCCTGGCTCTGCCTTCAGAAATGGCTCCTGACAGGCTCCGGGGACCAGAGGGGACGCGAGGGATCGAACCCGGGTCGTCCTGAGTCATGTCAGGCAAACGCCCGATCCCTGTGCTATGCTATCTCAGGCCCCTCGTTCCTTTCTGAGAATGCGAAGAGGTCTCGGCCTGCAGCAGACAACCTGGGAAGCACCGGCGGCCGTGACTTGGAGCTCAGTGGAGCAGCCTGCCATTTCTCCGCTGGGACGATGGAGCCGTGGCTGGGTGCTGGCGGGTTTTCTGGTGGTGCAGTTGGTAGGGGGACTTGGCCTAATCTCATTCTGTTCAAAGCAGCTCCAGTTTTCAGCTCTGCTGCCTGATTGCACCTGAAAGGATTCAGCCCTTCTTACTGTTTTCGGTTGTAGAGCTCAGTAAATCCTTAGAGACTTTAGTGACACCATCAAGAGAAATAACTATCATTTTCAACTGACCCCTGTTGAGTACATTTTGATCATTCCATTTGCCTTTGTATTTTAACAAGCAATATGAAGTCCATTTATTTGTGCCTGCATGGAGGCAGGTGACGGTGGTAGGTGGAAGGTCGGAGACTCTAGTGAAGGTAAGGTCACACTGTGGGTAGGACTGGTGTTAGAACATTAATTCCCAACCCAGGAGAGACCCATGTGGTCCCCCAGCCTGCCAGGGGTGATATCTGATTGAAGAGCCAGGAGCACTCTGAGTGTGGCCCAACAACCAATCAATTAATCAATAAAGTTAAAAAAAAAAAAGCCAAGAGTAAGTCTAGAATATATTGGTTGTGAACCCAAAACAAAACAAAACAAAATTAAAAAACAACAAACAAACAAGGACCAAGGAGGGGGCCAGAGAAGTAGTATAGCAGGCAGGTTGCTTGGCCTGCATGCAGTCAACCAGAATTCCATACCCAGCACCCTCTACAGTCCCCAAGCACTGCTAGGAGTAAACTCTGAGCACAGAGCCAGGAGTAAACCCTGGGCAGTGCCGGTGTGGCACAAAGTAAAAACAAAAATTATAAACCAAAACAAACCAAAAAAGACGAAAATAGTTCAAAGGACAGAATGTGCAGAGCACAATATTCAGCCTCTGGCTCCCTCTGCGTATCACCTGGCGGCTCCAGCAATGCCTCCAAGAATGAACACAAAATAAACTTTTAGATATAAAACCATATTAATGGTTACCAAAAGTTTAAGTGGAGTAAAGGAGTAAACCCTAAGAAATAGAATTGGTACTTTTAGTGATGTATTAATATGATATACACAGATGCTGACTAGTGATATTTTATGATTCTACTAATCATAACAGCCTAATGAAATTAAGTTACAACATTCCCATTTGGCTTCAATCAGGAATTACTTTTTTACATCGTTATTCATAGCTTTTAATATTAATACATCACAATGCAGTGTTATTTAACAATAAGTACTGAATATACTTGCGTATAAGCCGACCCAAGCATAACCCGACCCTCCCAATTTTACCCTAAAAAAACTGAAGAAACTTAGTGACTTGAGTATGAGCCAAGGTGGAAAATGCAGCAGCCACTAGTAAATTTAACAAATAAAAACATATACCCAAAACAATAATTGAGGAATCGGTAAATAATTACATTTACAATACATGGTTGTTTGATATACTACTGTACCCGCGATGGCGAACCTCTGGCACGTGAGCCAGCTGTGGCACGCAAAGGCCTTGCAACTGGCACGCGGGAAGGTCCGCAATTAAGATATGTGGCGCATGCCACATAGTTTTTAGATACTAACCTCCTGTTATGAAGGTTTAATTGATGTGCTGGCACTTTGAGGAAACTCTTTGGTTTTGTGCGGCAGTTTGGGCACGTGGGCTCAAAAAGGTTAGCCATCACTGCACCGTTAACATACCACATTAACCTATAGTATTCAATGGCAACTTTAATAAAGTAAATAAACCATTTAAGTCAGTAAAGCACTGTAAATAAAAGGTTAAAATCTTGATTCCTTATACTCCCAAATGCCAGATTATAAGGATTCAAGATTTATTAACTTACAAGACTCTACTGCCTTAAATGGGGTTTTCATTCATTAAACGTGCCATTGAATGTTGTGGGGTAAATAGTTCAGTGGCATCCAGTTCAGTTCAGCCTCGACTTGTGGACTGAGCTGAAGCACCAGGGGCCCCTCCAGCAGACGGCAGAAGACGGCTGGAGACTTCGTGCACTGGATTCAGTTTTTGCATGCGCACCGAATCAAATAACCGAGTATAAGCCGAGTTTGGGTTTTTTGGCACAAATTTTGTGTATAGACAATATATTTTTGATATATATACGGTATAAATGTTGAATATATACAGTAATATCTCAAATATTTTTTATTAATTTTGTTTACTCTACTCTTTAACTTTCTGTGGCCAAAGAATTAGACTGAGGTCCCAAGTTCAAGTCTTTCAATCATACAGCCCTGGAACGCTACCAGGTGACCTTGGTGGCCCAGTGGGGAACCCTCAGCAAAAAAGGCATGTAACTTATCAGCAGAGCCCTTGTCTAGCAGGTGAGGCTCTGAATTTGAGCTACAGAGTGTCAAAAACCAAACCAATCCAAAAAGACCTTAAGATGATCCAAGGTTTTAAGTATTTATAAACTTCTGATATCTATAAAGATATCAAAAGAAAATAAGAAAATCCCTTTAAGACATTTTCTGGACTAGGATGCCAGAGCACAGGCAACAAATGAGTGAAATGAACTTCAGAATCAAAGACTGTACAACAAAAGCACACTCTGATTTTTACTGCATCATCATTGTACTCTGGCTTTTTTAGTCCAAATTTTAGTTTCTGGGTCTGGAGGAATAATATAGCAGTTAGGATACTTGCCTAGCACTCAGCCTATCTGGGTTCAAACACCTGCACTACACTACGGTCCCCGAGAACAGGGAGCACTGATCCATAAGCTCTGAGTAGTGCTGGGTATGGTCCAAAAACAAAAACAAAACTTGGTTTATAACCTTTCACTGTGTCAGGGTCACTTCATGTAATTCTGGCCATCATTATGGACTTAGCCTTGTCGTTTCAGTGTGAGCCCAAAGCCTAGGATTCTAAACACACGTACGGTTAGCATACAGCGAAAGCCAACTGGCGAGGTTTAGAGCTGCTGCCATATTGCTACTCAACCCGTTCGGCAATGAAGATCTCAGCTACGTGTGCAAGGGAGCCAAAGGCGAGTGCAGCCTCCAAGGGTAAGCCACGTGGTACACGAAGACTTACATCTTTAGCTCCTTAAACCAAACACTTCGTCTGCCAGCGACAGACTCCTCTCACATAGATCCGAGGTTGGGCTAGAGTACATGGGAGTAGGGCATTTCTTTCGCACGCAGCTGACCCAGGTTGGATCCCCGGCACACAGCATGGTATCCCAAGCCCAGCAGGAGTGCTCCCTGAGTGCACAGCAAGAGTAAACCCTGAGTATGGCCGGATGTGGCCTCAAAAATAACAAAAAAGAATTTTCCAAAACTGGAGAGAGAGTACAGCAGGCAGGGAAAGGGTTACCTGGCATATGGTCAACCCGGTTTTATTTTCTGGCATCCCGTATGGGCCCTTATGTACCGCCAAAAGTAATTCATGCATGCACAGCCAGGAGCAATAACAACCCCTAAGCATTACTGGTGTGGCCCAATAAACAGTTCTGAGGTCACACGGTGAAGTGAAACATTTCACCCTTAGATGCAAGAAGACATTCCCACTAATCTAACATCTATCTTGCATATGGATATTTGCGTCTGGATATGCAAACAAGCTCTTGAGCATGCACCATTGCTTTTTTTTGTTTTTGTTTTTGGGCCATACCCAGAGGTGCTCAGGAGTTACTCCTGGCTATCTGCTCAGAAATAGCTCCTGGCAGGCACGGGGGACCATAAGGGATGCTGGGATTCGAACCAACCGCCTTAGGTCCTGGGTTGGCTGCTTGCAAGGCAAAGGCCGCAGTGCTATCTCTCCAGCCCCATCATGCACCATTTCTATGAGTGGATGTTTGGCAATGATTGCCAACTGACACTCACTGGAAATATTAGGTGCCAGTCCTTGTAACAGTTAAAAGATTTGGAACCGTACACCACACGAAACCATTGCCAACAGCTTCAAAGAGAGGAATTTAAAATGCACGAGATGGAGCTGAAAATGGCACACAGGTTTCCGAACAATGAACTAAGCACATATGAATGAATGGCCGTGGCGATGGCATATCAGGGAACAAAAATCAAAGCTATCAGTGCAGAACCCTGAGACACAGATGAATAACTCTGTGTTTTGAAATGCGAGAGTAAATTTTCCCAAGTATAATAATGCCACCATGAGTAAGTCAACAACTGATGTGTTAACTTTGATTTTCAGACTGTGAAAAATATTTGCTAAACTGTTAAGAAGAAATGGTAAGGGGCCGGTGAGGTGGCGCTAGAGATAAGGTGTCTGCCTTGCAAGCGCTAGCCAAGGAAGGACCACGGTTCGATTCCCCGGCGTCCCATATGGTCCCCCCAAGCCAGGGGCAATTTCTGAGCCCATAGCTAGGAGTAACCCTTGAGTGTCACCAGGTGTGGCCCAAAAACCAAAAAAAGAAACCCAATTTAAAAATTGACAGAAGACGACAGGGAAGATGTCTCTTTGTGTATAGGAGCTCTAGATTAGATCCCCATCACCATAAAAACTAACAAAATTAACCACCCAGAGATTTTTTTTTCCAATGTCTTCTATCAAGTCCTATTGTGGTTTTTTGTTTTTTTTTTTTTTTAATAATTTTTGTTTTGGTTTTTAAGACATACCTGTGATGCTCAAGGGTTACTACTGGCTATGCACTCAGAAATCGCTCCTGACTTTGGGGACCATATGGGTTGCCGGGGGATAGAACCATGGTCTGAACTAGGTTAGTGCATACAAGGCAAACGCCCTACTACTTGCACCACCACTCTGGCCTCAAAGTTATTGTTTGTTTTTTTTTTTTAACACTCAGCCAAAGTGTTTTGGGGATCATAGAAAGAAAAGTCAATTCAGATTTATTTGGGGTTTTTTGGGGTCACACACAGTGGGGCTCAGGGGTTACTTCTTGCAGGCTCGGGGGTCCATATGGGATGCTGGGAGTCTAACTGGAGTCTGTCCAGGGTTGGCTGTGTGCAAAGCAAATGCCCTACCACTATGCTATTGCTCCGGCCCCAGATATCACTTCTTTTGTTAAAATGTTAGCAACAGAATGTTGCAAAACTGGGTGATAACAAGCACATGCCTTGAGCTATTCCTCACATGGAATAAAGAGCCATGCAAATAATCTAACTTGAAGCTCCTAAGAAATCTACCAGCACTGAAAAATCTACCACCAGAATTATGTATTATTTAGGTTGTTGCATAATTATTATATATTAAAATGTAAGTCGACATGTAGGGATTATATATGTGAAAAAAAAGATTAATAACTTTCATTAAATTTAAAGAACATGGGGCCTGAGTGGTGGCGCAGGGCATAAGGCAGAATCTGCCTTGCGTGCACTAGCCTAGGACGGACTGCAGTTCAATCCCCCCGCATCCCATATGGCCCCCCAAGCCAGGAGCGATTTCTGAACGCATAGCCAGGAGTAATCACTGAGCATCACTGGGGGTGGGCCCCCCAAAAAATAAAAAATAAAAAAATTAAAGAACATAATATAGTAAACAGAAGTAAATCTAAAATGATTTAGGCCAAAGGCAAATATTGGTCAAGTACTGAAAAGCACATGTATATGTATAGATATACTTTAAATAGACTATATTCCAAGTAGTGAACTATTTTCAATTATTTAAGACTTAGCTCTAGAATCTGACTGGCTCTAGGGAGTGAGCGCCCATCTATCTGGACCATGGCTACTTGATAGGGAGTCTGTGACAGAATGCTGGAAGAGCTACAAGAAGACTGAAAACAAACAAACAAATTTAGACATCACCAAAGTACAACCTGAGACGCTCTAGGTTGAGAAGCACATACTTGAACTTGATTAACAATTGATTGGACATGGATTTTCAGTCTTGAGCTCATTTCAAAACTGCGAGCAAAGCCCAAGATGTGTCCGTCTCAAATAGTAAATTCTCTCCTCACTTACTTTGCACGTGTGAGACCTGTGATGGACTCCCTCACACTTCACGGTCCCTGAGCAATGACAGGTAAGGCACCATAATAACTAGAAGAACTGTAGAGATGGGGCCGGGTGGTGGCGCTGGAGGTAAGGTGCCTGCCTTGCCTGCGCTAGCCTAGGATGGACCGCGGTTTGATCCCCCGGCGTCCCATATGGTCCCCCAAGAAGCCAGGAGCAACTTCTGAGCGCATAGCCAGGAGTAACCCCTGAGCGTCACAGGGTGTGGCCCAAAAAAAAAAAAAAAAAAAAAAGAACTGTAGAGATTTTGTGGGTTTTTTCTTTGGAGGAGGGTGGGCATATCCGATGGGCCGAAGTGCTGTGGGGTTACTCCGGACTTCTTGCTGAGGAAGGGTCTCTGTTGGCAGTGCTGCAAAGAGTCTACGGGGTGCTACTCCTGACACGCGCACTCCAGACTTTTTGGCTGGTTTGGGGGCCACACCCAGCAGTGCTTAGGGGTTACTTTCGGCTTTGCACCCAGGAATCACTCCTGCTGGTGCTCAGGGAACCATTTGGGATGGTGGAGATCGAGATCAGGTCAGTCACATGCAAGGCAAGTGCTTAACCCATTGAACTCTCTCTCTCTGACCTCTGGTGCCATCTTCCTAGCCTCTGTAGAGTTTGAATATAGAAACCGAAAGGAAGCGCCTGAAGCCCCTATGTTCAAGTAATATAGATATTTTGTCCAGAAGTCCAAGGTGCCATCACAGAGTAGGGCAATATAGACAACTGGGAGAGGAGACGGGGGTGCGGGGGGACGCACAGCCAGTAGTGCTCAGGGGCTTTTCTTAGATATGTGCACAGAAGTGGCCCCTTGTACTCAAGGAACTATATATATATATATATATATATATATATATATATATATATATATATATATATATATATATATATATATATATATATATATATACATATACATATACACACACACATACATATATATAAGTCAAAGCAGGGATTCAAACAAGGGACACACCACAGCCATATGCATATACATATGCAAGTGTCTTACTCCCTGCACTAGTCGCTCTCTGGCCTAATGTAGACAATTTTTAGGAGAGAGAGAGTAGTTCAAGTCAAATTCAAAACATATAAGGGGTCAGAGCGACAGCACAGCGGAAAGGCGTTTTGCCTTGCATGCGGCTAACATAGGACGGACCCCAGTTTGAATCTCAGCATCCCATGTGGTTCCCCGAGCCTAACAGGAGCGACTTCTGAGCAG
Organism: Suncus etruscus; assembly: GCF_024139225.1. Lineage (NCBI taxonomy): Eukaryota > Metazoa > Chordata > Mammalia > Eulipotyphla > Soricidae > Suncus > Suncus etruscus. The sequence continues at coordinate 129,662,115 of NC_064854.1, read as the reverse complement.
AGCCAGGAGTAACTCCTGAGCGCTGCCAGGTGTGATCCAAACCCCAAAAACAAACAAAAACACCCATAGGAAAAGTTTTGAAAGAGTAAACAGGCTTGGGGTCAAAGCAATAGCTCAGTGGCCTATAGTGCATGCGAAAGGACCCCCTCTTCCCCAAGTAGCACGTCATGAGTCACCCTAGAGCACCTCAGGGTGTTGCTCAAACCCCTCCCCCAAAGAAAAAAAAGGTATTTGGAAGAAAAGATTTTTCTTTTAGTTTTTGGGCCACACCCATTGTTGCTCAGTCACTGTGTTGCCTGTATTCAGGAGATTGTTAAGGAAACGTATGAGGTACTGGGGATTCCAAACAGGTTCAGTGGAATATAAGGCAAATGCCTGAAAGCCTTAAAAAGAAGCTTATATCTAGAGCGATGGCTTAGCAAGTAGGGCATTTATTTGCCTTACACTCACCAAGCCGACCCAAGTTCAATCCCCAGCCTTCCATATGATCCCAGAGGCTGTCAGGAGTGATTTCTGAGGGCAGAGTCAGGAGTAACGCCTGAATGCCACCAGGTGTGGCCCCAAAATATAAAAAATTTCAAAAAGATCTTTATGGATTAGGAAGAGCCCAAAGAAGTGGAATACAGGCTTTACATACATAAGGCCCCAAATTTAATCCCAAGTGCCAAATATCCACCACCCCACTCCCCCAGCACACTTGTGCCCAGGGGCCCCCAACACTGCTGAAGCAAGCAACATGGCATCAGCAGCCCAAACTGCAAAGCAGGCTCCTGTGGAACCGGAAAGACAAAAACAGCCCCGGGGTCTGGTACTCATGAATGTCTGACGCTGGTGCTCTTACCTTGTAACTGTCAATGACTGGATATTTTTCCCATACTACTTTATCACTTTCAACTTTTTTCCAAGGATTATTCCATTTTTCAGAAGCTTCTTTTTCTTTCTTCTTTAAAGCAACCTGTTCATCTGTAAATAATGTCCTTTTTTTAAAAAAAAGTGTACAAAAATTGTCAAAAGAAAACCATGTAAACAAATCATGACCTTAAAGAGTGCAGATTCCAATTCCAATACATCTAACCAAAATTGCTTTTAAGGGAAAGACAGTAAGTCACAAGACAGAAAAAGGGATCGGAATAATAAACTTAATCGGAACCAAATTTAATATGGCAACAATGGGGCTCAAGGGACTTGAGAAAAGACTTTGCCCATAGGAACCCTGAGCTGAACCCTGCTACATAGTCCCCCAGCACAGCTGGAAATAATTTCCACAAACACCATCTGAGAGAAGTATTAGCAGTTGCGGCTCAAAATATCAAAGTCTGGTATATAATTAGACACGAAATGTTTCACTATATAATTACAATAAGGACAATTTTGCCAGAGTAATGTATCTTTTCTTATGCACTTTCACATCGGTATGTATTTATTTACATATATATATTTATGTCATATTCCAAGAGTCCACTTTCTTCTAATTTTCATCCAATTACTAAAAGATATACAAGCTAGAACTTGCCTGAAAATCACAAATAAAATTTATTTTATTCAATGAAAGTAAATAAAATTTAAAAGTAATAATAAATAAGGACCCGATAGTCCCCCCTGAGCCTGCCAGGAGCGATTTCTGAGCACAGAGCCAGGAATAACCCCTGAACACTGCCGGGTGTGACCCAAAAGTAAAAAAATAAATAAATAAATGAAATAAATACTCCATAAGCCAACTAAATAATAAAAGGCGTCATCATTACCTACCAAGCTCCTTCCTCCACTGGGCTTTTTTTGCTTCCAACAAACTTCTATCTCGTTCTCTTTCCCCCAAAGCACTGAATATATCGGCTGGTTTCCATACATTTTCTCTAAGACAAAAGTAATAGAAGTCTTAGACACTTTTATTCAGTTAATTCCTAAATAGCAAGTAGCAAATCTTTAAATAAGTTTTCGTCTTCAGCGTAAATATTTTATAAGTCGAGGAAAACCAGATTTCTAAGATAAATCTACAATGATATATATTACATACATGGCAAGTTTCTGTTCATTCTCCTTAATAATCTCATTTTTCAGAAAAGCAGACTTATTTTCATCCTGGTTAGATGAAACAGCCTCAGTTTTTTGTAGTATTCCCATAATATTTTCATCCTTTGGCTGATCAGGAATATTGTTTAAGTGTTGACTGTACTGACCTAGGAAGTAAAATACATCATTTAATAATGAAAACTAAGTTACACCTATTGCATTACCATATCTAGGCCTACTACTCTACAGTTTAAAAAATACTGTATTGTGGGCCCGGAGAGATAGCACAGCGGTGTTTGCCTTGCAAGCAACCGATCCAGGACCAAAGGTTGTTGGTTCGAATCCCGGTGTCCCATATGGTCCCCTGTGTCTGCCAGGAGCTATTTCTGAGCAGACAGCCAGGAGTGACCCCTGAGCACCACAGGGTATGACCCAAAAAAACTAAAAAAAAAAAAAAAAAAAAAAAAAACTGTATTGCAGGGTCAGAAAAATACATAGTACAGTGCACAGGACACTTGCCTTGGATACAGCTGATCCAGGTTTGATCCCTAGAATCCCATATTGTTCTGAGCCCAGCAGGAGTGTTTTTGTGCCACACCATTGAGTATGGTGGAGGAGGAAAAGGGAGAGGAAGAGGAGGATGAAGAAGAAAAGGAAGAAGAGATGGGGCTGGAGCGGTGATGCAGCACATGGTTGACCCATGATGGACCGAGGTTCAATCCCTCGGTGTCCCATATGGTCTCCAAGCCAGGAGCGATTTCTGGGTGCAGAGCCAGGAATATCCCAAAACCAAAATAAAAAAAAAAAAAAAAAAAAAAAAAAAAACGAGGAGGAGGGGAAGGAGGAAGAAGAATAAAAAGAAGGGCCCGGAGAGATAGCACAGCGGCATTTGCCTTGCAAGCAGCCCATCCAGGACCAAAGGTGGTTGGTTCGCATCCCGGTGTCCCATATGGTCCCCCGTGCCTGCCAGGAGCTATTTCTGAGCAGACAGCCAGGAGTAACCCCTGAGCACCGCTGGGTGTGGCCAAAAAACCAAAAAAAAAAAGAATAAAAAGAAGAGGAGGAGGAAGAAACAGAGGAAGAGAAGAAATGGGAGAAAAGGAGAGAGGAGGAGGAAGAAAGGAGAGAGGAGGAGAAATACTGTTCTCTAAAAAATAATTATTTCAAAAAATATGTTTGTTATATCTGAATTTAAGAGTCAGGGCTGAAGAGGCACTTGCCCTGCATGTAGCTCCCTTAGATCTGATGCCTGGCATCACCTATGCCTCCGGAGAACCAGGAGTGAACTGTGAGCACTACCAGTTATGACCCAATACAAACTCCCAACAATTCTTTTTTTTTTTTTTTTTTGGTGTTTGGGTCACACCCGGCAGCGCTCAGGGGTTACTCCTGGCTCTATGCTCAGAAATCACTCCTGGCAGGCTCGGGGGACCAGATGGGATGCCAGGATTTGAACCAGTGACCTTCTGCATGAAAGGCAAACGCCTTACCTCCATGCTATCTCTCCGGCCCCTAACCCCCAACAATTTTTTTTTTTTTGGTTTTTGGGCCACACCCATTTGACGCTCAGGGGTTACTCCTGGCTAAGCGCTCAGAAATCGCCCCTGGCTTGGGGGGACCATATGGGACACTGGGGGATTGAACCGAATTCAGTCCTACGCTAGCTAGCGTTTGCAAGAGAGACACCTTACCTCTAGCGCCACCTTCCCAGCCCCTACTCCCAACAATTTTTAAAGAAGCAATTACATTAAAAAAAAATCCAATGAATCTTAAATTCTAAAACAAATGAATAATAATTAGCATCCACTAAAATTTTAGGGAAATCTTACTTGTTTCCTCCTCCCCATGCTCAGTCAGGGGAGTGGATCTTCTTCCTTGATTTATCGTCATCAGAATCTGCTGTAGTTGGTCTTGCGTGAGGAACACCAAATCGCTCTCCATGCTGTCGTCTATGTGTTCCTTGCAAGGCTTCTGTTTAATCAGCATAGTTTTATTTATGGTGTTTCTCGTCTTCTGTGTATTAGGTGCTGCAGGTGAAACCTCTTTCCGGAGATGAAGACAGTCTTTATCTGCGTACTGCTTACAGAAATCTTTAGTGGGTGAGAACGTCATACTGCTCTTTTCACTTTTTGCCAGTGATGCTTCTGAACCAGTTCTCTGCTTCTGCGAAAGTTTTTTACTACCGATGTAAGTATTTTGTGTTGATTTTAGAATGTGTCCATTTTGTTTAGGTCTCAAGGAACATTTTACAATCTTGGCCTTATTTCCCATCTGTTAAAACATTAGAAACATAGTCTTTACTAACAGCCCATGAAAACAACCACTACACACACACACACACACACACACAATGAAAAGTGGGACCTTTTAAATTTCATACCATTTTGTTATATAAATAATGTTTATAAGAAATTAACATTAACCTTTGCAGATCTTTATTTGAAAGCTTCATCAATTAGAAACCACTTCTCAGGATGCAAAGTGTTTATTCCAGCTGTTATAGGAATAGGTAACTCCATTCTACTCTTATTTTGAATCTCATTATCACTATACTATCCATCCTCCTTCCCTTTTCTAGTCATCAGAAAATTCAGTTACTGGCTCTTATTCCTTAAATAATATAGCTCATAGTTCACCATCTCTCTCTGTAACATAACTCCTGACTCATCATTGGTGCTTCCATAATCAGAAATTTTTTTTCCACAAAGATTGGGGGGATGAAGGGATTGGCCACGAGCCAGTGATATGACAGGGATTGAACCCAGGTTGGTGTGTGCAAGGCAAATGCCCTTCCCACTGTGCTATCGTTTCAGCCCGTCCACAAATATTTTTTTTGTTTGTTTGTTTTTTTGTTTTTGGGCCACACCCTGTGATGCTCAGGGGTTACTCCTGGCTATGCGCTCAGAAGTCACTCCTGGCTTGGGGGACCATATGGGATGCCGGGGGATCGAACCGCGGTCCTTCCAAGGCTAGCGCAGGTAAGGCAGGCACCTTACCTCCAGCGCCACCACCTGGCCCCCACAAATATTTTTTTAATGCATCTTATTTCCCTGAACATTTGTCCTTCCTGCTACTTCAGTTATTCATTTCCACAGTGGTATTTCCTAATACCACTGGAGGAGGAGTCACCACACCCAACAATGTTCAGGGCATATTCTAACTGGATCAGTAAGCAGAAGGTAAGCACCTTAACAACTGGAATCTACTCAGAACTACAACTGTTCCACAATGTCTTAATAATAACCATAACCTCTGGTTATTTGTTTTTCAGATCATTTTCACTCTTACTCCAATTTTAACAGTTCTTTAATACTGTTGGATTTATAATCTGTTGACCCCCTTCCTTTCGAAACTTCTCTCCTTACCTGTTTTATATTTATTCTACAACCAACAAAAATGGTCGCTCTTCTTTTTATAAATGGTTTTAGATCTTTGGACTATATATATCTAGCAGCAGTTACTCCTGGCTGTGCACTTAAAATTAATCCTTGCTGGGCCAGAGTGATAGTACAGTATGAATATTGTACAATGAAATATTCCTAGAATTTTGTCATGGTTCCATGACATGGTTCCCCTAAGAGGGGACCCTCTAGATATTCTTAGTTGACATGGGCCAGAGTTGGCTCAACTGGCTACAACCAAGAGGCCCCAGGGTCATCCCTGGCACTGCATAGTACTCCAGCTACCTCCAAGAACTGCCCTGAACACAACTTCATATGACCTCTTCCCAGCCTCCTAGAAAATAAAGAGACATATTTACAAAAGTAGTGAATATAGCAAATCCATTTAAGGACAGCAGTGGAAAAATGAACACATAAAAGAGTATTTTAGAGGCATATAAAGAACAGCTACAAGTAGTTTTCCAGAAGTCTGAAGTTGGCACTAAATTATTAATGTGTCTCAACACATTTGTTGCATATTTTAACAGGTCAAGGAAGAAATATGCCATCTTTAATCTGTGATAAAGAGAATAAATAATAGCAATATGCTATTAAATTAAAAATTTTATAAGTAGTCTCTGGAATCACTCTGATCATTATCATCGATATATCAAGTCATTGATATACTGGTAATCAGTAGCTTCATTTTGATCAAACCCGGAATAAACGGGAAAATGATCAAGGGATCAGCAGTGAAGGGGTAATTTCCGTGTCATTCAAACTGTGCTCTATTACAGTGATAAAAGACTGCAAAGATTAAGAAAAAAAGGGGCTAGTTATGAAAGATGTAAGAGAGAAAATTCTGCTGACATTAACCTAGTATAGAAAAAGAAATAAGGGCCTGGAGAGATAGCACAGTGGTGTTTGCCTTGCAAGCAGCCGATCCAGGACCTAAGGTTGTTGGTTCAAATCCCGGTGTCCCATATGGTCCCCCGTGCCTGCCAGGAGCTATTTCTGAGCAGATAGCCAGGAGTAAGCCCTGAATACCCCGGGGTGTGGCCCAAAAACCAAAAAAAAGAAAAAGAAATAAGAAACAAAGTACTGTTACCAAAAAATGTTTACATGGGTAATGAGTTCTACAGATAAGGCACTGATTCCTGATCAGGGAATTAAAGGAAATACTATCATTAAACTTGAGTATAATTTCTTTTCTTTTTTTGGGTTTTGGATCACACCTGGAAGTGCTCAGGGGCTACTCCTGGTTCTACGCTCAGAAATTGTTCCCGGCAAACTCGAGGGACCATATGGGATGCCAGGATTTCAACCACAGTCTTTCATGCAAGGCAAACGCCCTACCGCTGTGCTATCTCTCCAGCCCTGTTGAGTATGATTTCTTAAACAAAAGCTAACTGCGAGTTCAAATTTCTAAATCAGGAGTCAAGAATTGTAGTGAGTAGTCGAGCACTTGCCTTGCATATGTTACGTGCTTTGTTCCATTGCCAAGACCAGAAAAATAAAATTCTAAATCACATATGCACATTTTTGATGTAGGAAATTAAATACATGTAAGGTGGTGCCAGGGACTGAACTCAGCTCAGGTATGTACTGACAAGCACTTTACTCATTGTACTATCTCTGTTGTGTCTGAATATTTTTAAAGACATATGGCATTATACTATCAAAAGTTTTAAAATGTACTTTCTTAGTCATGGATCATATTTTAAGTGTAAAGTATCCACGTGTGCTTATCATATAGGAAGGTGCCAACTTTAAAACCTTTGATTTTTCCTGGTTTTGGGACATCCATGGCACTCAGGGGTCACTAATGGCTCTATGCTCAAGCAGCAATCCTAAGGGCCAAAGAAGGTCATGGGAATTGAATCTGGTACAGCCACACGTAAAGGCAAGCACCTGAACCCCTGTACTATTTCTCTGATCCATCATCACAATATACGTTATTGGAATGCAGTGAAAATAGGACTCAATAAGGCTTTTAAGCTGGAAAATTTTTTCATCTCCACGAATGGATGGACCAGCTAGAAAATGAACAATCATTTCTCACCATCAATGCAAACTCATTATTTTTGACAGGCACAATTTTTAAACTATTACACAGAAAACTGCATTTTGAATATGAAACAGATCATGACAAAGACATTTGACTTACCTTCACAGAAAGTTTAGATTTATGTTCTACAAAAGAAAAAAGAATTACTAAACTAGCAACTAAAAACAAATTGAAGCAGTCACAAAAGAAAACATCTACTTAGTATTAAGATGTTCATGTGATATTAATCCCAAACCCTTCACTTTAGGTTTTGCTTCAGGGTTTTAACTTTCCGAACGTTATTCACATTCTCCTATTTTTTATTTTTCAAAGTAACTACAAGCAGACCAAAGAAAAAGAATGGAAAAAGCTACAAAGTATACTAGCTTTAAAATGAATACTTAGAACTCAGCAATTGTGATCTTACTATAAATTTAATTTCCTCTACATAAAAACTGCATATAGGCTATTTATGAGGCAAGAAATAGATTTGCTATGTGCAAATAGAAGAGTACATATGAGACATGCAAGGACAGTAAAAATTATGAACATTAATGTATCAATAAAATTTAATACTGACAGTGGTAAACAGCAATGTGATCTAACTCTCCTAAAATAAATTAGAGAAAGTCAAATGTCATTCAACTTAAGCTATTTAAGGAGGAAATTTTTTCAAATTAACACTTTAGATTCCTAGTAGCACAGCATACCAGACGGAGACAATATTAGCTTGGTTTTTCCATCCAATAATTCAGTTTCGAGCTTTAAGCCATCCCTGCAAAATAAAAGAAAGGACAGTAATTTTTTTGTTCGTCTTGCTTGCTGGTTTGTTTTATTTGGGGGAAGTGCACACCTGGAGATTCCTGGATCTGCACTCAGGAATCAATCCTGATGGGGTATGGGTTATCAGATGGGGGACTAGAGATGAACCCAGGTTGGCTTTTTTCAAGGCAAGTGCCCCATCGACTGGACTACCGCTGTTTTTTTAACAGCGACATTTTAAATAACCAGAAATATTCACCTGTAGTTTGAAAATAAAGTGTTCTTTTGAGTTTATACAGAACTGTACAATTTTTAAATATTTTCTTTTTTTTTTGGTTTTTGGTTTTTGGGTCACACCCGGCAGTGCTCAGGGGTTACTCCTGGCTCCATGCTCAGAAATTGCTCCTGGCAGGCACGGGGGACCATATGGGATGCCGGAATTCGAACCGATGACCTTCTGCATGAAAGGCAAATGCCTTACCTCCATGCTATCTCTCCGGCCCCAATTTTTTAAATATTTTCAATTAAAAAATTTTATAAACAAAATATAAGTAAAGTTTTTTTTAAATAAAAACGTCTCTCAACCAAAGATAAGCCTGACAGTTCTTAGGATAAAGTCCCTGACATTTTTAGTAGTATAAAAATTTATCAGTGCTATCCTGAAAATTTTTTATTATTGGTAATAAATGAACTAAGTTCTACCATTATTTAACTCTTAAAACTCCAGACTGGAAAAAAAAAATTAATGCAGTTACCAAGTTCTAAAAAGTTAAAGGAGCAGAACACAGGTATCATTTACTAATTTCAAATCTGTGACATAATAAACACATTATATTAAGTGCTAAAGCATTATCTAGCAGGGGTCTCAAACTCAATTGACCTGGGGGGTGTCATCTTATATGACTGAAACCCAACCACAATCATGTTGGTAACCAAGGTGTTTAAATAAAAAATATTAATTAAAAGAAAAAGAAAAAAGAAAAAAGTCCCTATTGATGTCTAGAAGTAGATTTCCATATTTTTGTTTGTTTTTGTTTTGGAGTCACACCCAGCAAGTGCTCCAGGGTTACTCCTGTCTCAGTTCAGAAACTGCTCCTGGCAGGTTTGGGGGACCATATGAGATGGTGGGGATCAAACCTGGGTTCATCCCAGGTCGTCCACATGCAAGGCTAATGCCCTACTGCTGTGCTATCACTCTGGCCTCTAGAACTAGATTTCTGAAAATATTTAAACTTCCACACATGGATGGGAATGTTGCACTGGTGAAGGGGGGGGGTGTTCTTTGTATGGCTGAAACCCAACCACAATCATGTTTGTAACCAGTGTGTTTAAAGATATTATTGAAAAATACAAACTACCACACATATTTGTTGAGAACTTAAAAAAAAAATTAAAGAGAAATCCAGCAGGCCCTCAAGAAAGAGAAAGTCTGGGAAACATCTCGTCTCTTTGGCAATAAAAAGTTCCGTTGTGGCTTTCCTAAGAGACACCAAACCACTAACAACTTACTGAGGAGCAACCTTGCAAAAACTGGCTTTTAAGGGATTCATAGCGGGAGGGCTACCAGCCGTTCATGCTAACGTGGGAGGAAGTTTCAGGGTCTATAATTTCATGGGGCCCCAAGGCTCCGCTCATCCTCTCAGCAATACTACCCTGTCCACTCCTGCTGGGACAATAGGGCATCTGCACTCCAATCCCTAAATCTACAACAGTGACTTGCTCCACAATGTACAGCAGTCTGAGGATGGTGACTTCATTTTTTTTCTTCAAATTTTACTGAAACAGTGTGATTGATGTACAGAGTCCTTCGTAGTTGAATTTCAGCTATACAATGAGTCAGAGTCCTTCCTTGCACCAGTGTTGACCGCCCTCCACCCATGGACCCAGAGTACATCCCATCCCACCACCCTCTGCCCCTTGACCTGACTGTAACAGGCTCCTTTGGGTTTAAATTGTTAAAGTTTTGGTCCTTTGATTCTATTGTTGTTGACTTTGGCTTGTATATTTACTTCTGTCCTTCCTTATTTCCCTGCCAATGCATCTGAGACCACTTAGACCGTGGCCCGCAGCTTTTCTTTATTTATAGTTTTATAGGAAACTATATTAATAATATATCATGTTACTGTCTATAATATACAATGTATTCATATTACTGGGACCTGAATTCTGAACAAGGAGGGACGCCATTTTTTAAAAGCCACATGGCAGGCTTCTTCTTAGATTCTGAGCAGGGAGAGACACCATTTTGTAAGGACCACATGGTGTAAGCCACATGCTGGGGCATCACAAGCCTATTTCCATAGACCCCACCTCAATCTACCTGGCCATACCAGGTAGCCTATCAGGACACAAGGGAGCATTCGGAAGGTACCCCTAGACAAGAGCCAATCATTTTAAGGCTCATCAGGAAGCTGGAACCTCCCTCTATCCTTTCCCATGACCTTGGGCGGGGCTCATCTCCTTAGGGGTGGGGGGATGGCCCTGGCTAGCCATGCTGGGGGAGTCTTGTTGGCAGATGAAGTAAAGTATTAAAATTTAACCCACTTGTGTGGTCTTGTCCTTCTACTCTGAAGCCCTACAGTATTATATTTAATAAGTGTGTATCTTAGAGAATTATGTATAATAAACATATATATATATTAGTTTTAGAGGAAAATGTGGGGTGGTGCCTTCATTTTACATTCTCAAACTCTGGGAGGGAGAGAGAGGAGAGAGTGGAGAGAGAGAGAAAGAGATAGAGGAGGGAGGGAGAGAGAGGGGAGAGAAAGTTTAAGTGTTCTCCTGGGTCATGGGGGGGGAGAGAAGAGAAGGAATACAGAGAGAAAAAGAGAGAGGGAAAGAGGAAGAGAGGGAGAGAGGGAGAAAGTCTCAAGTGTTCTCCTGGGTTACCTGAGGGGGAGAGAAGGGAGAGAACCCATTTTCAGTGGTTCATGAGAGAGAGACAGACTGAGACAGAGAGAGACAGAGAGATAGAGACAGAGAGGAAGTCTGAAGTGTTCTCCTGGGTTACCTGAGGGGGAGAGGAGAGAGAGAACCCACTTTCAGTGGTTCATGAGAGAGGAGGGGAGACAGAGAGAGAGCCAGAGACAGAGACAGAGAGAGACAGCGAGCGACCTGTCAGGTCCCCCTGGCTCAGCATCAGGACCACGCTGGCCCGCCGGAAGTGATCCCGCCGGAAGTGACGCCACGCCACCGGAAGTCGGCCGCGCGCATCTCCGGGCGGCCCCGGACCGACCCCCTGGCACCTGCCGCGGCCCCTCCCCCCAACGGCCAAGATCCGGGGCCCTGACCCAGAAGCCCCCGCGCCGCCCCTCGCCCCGCCAGCCCCCTCCTGCGGCCTCCCGCGCCGCGCCGCGCCTCGCCCCAATCCATCTCCATCCCCATCCCCGCGGCGAGAAGCCGGGCGAAAGCGAGAGCAGAGCCGCCCGTTAGCTCCCCGCCGCCGCCCCCCGCGAAGGCCCGGCCCGGCCCGGACGAGATCGAGGACGCAGACGAGGACCCCGCGCCCCTCGCGCCTCCCGCGCCTCACCCCAGGTTCATGGCCGGCCGCGCGCCGCTTCCGTGGACGCGTTGCCCGAGCCCGCAACAAGCGCCGCGCGGATTGGCCGGGCCGGGGGAGGGCGGGGCGGCGGGCGGCCAATGGGAGCGCGGCGTGCTGGCGGGGTCGCCCGGGGCCGGGCTCGGCGGGCCAATGGGAGCGCCGCGTCTTGGCGTGGCAGCTCGGGGGCGGGGCTGGGGCGGGGCGCTCCGGGCCTGGGATAGGGCTTGAGCCCAAGGCAGGAGGAGGGAGCTGGGAGAGCTGCTGCGCTTAGGGGCCTGACCCTGCAGATTGGTGCAACCGTACATAGTAGATGTATATAAAATCTCTTTAATATATATGAAAATATATATATATATAAATTGTATCATGTATGCATATATAGGTATATATAAAATGCAATATATAAACACACATGAATATATACAGACATTTGTTTTTCTTTTCTTTTAATGTCTTTTACCTTTTTTTTTTTTTTTTTTTTTAGTTTTGGGACCACACCCAGTGTGACACTCAGAGGTTCCTCCTGGCTCTGCGCTCAGAAATTGTTCCTGGCTTGGGGGACCCTATGCATGCCAGGGGATCAAACTGCGGTCCATCCAACCAGATGCCCTACTGCTTGCGCCACCGCTCTGGCCCCATATTTTTATTGTTTTTTTTATAATAGATTTATTTTACTATTAACACAACGGTACTAGGTACTGAGGAAGGATTCCTAAAGGAAAGTTTTGTTTCTTCTGGGAACTGCTATGAAGCCTTGGCACATTGGAGCTCCTTGTGGATAGTAGCAATCAGCAGTACTCAATACAGGGTCCCTATAAGCTAGAGTTGGGTGTAAGTGACTTCAGTCTGCTTTTTGAAAAGTTGACAACATTGGGGCTGAGAGATAGCACAGCCATAAGGCATTTGCCATAGACACAAAAGGAAGGTGGTTCGAATCCCGGCATCCCATGGTCCCCAAGCCTGCCAGGAGCAATTTCTGAGCATAGAGCCAGGAGTAACTCCTGAGCGCTGCCGGGTGTGACCCAAACACCACCACCCCCAAATTGACAACATTGCCCCTGTGGTCTGGGAGGTTAGGAAACAATTTAATGCTAGACCCAGTCTCCAATTCACAGTAATTTGATTGCTCTTATTCCATTTAACTGTCACCATACAAAATTCCTGCAATTAGTAGTGTCCATTAGGAATTCATTCTCTGGGCTCCACTGTCCTGTTTTTGTTTTTGTTTTTGTTTTTTCTGTTCAGGATTTAATATACAAGTAGAGTGAGCTGCAGAAAGGGTACACAGTTGTACATCTACATTTCCCAGATCATAGTACCTCACGCTATAACAGCATAGGCTAGAAATTTATCAAAAGAACAGTGAACATTTTAAAATGCCAATGGCTTTATTAATTTTTATTTTTTTCTTTGAGGCAAATGGGTGAGGCCACACCCAACAGTATTCAATGCTTACTGCAGGCCTACTCTTGGTAGGCCTCAGGGGACCCAGATGTGATGCCAGGATAAAAGCTGGGTCACCCACATGCAAGGCAAGCACCTCACACTATGTATTATGGATCCAGCCAGGACTTCATTAAATCTGACTCCTATCACCCAAAGATGCAGTGACTAAAACAGTTTTTTATTTGTCTGCTCTTATGGTGTTTACAATGAATAGTAAGGGAAACTGAAGTTGTTTTCTTCAGTAAAAACTAAGAGATATTTTAATATGTATTTATTTACCTTGCCTGTAGAAGATACAGCATTTATTACCTTCCTTCCTTAATAAATAAATAAATAAATAAATAGGTACTGGGGATAGAGATTGGCAGTAGAGGACATATCCTGAGTTGTATTCCTAGAATTGCAAAAGAAATAAATGAACGGGGCCGGGCGGTGGCGCTGAAGGTAAGGTGCCTTGCCTGCGCTAGCCTTGGACGGACCGTGGTTCGATCCCCCGGTGTCCCATATGGTCCCCCAAGCCAGGAGCAACTTCTGAGCACATAGCCAGGAGTAACCCCTGAGTGTTACCGGGTGTGGCCCAAAAACCAAAAAAGAAAAAAAAAAAAAGAAAGAAAGAAAGAAAGAAATGAACAAGGATGGAGAGATAGCACAGTGGTAGGACGTTGCCTTGCATGCAGCTGACCCAGGACTGACAGTGATTTGATTCCCGGCATCCCATATGGTCCCCCAAACCAGGTTGGAGCAATTCCTAAGTGCAGAGCCAGGAGTAACCTAAGCACTGCCTGGTGTGACCCAAAAACCAAAAAGAAAAAAAAAAAAAGAAAAGAAATAAATGGAGATGCCAGTGTATATTTTATTTTATTGCTCTTTTAAATAATTATATCTATGGATATAATTCAGATAAATAGGGAAGGCTATGCAGAAAAACAAAGGCTAAAATATTTTTACATTCATTCATTTTAATATTATTACATTAAAGTTATTTTATTTTATTACATTTTAATGTTATTACATTAGTTTACATGACTATGTACAGTAGGGATACAATTATGCTTCTTCGAAGTAGATATCTTTACACCACAATAACCACCAAAATGTCACTGTGCATGTTTAGTCTATTGGCCCTGCTCCCTATTTTCCCTCCAGTAACCAGAGCTCTGCAATCTGTCCAGAGTTGTGTCCTTCAGCTGGTTTTGTCTGTTCTTGTGCTTTGTTTTTTGATATCCCACAAAAAGAAAAAAAAAAGAAATGAAAATGAAATGATATTTGTCTTACTTAATAAAAATCTCTCCAGTACCATGTACGCTGTTGTTTTTGCAAAAGGCAAATGTTTTTTTCTTATGGCTGAATAGTATTCTGTATTTTCTTAGAAAACTCATCTGACCTTTGGGGTCTTTTCTTATGGCTGAGGACTGCTCCATATTGTTTTACAACACTTGTCTGACCTTTTCAGTTTGGAGTGTGTGTGTGTGTATTTGGGTTGTGTGTGTGTGTGTGTATTTGGATTGTGTGTGTGTGTGTGTGTGTGTGTGTGTGTGTTTTGAGCCATACCCACAGGAGTTCAGGTATTACTCCTTGCACTGCACAATGCTTGGGTATTCTCTTGGAAGTGCTTAGGTTACCATAGACAGTGAGGATTAAATCTGGAGCTTCTGATAGCCTGTGTTAGTCCCTTGTACCATATATGGCTCCCTCTGCACTACAGGGATCCTGAGCCCTGAATAGCTCCAAAATTAGGACTAGCTTCTGAGTACCGTTTCAGTCTCCTTCCCTCCCCTCTTCTCTTCTCTTCTCTCCTCTCCTCTCTTCTTGTCTCGTCTCTTCTCGTCTCTTCTCCTCTCTTCTTGTCTCGTCTCTTCTCGTCTCTTCTCTTCTCTTCTCTTCTCGTCTCTTCTCTTCTCTTCTCTTCTCTTCTCTTCTCTTCTCTTCTCTTCTCTTCTCTTCTCTTCTCTTCTCTTCTCTTCTCTTCTCCCTGTTTCTTTCTGTCTCACTCTGTCTCTCTCCCTCTGTCTATCTCTCTGTGTCCCTCTCTCTGTCTCTCTCCCTCTCTTTGGCTGTCTTTCTCTCCCTCCCTCTCTCTCACTTCCTTCCTCTCCCCCTTTCTCCCCCAACAAGGGGAAGCATCTTTCTCTCTTCTACTCTTCTTTTCTTTTAAACACTAAGCTTTATGGTGTATAGAGCATAAGGACTTGTCAGTTGAAAGGATTACCACAATATGCTTAGATAAAATAAATCACTTAAAATCATTGACAAAAAGGACAAAAAATGGTCCTTTCCTGTGATGAGAACTTGTATAATCCCCTTCTCAGTAACTGCCAAATAGGTCACACAGCAGTGTTAACTATAGTCATCATATTGATGATACACCCAAGATTTATAACTGGAAGTTTATATAGACTACTTATTTGGCATATTAAAATCTACCAGACTTGGGCATGAGAGATAGTACAGTGGATAGGGAGTTTGCCTTGCATGAAGTGGCCTACTGAGTTCAATTTCCAGCATCCTATATGGTCCCCTGAGCACTGCCAGGAGTAATTCTTGAGTGCAGAGCCAGGAATATGCCCGAGAACTGCTGGGTATGACTCGAAAACAAATAAACTAAAAGATACCTGACTTATTTCCAAAGAAATTATAACTTTCGTGCTCTTAGTATATGAGGATGAGGATTTCTTTGACCCCACATCTTGACTAACAGTTATTGTCAGCTTTTAATTTTAGCCATTCTAAATTAAGTTAAAATGGCATCTCATTATGGGTCTAATCTGTATCTCCCTGATGACAAATGATTTTGAATATGTTTGCTGAGACATTATAGATTTTTCAAGGAAAACTTCTATTATGGAAATCTTTCTTCCCCTTGGGTTTCATAGGAAAGGACATTAAAGTCACTTTCTAAAATGTTTTTTTAATTTAAATCATTGTGATTTCAAAGTTATTCATAGTTGGGTTTTAGATATGCAAATTTTCAGAAGGAATCTCACCTCCAGTAGCACCCTCCCTCCACCAGTATTTCCAGAGTCCATCCCATGCCACCACCCCCATCACAACAGACACCT
The DNA here is from genome assembly GCF_024139225.1 of Suncus etruscus. NCBI lineage: Eukaryota > Metazoa > Chordata > Mammalia > Eulipotyphla > Soricidae > Suncus > Suncus etruscus. The sequence continues at coordinate 129,645,870 of NC_064854.1, read as the reverse complement.
TTTAAAGTTCGGGTCACATGATTTCATTGTTGTTATTCTGGCTTGGATATTTAGTTCTGTCTTCTCTCTCTCTCTCTCTTTCTCTCTCTCTCTCTCTCTCTCTCTCTCTCTCTCTCTCTTTATTTTATTTTTTATTTTTTTGGATTTTTGGGCCACATCCAATGATGCTCAGGGATTACTCCTGGCTATGTGCTCAGAAATAGCTCCTGGCTTGGCTTGGGAGACCATATGGGACGTCGGGTCCTGGGTCAGCCGCGTGCAAGGCAAACGTCCTACTGCTGCGCCATTGCTCCAGGCCCTGTTCTGTCCTTTCTTAACACCACCAATGCACCTTAGACCCCCTTAATCCCTGTCCCCCATTATTTCATATGTCTTTCGCTTCCCCCACTCCATTCCTTCCTTCTCCTCACTATATTCTGGGGCCCAGGGTGTTCTCAATAATCCCCATTTAAGTCATTGCATTTCTTTATGCAGTTATTCTAAATGCCACATATCAGTGACATCATCTTGTATTTATCCTTCTTTTTCTGACTTACTTTATTTGACATTAATATCTTCAGTTCCATCTATGTTGCAGCACATTGCTTGATGGCATTATTCCTTACAGCCATGTAGTATTCCATCGTGTATATTTCAACGGGTCTTCCCTTCCAGAGTCTCAGACAGCTTTAAATGCTTTTAGCAGTGAGTGACAGTTTGTCATTCTTGCTGGATTTTTATTAGACTATTAGCATATTATGTATAAAAAGCATCTGCTTTTGAACCCAGAACTGTTTTTTCTTTTTTTTCTTTTTTTTTTTCTTTTTGGTTTTTAGGCCACATCTGGTGATGCTCAGGCATTACTCCTGGCTATCCACTCAGAAATTGCCCCTGGCTTGGGGGACCAGATGGGACGCTGGAGGATCAAACCGAGGTCTTTCCTAGGTTAGCGCGAGCAAGGCAGATGCCCTACCGCTTGCACCACCTATCTGGCCCCAAGAACCATTTTTTTCTTAATTGTGAAAAACAGTGTAACTCACAGATTGATTGCTGTGGTCAGTTTGGGGCCACAACCGGTGTTGCTTAGAGTTTATTTCTAGCTCTTTTCTCAGGAGTTTGTGTTTGATGGAACCAAAAGCAGTGCAAAGGATTAAACAGGAGTCAGCAATATGCAAGACAAGCACCAAACTCCTCTGTACTCTCTCTCTCTGGACCAGACTTGTTTGTTCAAATCGACAGCTGTTTTTTTTTTTTCTTTTCCAGAAAGACTTGGGAAGATTCACTTCTTTAATATACAAAAAAAGTAGTCTCCAGATTTGTAAGGTTGCATCTTTGACTGGAGTTATTTTTATTAAATTTCTGTAGCTTGACTTAAAACTGTCCAGATTCATTTTCAAAACTTCCTAACTGAAAGGGCCTTCCCTACAGATTCCATTTGTCCAATAATTCTCTCTTCTCCTTATCTCCCAAGCCTGTCAAGATGGGTTTGTCCTTTACTTGTGAGCAAGAAATTAGCAGTCTCCTCTGTCTCCAGAAGTGGATGATATAAACCAAAGGACAGATATATGAGACAAAAACAAGATTAAATTAAGCAAACCATTCAGGTGTGAAGGGATGAAAGACTTAATTGGGTAATTCTGAGAACGATATTAAGACATGCCAGAAGAGCAAAAGAGGAAGCAAAAGAAAACCACTATGAGAATAAATCAATTAACCCTCACTGACCTCAGACAACTCTTCATATAATACATTAGACAAGATGTCTAAAGTTCTTCTCATTTGATAGGTGAATGGTTCTAAATTATCTTCACTTTTCTCTATGCCCACAGCTTCCACCTTCATTAGAGTCACTGTTGTCTTCCCAGGAGTATTTCAATTCCTTCTAGCTAGTCCCTGTTCCTTCCATAGCTAGAAGAATTTCTTTTCTTTTATTTTCTTTTAATATCTTTATTTAAACACCGTGATTACCAATATGATTGTAGTTGTATGATTACAGTCATGTAAAGAATACCCCCCTTCACCAGTGCAACATTCCCATCTCCAATGTCCCAAATCTCCCTCCTCCCCACCCACCCCACCCCACCCTCTCTTCTTTTCTCTTTTTAATTATATATTTATTTAAACATCATGATTACAAACATGTTTGTAGTTGAGTTTCAGTCATAAAAAAGAACACTCTCTTCACCAGTGCAACCTTCCCACCACCAATGCCCCCATCTCCTTTCAAGATCCTTCAAGAAGCTGGGAGACCAGAAGTTCAGAGCCCCACCCAGACCCTCCCTAAGGAGCCGCATGGATAGTGGGGGAAGGCCTAGGGTACCTTCAAGCTCCACCAAGGGACCCAACTCACCGGCTTGCCCAGGCATGTGGCCCGGGGAAGCCCTGGAGATCTGGAGCAAGGCGGCAGAGGGGTGCTGGGGTTACCCAAGTCCCGCACCCTCCCTAGGCCTGGCCAAGCAGGCCTCCGGCATGGCGGGGGCCTGCCAAACCTCCTCCTGCTAGACTCCCGGCTCCCAGGAAAGAGAGATCCTTCAAGAAGCTGGGAGACCAGAAGTTCAGTTTCAGTCATAAAAAAGAACACTCTCTTCACCAGTGCAACCTTCCCACCACCAATGCCCCCATCTCCCTTCTCCCACACCCCCTCCCTGTATTTGAGACAGGCATTCTACCTCTCTCATTTACTACCATTGTCATGATAGTTGTTAGTGTAGTTATTTCTCTAAGTGCACTCACTACTCTTTGTGGAGAGCTTCATATAATGTGCCGGTCCTTCCAGCCCTCATCTCTATTGTCTCTGGGCATTATCAACATACTGTCTTTTATTTTTCTTAAATCCCACACATGAGTGAGACTGTTCTGTGTCTATCTCTCTCTCTCTGACTTATTTCACTCAGCATAATAGTTCCCATGTCCATCCAGGTAGAGGCAAATTTCATGACCTCATCTTTCCTGAAGGCTGCATAGTATTCCATTGTTTAGATGTACCACAGTTTTTTTTTTAGCCACTCATCTGTTGTCAGGCATCTGGGTTGTTTCCAGGTTCTGGCTATTGTAAATAGCTGCAATGAACATAGATGAAACAACCTTCCCTTACTGACTACTTAGAGGTTATCTTCTGTTTTTTTTTGGATACCATTATTCTCCTGGTCCTTCCTTTAACTTCCCAGTATCCTGTGTCCACTCCCTCAGTCTCTCTGTGAATGAATCTGAAACCTTCAGGCTTTACTTCATTCTTTAAAAAAGAATTCTGGGCCAGAGAGATAGTACAGTGGATAGGGCACTTGTCCTGCCTACAGCCAACTGTGGTTTGACCTCCAGCACCCCATTTGCCTATCTCCCCACATTAACATAACTTGAGTGCTACTGGGTGTTACCAAACATACACACACACACACACACACACACACACACACACACACACACACATGAAAAGAAACATTAAAAAACCTAGTTTCTTAACCCCCTATATTTATAAAATGTTATTTCCATGACTACCTCAGAAGTTCATGATTTATATATTATCATAGATATCACAAAGAGAAGTGACAGTGACAGTGTTTGTAGATATAGTAACAAATAAGCCAGAGAGAAAGTGCAAGGATTTAAGGTTCTTGCCTTCCATGAGGATGACCCTGGTTTGATCTCTTGGCATATTAAGAGAGATACCTCCCTAGAACCACTGGTGTGGGGCTGGAGAGATAGTACAGTGGTAGGGCCTTGCCTTGCATGCAGCCTACCCAGGAGGGACCAGGTTCTATTCCGGCATCCCTTATGGTCTCCAAGCCTTCCAGGAGTGATTTCTGAACACAGAGCCAGAAGCAACCCCTGAGGGCTGCTAGGTGTGGCCTAAACAATAAAGAACCACTGGGTGTAGCTCAACTCTCCCTATCCCACTGTACCCTACTCTTGCAAAAACAAACAAACAAACAAAAAACCTTGACCATTGACAATTAACATGAAGTTGACTGAGTAACTCTGAGTCTGTACATTTGGGGAAATTTGCCTTGAGAACAAAAAGCTGGAATATCAGAATAGAGGTTTGCATATTAAAAAACTTCTGAATGAGAAGCTCTTAGTAAAGCACATACAAGTAAAAGGGGAGTCTGCCTATTAAAGCTGCTCCCAGTGATAAAGTTGTGGGAATTTTTTTTTTTTTTTGCTTAAGAATTAGCTCTTAGGGCCGGAGAGATAGCGCAGCGGGCGTTTGCCTTGCAAGCAGCTGATTCAGGACCAAAGGTGGTTGGTTCAAATCCCGGTGTCCCATATGGTCCCCCGTGCCTGCTAGGAGCTATTTCTGAGCAGACAGCCAGGAGTAACCCCTGAGCACCGCTGGGTGTGGCCCAAAAACCAAAAACCAAAAAAAAAAAAAAAAAAAGAATTAGCTTTTAATGTATTTTTGATTGCTATTTTGGTTTACACATAGAAATGCTCAGGGTTAACTCATGGCTCTGTGCTCAGCGATCACTCCTTCTGGCAGAGCATGGGGGGAGCCTGAGATGTGCCAGAGATAGAGCCCAGGTCAACCACATACAAGCAAACACCAAACTTCTGTACTGTGTCTGGCAGATATTTTTCATTTTGGAGAATGGTTTCCTAGGGGTGAGTGTGAGTGGCAGAGATTTATATCAGGGAAGTTACTAGGGAGCACCATCAGTATTAGTCATAGGAATAACATTTTATAAATAGAGGGGCTTGGGAAACCAGTTTTTCTTAATTTTTTTCCTTAGTGTGTGTTTTGGGGGGACACCCCCCTAGCACTCAATGATTATTCTTTGCTCTGCACTCAGAAATTACTCATAGCAGGCTTAGGGGACCATATAGGATGCCAGGGATCAAACCCGGGTCAGCCACATGCAGGCAAATGCCCTCCATGTTGTGATGTTGCTACAGCCCCTGATATTTTTTATCTTTAATTCATGCTAATCAAATATACACATGTATTCCCTCCATTCCTGCCAATCTATTTTAAATTGTATAACTATAAGCAAATGCTTTCTTTTGTACTAATTTGACACAATTATGTACAGGTTTTTTATATACAAGCTCTCATTGTTGAAGCCAATGTCCTAGATTTTTCACCAAATCTTGACACAGCAGATGGCAGTACAGGTCCATTTCCTATACAATAATAACTAATGGGAATGTTCACAGAGTAACTGTATTTAAGATGAAAATTATTGCCTTAAACGGTTAACGTAGAAAAGGTAAAATTGTAGGAAGCCATGACTCTTTGTAGGGACTTAGAGGCATTTTCTAATTATATTAGGTTCATTAATACAGTAAAAGTTAATTGTTAAGCAGAATAGGAATCATCCCCTCCAAAGAGATACTGAGTGATTTTAATTCCCATAAGACTGAAAGGCTGCTCTGGACTTGTATTTCAAGTTTGCCATTGGCAAGCAAACTCCTTTATAGAAAATAACTTTAAAAATAATCTAATTGTGGGACTGGAGAAACAGTAAGTGGCTAGTGCTTTTGCTTGCACATGTCTGTACTGGGTTGGATTGCCAGCATCCTATATGGTTCTCCAAATCCAACATAAGTGATCCCTGCGTACAGAGCCAGAAGTAACTCCTGAGCACATGTGGGTATGCACCTGCCCCCCCCCCCAGGTACCCCAAAAACAAAACCTGAAAATATATATTTGTTAAAAGTTCGGGACATGGATATGTTAGAATATAAGATTTAGAATTAACTGTAACCTAAATGTTGATGTTGGGATATGGTGTGCCTTTGTTTACAGATAACATTGCTTTGGCTTCTGTACTCTGCTTACTTGAGGAAGTTAACTGCTGCGAACCTGGCTCTGCTGTGAGCGTAAGAGCAGCTATGACAGGCCTCAGTTTTAAGGTAGAAAGAATGGGCCCTGAAGAACAGCCAGCGCCTGCAACCAGGCCCTAGGGGTGAATGCCAGGAATACATCCACATAAGGCTAAGCAGCAGCTGGCAGAAGGCCAGATGACAACTGCACCCTGGATAAGGAGCAATGGACAGCCAGCCAGATGACTCCCCAAATGACTCCGCTTCCTGGATCTGGCCTAGGAACCCCTTTAAATTTGTCCTATGAGCCATTCTCATTTTTAGGAGATGTTGAACTCTAGCATTCTGGAATATACTCCCGTACATTTACATTACTACCTATCTTTCTGGTGATCTTTTGGGTGGCAGATCCTGAGTTCCGAATTTAACAGTATGGTGTCGTCTTCAGGGCCATGAAATCTTTTTTTGTTGCTATTGTTTCTCTATTTTTTTTTTTTTTTGGTTATTTTTTGGGGGTCACACCCGGCGGTGCTCAGGGATTACTCCTGGCTCTGCACTAAGAAGTAACTCCTGGCAGGCTCGGGGCACCATATGGGATGCTGGGATTCGAACCATCTTCAGTCCTGGATAAACTGTGTGCAAGGCAAACGCCCTACCACTGTGCTATCTCTTGGGCCCCCTGCTGTTGTTTCTCAACAGTACATTTGTTGTGGGGCCTCTGTGCCTGCTGACCTGCTACAGTCTCTATCCACAGCCCATATCCAGGTTCTGCTCCTGTCCCTCCTGCCCCAACCAAGCCTCAGCTCCACCCCCTGCTCTTAAAACATATTTGAAAATGAAACTGTAGAAGAATGTGTGAAAGTATTAAATCACTCAGATTTTTATTCTGTTGGAAGATCTTGTGGTAGTTTCCGTTTACATTTTATTTTACCCTCTTTAACTATGTCTATATTATTTGAAAGCTGCATTAATTTGCATTATTCAAACCACAAAGTCTATCACCAGAAATAACTTCGCTTTTGTTTCTGCATAGAATTACTGAGCATGATGAACAATTGTAATCACAGAATGGGAAAATAACCATTTGATTATTTCACTAGTGATATACTGGGAATTTGCTCCATTTTAGTCTCAGTAGTGTTTTAATGAATTCGCTTCAATTAATTATTATAAAACAACTGATTGTCGACAATTTCATCTCCATGTATGAGACGGTAAACCGAGATTGAGAGAAGTTTCATAAGTAGGAGTAAAGCCAGATTAATCTAACTCCAACGTCCAATCTCAATAACATTCTTTTTAAGAGATGATTTTATCGAGATATAATTATCAGACAACATATTATTTTCATGTGTAAAATGTAATGCTCTGACATGCATATTCACAAAAAACGATCACCACAGGAAGTCTAATTAATATCCATCACCACACATCGTTACAATTTTTCTTGTGATGAGAACTTTTTATAGCTACTCTTTTAGCAAGTGATTTCATTAATTTTATCCAACTTATATGATTCCAAAAAGTAGTGATGTTAAAGTTTATGTTTTAAGTATGCCATTTTTCTGTTGGCAACATTTATTTTGGTTTGTTTTTGTTTTTTGGCCCACACCCAGAGGCACTCAAAGATTACTTCTTAGAGAAAGAAGTGCAGAGAAATCACTACTGGTGGGACTGAAGATATAGCATAGTGGTAGGGCATTTGCCTTGCATGCAGCTGGCTCAGGAGAGACCTAGTTCGATTCCTGGCATCCCATATGGTTCCCCAAGACTTTGGGAGCAATTTCTAAGTGCAGAGCCAGGAGTAACCCCTGAGCACCACTGGGTGTGTCACCAAAACCAATAAATAAATAAAGTCTTTTTTTTTTTTTTTAAAGAAAGAAAGAAATCACTACTGGCGGGCTTGGGAACCATATGGGATGCTGGGGATAGAACTCTGATCAGCGCATGCAAGGTAAATGCCCCACCAGCTGTGCTATATCCCTCTGGCCCCAACTGCTAGCAACTTTTAAATGCAAAAACATGGTATTATTGACTATAGTCACCAGCCTATATTTGTAAGTTATACCCAGGACTCACATACTTCTGAGCTGGCAGTTTCTATCTCTTGATTCCTAATTTCATTCAATGCTCTTCTCTATAGCAACAAATCAGCACAAAACAAATGTTGTTGAAGTCAGTCAGCTACTTATATTCTGAATAAAATTCAGCAGTTCTTTCAAATGTTTTAAATTATGATTTAGGTAATATGGATATGATAATTACTGTTTATGGCTTTGAGATACAAAGTTATAGCACAAAGGTACTTTTTAAAAACAAAAGTAACTTTCAATCATTAAATAACTTTTTTGTTTTTGTTTTTAAGCCCTATTCGGCTGCACTCAAGGGTTATTTCTGGATCTGTGCTCAGAAATCACAACTGGCAGGCTCCAGGGACCATATGGGATGCTATGGGCAAATGCCCTACTGCTGTGCTATCACTCTGACCTCTCAATTGTTAAATAACTTATTGACACTTGAATTTGTTAGATACCTGTAGTATAAGGGCATTCTTAATGTCTCTTTTATCCTTTTCTATTCCCTTAAGAACTCTGTCTATGGGACCGGAGAGATAGCACAATGGCATTTGCCTTGCAAGCAGCTGATCCAGAACCTAAGGTGGTTGGTTCAAATCCCAGCGTCCATATGGTCCCCCATGCCTGCCAGGAGCTATTTCTGAGCAGACAGCCAGGAGTAACCCCTGAGCACCACCAGGTGTGGCCCAAAAACCAAAAAAAAAAAAAAAAAGAATTCTGTCTACAAACTGGAGCAATAGCACATCGATTTGGGCTCTTCCCTTGCTCACTGAGAAGCTTGGGTTCAATCCCCTGCATCCCATATGATCCCCTGAGCACCAACAGGAATAATTTCTGAGTACAGAGCTAGAGATGGGCATCACTGGGCATGGCCCCAAACCAAAATCAAAACCAAAACCCTAAAATCTATTTACAAACCTTATTAACTTTATCACAGGGACTGGAAAGATAGCACAGTGGTAGGGTGTTTGCCTTGCATGCAGCCAACCCCAAACGGACTGCAGTTTGATTTCCTGCATCCCATTTGGTCCCCAAGCCTGCCAGGATCGACTTCTGAGCACAGAACCAGGAGTAACCCCTGAGTGTTGCCAGGTGTGACCCACAAAAAACAAAACTAAAACCAAAAAAAAAGCAACTTTATCACAGAAACATGTCTCAAGTGGATGCAATTCAATTCTCTTTCTTTTATCTTCCCTCGTGCTTTCTAAATTAATGTCATCTCTGTTTCCTGGAAGACTGTCACAATATCCTAACTGGGCCCTCTTCTACTTTATAAATATGCTATACTTTCATTAACTGTCATGTAAATTCTAAGAGTATAAAGACTGTTATATCAAATATTTTATCTCTGGAACATAGAAAGTTCCTGGCACATAATCAAGCATAAGTAAATATTTATTGGTTGGATGAATTTAGCATTAGGAGCATAATAATTGAGAAAGTATATCATTAACTTTATGAAATATATTACAAATTAATGGAAATGGACACATAAGGCATATGTGTGTGTGTGTGTATATATATATATATATATGTGTGTGTGTATGTGTGTGTGTGTGTGTTACATATGTAACACAGTGTGGTGAGTTTATCAACAGGGTTTAGTAGAACTGTGAGGTCCTGGGTTCTGAACAAGGAGGGATGCCATTTTGTAAAGGTCACATGACAGCCTTCTCTTAGGTTTTGAAAAGGAAGGACACCATTTTGTAAGGAACCACATGGTATAAACCACATGCTAGATTTCCTCAAATCAATTTCCATTAACACCACCCAAAGTTACCTACCCATACCAGGTAGTCTATTGGAGAAGGGCACAAGGGAGCAGCAGGAAGGTATCCTAGACAATAGCCAATCATTTTAAAGATCACCAAAAAGCTAGAACCTCCCTATATCCCTTCCCCATATAATCCTATTCATGACCTTGGGTGGGGTTCGTCTTCTAGAGAGGACCCTGACCGGTCAGTTTGGGGGCTGTTGGTAGATGGTAAAGTTTTGTTCAGTTTTACTCCAGTTGTGTGGTCTTGTCCTTTGACTCCGGACCCTAACAGTACAAACAGGCAGGGAAATAATTCTAACTTGGTGGAATGGGAAAGTTTACAGCTGCTTAAAAAATTCTCTACATTAGGGAAATAAATTGAGGGGGTTGTTAAGAAGAAGCAGCTAGAAGTGAGGAGTGGGGGAGGTTCCAGGGCTCAAATTGTAAGGGTCCGAGTTGATACCCTAGTCAGTACTGAGAATCAGAGACGGCCTCTGATAATGCAAAATACAAAGGGGAATTTATTTGGCTAGACGAGATCCAAGACTCATCCAACCAGGGTAATCTTGGCTAGGACCCCGAATCAAATCTTCAAGCTGTTTATATAGGACTTTACCAGCTTCAACAACCAAGCATTTCATTGGTTAGTACAAGCAGTTCATCCTTCACCACTTACATGATTGGCCATTTCCATTTGCACACAAATCACTCAACTTTGTGCCTGGGGTCCTTATCGGGTGGGACATTTGGACCCACCTAGTTCCTCTATTTCAGCAGAACAGGGGTCTTGCCCTTTAGAGGGGATATTTTTGCAGTTTTATCTTTAGGCTAATAAAAATACTTTACAGTGGCTTGGGGACCACCTTGGTCCTAGGCATAGGGACCTTTGGTTCTCACAAAGTGCTTGGGCACATTAATGGTATAGAGAAATGGTATAACTATATATCCAAAGCACAGCATCAACAACACTGAGAGTCTGTGATCCAAACTCCAAAATGGAGGAGGTGGACGAGAGCCATAGTATAGACAGCACAGTGCTTGCCTTGCACACAGCTAACTCTGGTTCCATCCCTGGCACTCTATTTGATTCCCCAAATCCTGCTTGGAATAATTTCTGAGTTCAGACTTTCACTCACCCTGAGTATCACCTGGTATTGCCCAAAACAAAACAAAACAACAAAAAATGAAGGAGGCAGGATGGGTGTGTGTGTATGGAGGATGGAGAGGAAAGAAACCTGGGAACAATGGTGTAGAGAAGTTGATACTGGTAGGGGACTGGTCTGGAAAGTAGTATGCCTGAAACTCAATTATGAATAACTTTGTAAATCACGACATGTTAATTAAAAATAAATTTATTTAAAAAAAGAGCTATCAGCTTATTTTTTATTGTTATAACTTTTCTTTTTGTTGTTTTTGGGCCACACCCACTGACTCTCAGGGGTTATTCCTGGATATACACTCAGAAATTGCTCCTGGCTTGGGGGACTATATGGGACGCCGGGGATCGAACCACAGTCCGTCAGTCCTAGGTTAATGCATGCAAAGCAAATGCCCTACCACATGCTTCACTGCTCGGGCCCTTCATTTTCTATTTTATGTATTTTTAGTCATTTGTAAAATTACAAAGCTATTCATAGTCCAGTTTAGGTATAGAATGTTTCAAAACGAATCCTTTCACCAGTGTCCACTTCCCTCCACTAATGCCCCACCTCTATGTGTCCCTTTACAGGTCTGCTTATACTAGGCTGGAAATATAAAAAAAGGGGTAAAGTAGTGACTAGAGCACTGTTCCTAGAGTACTGTCAAGAGTGAGCCCTGAACACAATGGGGTGTGACACAAAAATCAAAATAAATGAATAAAAAAATAAAGGAGTTGAATATGGTTTTTTCTTTTTCTTTTTTTTAAATATAAATATTTTTATAAATTTTTATAAATATAAATATATTTTTAAAAATAAATATTTTAAATATAAATATTTAACATTTATAAATATAAATATTTAAGCCCCATGATTACAAGCATGTTTGTAGTTGGGTTTCAGTTATAAACAGAACACCCCCATCACCAGTGCAACATTCCCACCACCAATGCCCCCCTCCCCTCCCCCTGCCTGTATTCGCAACAGGCATTCTACTGCTCTCATTCTTTAACATTGTCATGTTAGCTATTAGTGTAGTTATTTCCCTAAGAGCGTTCACCACTCTTTGTGGCGAGTTTCAAATTGTGAGCTGGTCCTTCCAGCCCTTCCAGTCCTTAACTCTACTGTCTCTGGCCTTATTACAGTAATGTCTTTAACTTTTCTTAAAACCCATAGATGAGTGAGACTATTCTGTGTCTATCTCTCTCCCTCTGACTTCACTTAACATAATAGATTCCATGTACATCCACGTATAAGAAAGTTTTATGACTTAATCTCTCCTGATGGCTGCATAATATTTCATTGTGTATATGTAACATAGTTTCGTTAGCCGTTCATCCATTGAAGGGCAACTTGGTTGTTTCCAGAGTCTGGCTATTGTAAATGAGGAAGGGATTTTTGAATTGTATTTTTGTGTTCCTAGGGTAAATCCCTAGGAGAGTATAGCTGGATAATATGGGAGCTCAATTTCCAGATTTTAGAGGAATCTCCATATTGTTTCCCATAAAGGCTGGACTAGACGGCATTCCCTCCAGTAGTGAATAAGGGTTCCTTTCTCTCCACATCCCCGCCAGCACTGATTGTTCTTGTTCTTTGTTATGTGTGCCAGTCTTTGTGGTGTGAGATGGTACCTCATAGTTGTTTTGATTTGCATCTCCCTGATGATTGGTGATGTGGAGCATTTTTTCATGTGCCTTTTGGCCATTTGTATTTCTTCTTTGAGGAAGTGTCTGTTCATTTCTTCTCCCCATTTTTGATGGGGTTATATGTTTTTTCTTATTAAGTTCTGTCAGTACCTTGTATATCTTAGATATTAACCCCTTGTCTGATGGGTATTGGGTGAATAGTTTCTCCCATTCTGTAGGTGGCTTTTGTATTTTAGGCACTATTTTCTTTGAGGTGCAGAAGCTTCTCAGCTTAATATAGTCCCATCTGTTTATCTCTGTTTCCACTTGTTTGAAGAGTGCTGTTTCCTACTTGAAGATGCCTTTAGTCTCAGTGCCATGGAGTAACCAGAGTAAAATATTTTTTTAAAACCCGTAGATGAGTGAGACTATTCTGTGTCTATCTCTCTCCCTCTGACTTATTTCACTCAGCATAATAGATTTCATGTGGGCCCGAAGAGATAGCACAGCGGCGTTTGCCTTGCAAGCAGCCGATCCAGGACCAAAGGTGGTTGGTTCAAATCCCGGTGTCCTATAGGGTCCCCTGTGCCTGCCAGGAGCTATTTCTGAGCAGACAGCCAGGAGTAACCCCTAAGCACCGCCGGGTGTGGCCCAAAAACCAAAAAAAAAAAAAAAGAGAGATTTTATGTACATCCACATATAGGAAAATTTCATGACTTCATCTCTCCTGATGGCTGCATAATAATTTTTAAGAAAAATTAAGGACATTATTATAATAATGCCCAGAGACAATAGAGATGAGGGCCGGAAGTGACCAGCTCATTATGAAGCTCACCACAAAAAGTAATGAGTGCAGTTAGGGAAATAACTACATAACAACTATCATGACAATCTTAATGAGTGAGAGAAGTAGAATGCCTGTCTCAAATATAGGCTGGGGTTGGGAAGGAGGGAGAGGGCCATTGGTGGTGGGAATGTTGCATTGGTGAAAGGGGAGTGTTCTGTTTATGACTGAAACCCAACTACATTCATCTTGTAATCATGGTGCTTAAAAAGATTATATATGTGTGTGTATATATATATATGTATATATATATATATATGAAATAAAAACAGTAAATGGTATTTTATTTTTGGGCCTGGCAATAAGTACAGCGGTTGGGGTATTTCTCTTGCATGCAGCTGACATAGGTTCAATTCCTGGCATCCCATATGACCCCTTGAACCTGCCAGGATTAATCCCTGAGCACAGAGTCAGGGATAACTCCTGAGCAATGTCGGGTGTGACCCCAAACAAAAAACAAAACCAAAGACAAATGACTTAACTGTGAGATAGCTGAGTCCTTGGCATACAATATTCAACACCAGTCTCACCACAAGTGTTAACTGCTAAAGTCCAGACTCAAAGAATGAGACCATACAATTGGAATAAAGTTTAATACTTTAATCCGTTTAGCAAAAAGACCCCAAACTGGCCAGTCAGGGTCATCTCCCTAAGGAAATGAACTTCATTCAAGGTCACGAGGAAGATCATATAGGAAGGGATATAAGGAGGTTCCAACTTTCTGATCTTTAAAATGATTGGCTATTGTCTAGGAATACCTTCCTACTGCTCCTTTGTTCTTCCCTGATAGGCTACCTGGTATGGTCAAGAAGCTTGGGTGGTGTTAGTGGAAAAAGGCTTGTGAAGACCTAACATGTGGCTTTTACTATGTGGTTCTTACAAAATGGCGTCTTCTCCCTGCTCAGAAACTGAGGAGATGCTTGCCCTGTGGCCTTTACAAAATGGCATCCCTTCTTGTTTAGAACCCAGGACCCAAAAAAATGAGAGAGTTGTTGGGACTAGAACTTGATATTTTAGGAATGTATGCTTTAAATTATAAAGTGATTTAAATTTTGAGTTTTGGGTGTGAAAGAAATTATGTATTTCAGCTGTTTGTGAATAATGAAAGAGTATAATAAATGTATAATAATGAAAAGAAAGTGACTGACCCTTGACTGGGTTAATTCAAAACACCAGTGGAAGCTACCACTGGTTTCAACACTTGGGCATTAGTTAAAGCATTAATACAAGTGTTATATTTGATTCAGGTAGAAGGGATCCTTTGGCTGTGAGCAAAATAAGTAAGTTCTGGCTAATTGTAGCAAAATTTAATTTCTGGAGTGTCTCACTGAATTTGAGAGAAAGCTGAAGAATTTAGGTCTACAGGCTGAATCTCCATAGGGCCTTCTCAGATAATGTCTTATCTTCAGAAAAATACTCAACAGATAAGGGGCTAATATTCCAAAATATACAAGGCACTGACGGAAATTTTTTTACCTCTCCCCCCTCACTGACGGAAATTTACAAGAAAAAAACATCTAATCCCATCAAAAACTGGGGAGAAGAAATGAACAGACACTTCGACAAAAAAGGAATACAAATGGCCAAAAGGTACATGAAAAAATGCTCCACATCACTAATCATCAGGGAGATGCAAATAAAAACAATGATGAGGTACTATCTCATGCCACAGAGATTGGTGACATCACAAAGAATGGGAACAAGCAATGCTGGTGGGGATGTAGAGAAAAAGGAACTCTTTTTCACTGTTGGTGGGAATGCCATCTAGTCCAACCTTTATGGAAAGTGATATGGAGATTCCTCCAAAAACTATAAATTGAGCTCCCATATGATTCAACTATACCACTCCTAAGGATTTACCCTAGGAACACAAAAATACAATACAAAAATCCCTTCCTCACACCTATATTCATTACTGCTCTATTTACAATAGCCAGACTTTGGAAACAACCAAGATGCCCTTCAACAGATGAATGGCTAAAGAAACTGTGGTACAGACACACAATGGAATATTATGCAGCCTTCAGGAAAGATGAAGTCATGAAAATTTCCTATACATGGATGTACATGGAATCTATTATACTAAGTGAAGTAAGTCAGAGGGAGAGAGATAGACACAGAATAGTCTCACTCATCTATGGGTTTTAAGAAAAATAAAATACATTTTTGCAATAATTCCCACAGACCAGAGAGAGGAAGGCTGGAAGGTTCAGCTCACAACATGAAGCTCACTACAAAGAGTGATGAGTGCAGTTAGAGAAATAACTACACTGAGAACTACCATAACCGTGTGAATGAATGAGGGAACTGAAAAGCCTGTCTAGAGTACAGGCGAGGGTGGGGTGGGAGAAGAAAGATTTGGGACATTGGTGATGGGAATGTTGCACTGGTGAAGGGGGGTGTTCTTTACATGACTGAAACCCAACCGCAATCATATTTGTAATCAAGGTGTTTAAATAAAGATTTAATTAAAAAATGTCTTATCTTCATGCCTCCAGTCATTTGCCCTTAAGATTTAAATTACTAGCAGAAAACAGGGGCGACTGATTTTTCTTGAGACACACATCACAATCACATTACTTTCTGAATGTGCACTTTAACCACACTATTCACTCTTAAAAGAAGGGGCGAGGGAAGAGGTTTTAGCACTTACCCAGGAGTGTTCAAGGGCTATTCCTGGCTCTATATTCAGAACTGACCCTGGGCAATCTTCCAGGGACCTGCCAGCAAAGGGAATGCCTACCCTCTTGTGTTGTCTCTTCAGCCACATTCTTCTCTCATTAATGCACACTTCAGACCCCTGCTTAATGCCAAGAGACTTACAGATAATAAAGAGCAAAAGCGGACCTGGATGCTGCTCACCTTCCTGCCATCAATTTATTTATTCCTCTAGATGACTGCAAACCTCCAGAAATGTGCTGAAGAAATTAATGCCTTCAGGCATTTGACAAGGGAATCTGGCTTTATTAGGGGGTGAGATAAGATGTCTTACTAATAGACGGGCCTTCAGAATGGAAACACAAAGGTGAGAGAAGATGAGCGAAATGCTTGGCAAGCCGTTCTTGTGTGTTTGAAGGGAGCCTGAATCATACTCTCACAAGACTTCCAGAAATGGGACTTCTCTTTGCACCTGGCACTTTGCCATAGTACAGGCTTATAGATGACTGCCTTTTTTTCGGGATAGGCTAAAGAAGTGGGGTCTTTTTCTGAGGACACAAATGATTACAATATTTTTGTACATCAGCTGATATATTATTAGGGTCCGACGAGATAACCTAACTGGTGCTGAGCGTCAAAGACCACCTCTGATGATGTAAAGTGCAAAAGGGAGTGATTCAGCTATAGCTGGGCCCAGTCTCATGAAAGACAAAAGGCCCTGCATGACACTAACAGGCAGTTAATATAGGGTTAACAGACTTCAGGCTGAGTATTTCATTGGTTAATACAGTTTAACCCCTACAGTAGACATGATTAATTCAATTTCCATTTTCACTCCCTATGTCAATCCCTTACACAGATGCCTCATGTCTCGCAGAGGTCCTAATTCCTGCCCCTACCCCCTTATCGAGTCTGATACTGTTTGGGCTGAAAAACAGAATGGCCTTCATAACAAGGAGGCCTTGACCATTCTATGGTACAAATATAATTTTATCATAATTTGACCTGGGAATGAGAGGGGAGCATTATCTCAGAAGGACAGGGAAGGGATGAAGTAAACTTTCAAGCCACTACATGCTATTACTCATTAAGGTTAGTCATAGCTTCAGGGTCTGGGATCTAACAACATATCCAAAGTTTTAATACAAATTTTGCAATAATAAGCCAGAAAGCATAAATTTGTAACTTTCTATGGTATGATAACGATCATTTTATCTAATACAATACTGCAAAAAATACAATAAAGGCAAATTTAACCCCCTATTTTAGGGGCTGGAGAGGTAGCACAGGAGACAGAGCATGTGATCTTTAAGTGCAGAGCCAGGAGTGAGCACTCATGAGGCCCCCAAAGCAAACAAAAAATGTAGGGGCCCCAGCTTTAGTATAGCAGAGTGCTTGCCTTGCTTGTGGTCAATTTGAGCTCAACTCCTAGTACCTTCTATGGTTCTCTGAGTCCACCAGGAGTGATCCCTGAGCACTGAGTCAGGAGTTGATGTGAACACTGCCAGGTATGGCTCAAAAACAATACCAAAAATTATTTTAAATTACCTAATCATTGTGGAAAATGATCATATGAAATTTGAAGAACTAAGGTAGATATTTTTGTATCTGTAATTATTAATGAAATGATACTTTAAAACACGTCTACAACATTGGATTAAATATCAGACATAATTATTTTGCTTTAACAATTTTTGGGCCTCATCCGGTGATGCTCAGGGGTTACTCCTGGCTATGCGCCCAGAAATCGCTTCTGGCTTGGGAGACCATATGGGTCACAGGGGATCGAACCTAGGTCTGTCCTGGGTCAGCCACCTGCAAGGCAAACACACTACTGCCGTGCTATATAGCTCTGGCCCCGAGCTTTAACAATTCAAGCATTATGTTGATTACAAGATAAAATAGAAAATAAGAATCCAGATAAAATTTTGTAATTGTTCTTTAGAAGCACTTTAATGCACAAATATTTATTTCACATGCAAGATGATATATCAACATTACTATTAGTAGAAACTTAAAATCATAAATGGGACTTGGGGAGCAGTTTTTTTAAAAGTCATTCAAAAATATCATCTAGTTTTAGAACATGCTACCTTCACATTTCAAAAAAAAATTTATTTTTTGAAAAAACTTTACCTAAAAGCAAAATTCTGTATAAATGACTATACTGCAAATTGTTGCTGATTAGGCAAATCAGTTTATCTCAAAAATCCACTTTTAGAAATAGAGGACATTGAACGCACAACCTTTTTCACTGCTGTAAAAGGTCTTAATACTTTGAATGTCACATTAAAAAAAATCTTTTACCATTGCTGGACAACTAGATAGACTACATGATTTTCTGTTTTCTTTACATTTTCTGTTGCAAATATTTTTTTTTGAGCCAGAGAGTACAAAGATGATTATCTTGTCAGAATCTGATCTCGGCTTTATTCCAAAAGGAACAGAGAACACACATTAATGCAAGTCACATAGTGAGGTTTATTGAACCAGCATGCTGGGGTCCAAAATCTCCTGATTTATCAGGTCTCAACATGGACCCTGAAGTCAGGTGTTCAAGCTTTTTATACTTTTCAACGAATAATATACTTAGTCACTCAGGAATTTTCCACAGCAGATCTTTCCCCATCCTGTCCCAAGGACCAGCCTCAAGATAAGCACATGGGGATATCTGACACATTCCCCTTATCTTGATAACTAAGATGGTTCCTCAGTCTCCCTTCCCTGGAGGGTTATGTTGCTTAGAGGTTTGGAAGTTATTGATCCTTTTCTACCTTGAATCCACAGCCTGTCATGGCTGCGCTTAGACTCATGGCAGTTAATTTCCTGAAGCAAGCAGAATACAGAAGCCAAAGTCAGGTTATTTCTAATATTATTTCTAATCAAAGGCACACCATTCAAATACCACTTGGGTGACAGTTAATTCTAAATCTAAGATTCTAACATAGTACTCAACAAACAATCTCCCATAGAGCTGACCCTGGGTTGACCCAGGCACTGTACATAATAGTTCCCCTGTTGGGACCTGAGTTCTGAACAAGGAGGAATGCCATTTTGTAAAGGCCACATGGCAGGCTTCTCAGGTTCTGAGCAAAAAGAGCCGCCATTTTGTAAGGACCACATGGTGTAAACCACAGTCGAGGTCTTCACAAGCCTATTTCCATAACAAACTCCCTGGCTATTTCAGGTAGCCTATCAGGGAAGGACAAGGGAGTAGTAGGAAGATACCCCTAGACAAGAGCCGATCATTTTAAGGATCATCAGAAAGTTGATCCTTTTTCTATATAATTTTCCTCATGACCTTGGGCGGGCTCATCGCCTTTGGGGGATGGCCCTGGCTGGCCAGTGTGGGGGCCTTGTTGGCATATGGAATAAAGTATTAAGCTTTATTCCAGTTGTGTGGTCTCATCCTTCTACTCCAGACCCAAGCACCCCAAACATTTCAGGAGTGACCTCTCCAAGCTAAGTTGAAGCCCGGAACTGGATGTGGCCCAACTCTCTGCTTCTCAAATCTCCAAGCAGTAGTGCTATAATTAAACTTATGCTTGTTTCTGTTCATAGGGTTTTTCACTTCAATTTCCAAATACTGCCAAATTACTTTTCAGATTATTTTCTGAGCCAGAGAAAGAGAGAGAGTATAGGGGTGCAAAAACACTTGCTTCACTTCCTACTGAACTTGGTTCAATGCATAGGGCCTCCAAATACCACCAGGAGTGGTCTCTGACCACAGAGCCAGGATTAATTTCTGAGCACAGCTGTATGTGGTTCAAGCTTCCTATCCTAAATATTTTTTAATTATGCTTTCACCAATTTTGAATAAACAATATTGTTTCAGGTTCTCGCTAACATTTGTTGCTTCCAGTGTGTGGACTTTTTGACATTATGAAAGATAATCAAATGGTATCATCATTGGTTCAATTGTCATTTTTCTTAGTATTAATTGAGCTTATCTTTTTTTAAATTGGGTTTTATTGAGGGGCATACCTGTCAGTGTTCAAGGTTTGCTCCTACCTCCTGATTGCTCCTGGCAGGGGTTGGATCATATAGGGTGTTGGGAAATGAATATGGCGTGGCCGTATGCAAGGCAAATGCCCTGTCTGCTATATTATCAGCCCTTTACGTATATATTTTTGTTTTTCGTTTTTGCTTTTTTTTTTTGGCAACACCCAGTGTTTCTCAGGGGTTTCTCCTGGCTCTGTGCTCAGAAATCACTCCTGGTAGGCTCGAGAGACCATATGAGATGCTGGGAATTGAAACCTGGTTGGCCATGTTAAAGGCAAATGCCCTACCACATACCTATACTGAAGGAACTCACAAAGAGAGACCCTTCCTCAAACCTCAGGAATCGCGGACACCCAAGGAGACTCGGAGACCGACTTGATGCAATCGCAGGAGGGTTTATTAGAGCACGAAGTCACACATCAGCATGCTGAGGCCAAACCTCATACTCCATGCATGAGCAGAGGAGGTTTGACCCCCCTCAAAGGTTTCAACAGGGTTTATATAGAGAAACCTTAACAAGCTTAGGAGGAGGTTACAGACAGCTATGGCCGTGGCGGGAAAGAGGTATTTGCTTATCACTGGGAACACACATGGGGCTGCGACATACCTAGGAGACCCGTGAAGAGGGTCTGCTTATCTTTATGAGGTGGCTACGCCTTGTTCTGTGCGCATGTGGAGGGGTTGTAATTTTCCATCATACAATTTCCTATGAGCAAGCAGGAACAGAAGCTAAAAGCATAATTAACCTAACTGCTAAGAAATCACTTAAACAAAAAGGAATTCCTTCCTTAAGAACAAATGAACTCTCTTAAATCATAATCAGATGGAATGCTAAAGGGAAATTTTTATTCTCACAATACATACCAATACATAAATATATGGCCACTACATTTTATATTTTATTTTAAATTATATTTTAAATTTTATATTAACTGCTCAAGTTCTATGGTTGGAATTGCACTGAAACTATACATGAGATCAGGAAAAATTAAAATATTTATAAAGGTGCGGGGCCCTGGGTTCTGAACAATGAGGGACACCATTTTGTAAGGACCACATATTGTAAGCTACATATTAGACTTTTTCCGTCATTTTCCATGAACACAGCCCCAAGTTACCTGGCCATACCAGGTAACATATCTAAAAAGGAGACTAGGAGGGAGCACTAGAAAAGTGCCTCTATATATATATATATATATATATATATATTGGTTTTTGGTGCTGCAAGTGGCTTCTGTCCTACAGCCATCAGTGGGATTTCAACGAATCCACTTCAGGGACAGTGGTTTGCAAAGGCGGCGAAATATGAAATATGAAATAATGAAACCACACAAAATAAATTGTATGGGGACCCACATCTTCAATAGACGTGAGACAATTTTACTCTTCCATGTTGGTAATATATATACAAGTCTCTGGTATGAAAGGAATTTCTACATTGACAAAAGGTGGGCGTCTTAGAAGAAGGGACTTAATGACAGCAGGCCCTAAAATATACATATCAAAAACTAGCCAATACAGGTGAAAAGAATCCCGAGCTAAAAGGGAGGAAGTAACATAAGGAGAAAGGGGTGTTCTAGTTTAGAAAGGAGGTTCTAACTTAGACCCCAGGGAATTAGGCACCGACCATCCAGTCTTGACTCCTGGATCCCAGACATAGAAAGGACAGAGTTCTCCACAGCACCTCCAGGAACCAAATCTCATCCAGGGCATCCATAAAGCTGCTCGGACACCAACATGCGCCAGTATTATTAGGAGGAAATGGGAACAACTTGATCTAAGAGGAAGTTGTCCTTCCTCACCAGCCAATGATAAGACAATATCAGAAGACATGTCATCCTTTGATCTGTGCAAAAGTCAAGATCGCTATCTACAGATGACTGGCTGTTACAACCAGGACTGAACGGTACGCATCCCGGGACCAACAACAACAACAACAACAACAACAACAGCAACAAAAAGCTCTAGCCCAGCTTTTGGTCTACGATCTGTTCAACAAACAAGATCTCCAATTCCAGAGGTCTGACTGAGACAACCGCAACTGAACGGGTCTTCTGGAAACAGAACGAAAGACTTTATCCCAGGCTCCATCCTAGGTAGGAACAACATAATGACCAAGACCACCAACTACAGAAGGTGGATTAAAGCGACACTGAAGAAGCAGAACTGCTAGAACCACAAAGAAAGACTTCATCATAAACTTCATTCCTTGAGCTGTACAGACACAAAGATCTCTAGATACAGAGGTCTGATCTTATCATACATGACGAAGCAGAAGTCTTCCATACACCACAAAAGCACAGAGGGGATAGTAAATGACCATGCAAGGAGTCTATAGTTAATCCCATGACAGTATACTTCAGGGGTGGAGAAACCCTGAATCTCCTCCTAGGCCAAGGGAATTCCCTCTATAATATCCCTGATAGTTACTGTGCCTATGCAGGGGGAAAAAGAAAAAAAAAAGCACAAAATAATCATTTTATCCACATATATATTTATTGATTTTTTTTTGTTGTTGTTGAACGGAGTTTGAGACCCCTGCCGGCCCCAAGGCTTCCATTCTTTTTTTTTTTTTTTTTTTTTTGGTTTTTGGGCCACACCCAGCGTTGCTCAGGGGTTACTCCTGGCTGTCTGCTCAGAAATAGCTCCTGGCAGGCACGGGGGACCATATGGGACACCGGGATTCGAACCAACCACCTTTGGTCCTGGATCGGCTGCTTGCAAGGCAAACACCACTGTGCTATCTCTCCGGGCCCTGATTTTTTTTTTGACTTCTTTATTTTGGTGTAGACATTGAAGTTGGTGTCTCCAATTTTATTTTATTTTATTTTCTCTTCTCTTCTCTTTCTTTTTGCACTCCGACATGGTTTGATTTCAGGACCGAGACTATTGTATGGTGCTTGTCTTTATTGCTGTAATGCTCACTGGATATTTAATTTGTTATTTTTTTCTGTATTGTGGTGTTTCAATGACCTTTTTCTTGTCCTCTCTCAAACTGAGGTTGAAAGCCTCTAGGACTCCGCCCATTTTCAGCTTATTTGATTTTTCTTTTATTTTTTTTATTTATTGTTTTCTACCCCATTCTATTGCTTTTTTTCTCCTTCAAACAAAACCATATAACTCGAATTATCTAGCTCTGCCTCTCAAATAGGAGGGGGAAACAAGGGAGGGTACCAGGACCAGACAGATATATGATCACTAATAGTAAGCTAGATAGAGGGGACCACCTACTCTAGCAGCCCGGGGGGGGGGGGGGTTTGATGGTGGGGGATATGGGTTGCAGGAAGGGAACCCGGATGGGGGGAGGACAAATTTGGAGATGGGTATTCCCCTGAATCAATGTTAATATGAACCTAAAATACTACTGTGAAAGATATGTAAACCAATATGATAAAAATAAAAAAAAAAAAACCTACAAGATAACATCTAAAAAAAAAAGAAAAAATAGAAAGGAGGTTCTTATGACAAAGGATGAGAAACCTGTTTTGCTACAATTTGGGGACTAACCCATAGCAAATAGCAAGGAAGATAGGAACTGTTTGTTTACCAACTAGAAGCTGAAACTAAAAAAGCGGGTTTGCATTTTAGCTGACCACTTTGCTTTAGAAATGCATATTTATCTAGCCAGCGGGGGTGGGGGGATGGGGTGGAGGGGAGGACTCTAGCAGACTTTTGGTGCTGAAAATTTTCCTGAGTCATTGACTGAGGCCTGTACTTTTGGCCTATATTTTAGCAAGGGAGAGAATGGGCAGATAGTAAGAAAGAAATTGTAATGTCACTATCATGTCATGAATTTTAGAAATATCGCCAGTAATCCACGTAAGGGTAAAACTAACATGCACCAACGGGCCTGCTGGCTAAAATATTTCTTGGGGGAACAGCAGCTCACTGCTCCAGGAAAATCATAATAAATACATCTGCAGGTTTACTTCCCCTAAAATGTCTATGCGGCATGGTGTGGCATTTTGGGTCACACCCGGCAGCGCTCAGGGGTTACTCCTGGCTCCATGCTCAGAAATCACTCCTAGCAGGTTCGGGGAGGACATGTGGGATGCCAGGAATTGAACCCGGGTCTGTCCCGGGTTGGCCACGTGCAAGGCAAATGCCATACTGCTGTGCTTTTCCTCCAATCCCTAGATTCCTGCTTTCTGACAGTCCACAATTGCTCTCGACACCTTTAGTTTTGAGTTCTGTATGAGATCCTTGGTCTATGATCCTTGGCTACTATTTATTCCCTTATTATCTTTCCTTATAACTCATAAGGAAAACCTCATTTGATATGTATCCTTTTGATTCACTTTACTCAGTAGCCTTCAATTCCATCCTTAGAGTAATTTCAAAATTTCATCTTTCCTTTTACCTAAATAGTATTCCATTGTAGTATTCTAAACTTGCTTTAGTTACTCGGCAATTGTTGGAAACTTACATTGTTACCAGATCTTCTCTATTGTAAATAGTGTTGCAAGAACAGAGAAGTATTTTTTAAATATATTTTTAATATTTATATATTTTAAAATTAATATTTTTAATAATAATTTCTTTAGGCACTGTGGCCACAACTATGTGGCCACATAGTTGAGGGGTTGAAGCAATAGCACAGTTGTAGGGCCTTTGCCTTACATCACCTGACCCAGGACAGACCGTCCCTACTGTACTATCTCTCACCTCCTATATTTTTCTTACCTTGTTTGAAACTAGGTCATGTGCTACATGGCAGACTATGAAATCTTTTGAGGCCAGAATCATGGCAGATCTATTTTAAGTTTTTACAGAAGACTCCATACCATTTTTGTTTTTTGGTTTTTACTGTTTTTTTGGTCACACCCAGCAGTGCTGAGGGGTTCCTCCTGGCTCTACACTCAGAAATAGCTCCTGGCAGACTCGAGGGGACCATATGAGATGCTGGGATTCGAACCACCGTCCTTCTGCATGCAAGGCAAACACCTTACCTCCATGCTATCTCTCAGGCCCCTCCATACCATTTTCTATATTGGTTGAGTCAAACTACATTCCTGCTAACAGTGAATGAGGGTTCCCTTTCACCACATCCTTGCTAGAAATGTCTGTTCCTGCATTTGGGGTGGGGGGTCATGCCAAGCCACACTCAAAGATCACCCCTAGGTTTGTGCTCAGAAATCACTCCTGGCAGGCATGGTGGACCATATATGATGCCCGGGATTGAACTTGGATCGGCCAAGTGCAAGGTCAAAAGCCCTATTTTTTTTTTTTTTTTTTGGTTTTTGGGCTACACCCGGTGACACTCAGGGGTTACTCCTGGCTATGCACTCAGAAATAGCTCCTGGCTTAGGGGACCATATGGGGCACTGGGGTATTGAACTGCAGTCCTTTCCAGGTCAGCCAAGTGCAGGGCAAACACCCTACTGCTTGTGCCACCGTTCCAGTCCCCAGTTCCTGGATCTTTTAATGTATGCCGTCCTCTCTGGGGTAAGATAATCACCCATTGCCATTTTGATTTGTATTTCCCTAGAAGCCATTGATTCTGAACATGTTTCATATGCCTTTCGTTCATCTGCATGTCTTCTCTGGGGAAACAGCATTCATTTCTCCCCATTTTCTTCTGCGCCCCCTTCCCATTTCTCCCCTTTATTTATTTATTTATTTATTTATTTATTTATTTATTTATTTATTTATTTATTTATTTTGCTGTTCTGTTTTTGGCTTGTGAACACTTTACAAATCTTGACCATTAGCCCTTTGTGAAATGAATGGTGAGTGAATATTTTCTCCCACTCATAAGGAGAAGTGTTTTCCTTTAGTTATTCTTTTTAGTACAGAAACTTTAGCTTGATGTAGTCGTATTTGTTCATTATTTTCTTCTGTTTTCTCAGCCTCTGCTATGGAATTATAGAAGATGCCTGTGAAGTCAAAATCATGAAGAGTTCTGCCTATCTTTATGGAACTCTTGAACATTTTTCTCTACATGTTAATAAATTAATGAGTGAGTTAATTAATGTTGGGCCTCCCAACCGTGCTCAGAGAACCCAAAAGTCACTGCCAGGGAGTCAACTCACTTATCAAGTCAGATGCTTCAATTCTAAGGCTTAATAAAAAGAAACTGCTCAAGAGGCCGGAGAGATAGCATGGAGGTGGGGTGTTTGCCTTGCATGCAGAGGACGGTGGTTTGAATCCTGGTCCCCTTAGCCTGCCAGCAGCGATTTCTGAGCGTATAGCCAGGAGGAACCCCTGAGCGCTGCCGGGTGTGACCCAAAAACCAAAAAAAAGAAAAGAAACTGCTCAAGGTCAGCAGTGCTGGGGACCATTAGTGCTTCTTCAAAAGTGCTCAAGGACCTTCAAAGCAATACCCAGTGGTGATGGGAGTCCTCGCAGGACCAAATTTTGAACTTGATTCTTGTACATGAAACACATATTTCTTAGGCTTGGAGAAAAACAACAGACAAGGCACTTAGCACACAGCTGATTGCAGGCATTTCATATGGTTCTCTGAGCATAGTTAGGAGTAACCTCTGAACATAGCCAGCTCTGCCCCTTCCCCTGCAAAAAACCCCAAAAGACATATGACTCCTAATGTCTAAGGTATAAGCCCAAAACAAAACATTTTTTTTTTTTTTGATAAAGGGGATGATTTGGGACACAACCCTGCTATGTTCAGGACTTACTCCTGGCTCATCAGAGGCGGGGGCACCAGATTCTGGGATTCCAACTGGGTCAACTGCATGTAAGGAAAGCACTTTTTAACCTGTAATCGCTCTAGATCCCCCCTTTTTTCTTTTCTCCATGAATGTCATTTAGTATTCTTTTTGTCATAGTATTCAATGTATGGGTTTGTTTACAAATATTTACTTAAGAGTCTTGTTTTTATTCTTGTTTTACATGAGTGAAATTTTCTTATAATATTATTTAAGTAATGCAGAGGTTATCACTTCTTTATTCATTCTCTATAAGAGTGTGCGTATGATCAGAATTATTTATTCACTTCAATTTTTGGTATAGTCTCATTATTTTACCCATTTCCTTTAAAATTGTCTTGAAACAGTCATGAGAGTACTGACATTTGCAAAGCTAAATAATAAATCAGTCTGAAATAATTAGTGTTAATAACCCAGCCTTCTTACCATCTTCACAACATGTGGCTAACAAGGGAGAAAAGAGAAAGCAATTATCATTTGTGCAAACCCTCTCTGAGCTGAATACTTTCTTGCTGAGCATTTGTGAAGAGGGGAAAATGAAAAAGCTTTGAACCACCATGGAAAGAAAGAAAATCCTTACTTACTGAAGACAAATTGAAGCTGATTTCCACTTTTCTCCAGATATTTAACTAGTTCTTCTTTCCATCCCCAGATAGTACAGGCTGATTGCACTGCCATTCCTTAGAATACTGCGTTACCATCTATTTTGGCCAAGTCCTCAGATTTCCTTCATTTCACACATTTTAGTCACATAATAGGGCTGATTAGGTTCAAACTAATCTGTGCTCCCTCCATTCATCTATAGAAGGGAAACAAATTAAAATATGGTTATTTCCCTTTTTGTTTTTTTCAGGCAATGTTTACTCCTAGATTTACTCCTAGGATCATTCCTGATGGTATTTGGGGTACCAGAAGTAGAACTAAAGATCATATCCAGATAAAGGATAAAGAATAAAGATTATATCAATATAAAGACAAGAGCTTCAACCCTTTTGTTATCTCTTCAGCCCTCTCATTTTATTTATTGGAGATAGTAAACAAAGATAGGGGCCAGAGAGATATCATGAAGGTAGGGTGTTCGCCTCGCATGCAGAAGGATTGTAGTTTGAATCCTGGCATTCCATATGGTCTCCCGAGCCTGCCAGGAGTGATTTCTGAGCTTAGAGCCAGGAATAACCCCTGAGCACTGCTGAGTGTGACCCAAAAAAACAAAACAAAACAAAACAAAACAAGCAAAGATAGTTGTTAAGGTGAAAATACACATCGGGGATATGTGTTTGATTCCGATCAATGCAAAGTCAGATGTATTTAAGCATTGCAACTATGAGGATTTGTTATAAGTGGGAAAAGTGACTCTTACCAAAAAGTCTCTCCAGGAGGCTCTCCAGGGGACTATAAATTCTGTTGCAGGCCACCTGACTCCTGGTTATCCTGCCAAGTGTTGCAGATAATGTGTGTAAAATGGGAAGTAAGAAAAATAGCTTTGGGACTGTAGTGATAGCACAGCAGTAGGGCAAGGCGGCTGACTGGTACTGACTTGGGTTCGATCCCTAGCATCCTATATGATCCCCTAAGCTATTTCTTTGTTTTTATTGTTAAACTTTATTGCGGGGGCATAGCTCAGTGGTAGAACTTTTGACTGCATCTAAACTTTATTTATTAATTAATTTATTGGTTTGGGGGCTGTTGCAAGTCAGCCCCTGAAGAGGTTGACTGATGGAGGGATGGAGGATGAGGCCTTTCTCTTCCAGCTCGGAGCACGTGTCTGCCACCCTGTCTAGCCAACGGTTATGAGGTGAAACGGCGGGTAAACAGCTCGCAGACAGTCAGGCTTGTGGAAATATTAGCTTTATTCGGTGGACAAGACTGAAGTCCCAAGACTCAGCTTCAGTTCCAGCCAAAAAGCCCTGGCCTTCCACAGACCCTTGTTTTTATCCCCCAGAATCAGGTACCACCTAATGGTGGGATCAGATACCAACCAATGGTGGAAGCAGAATCAGGTACCACCCTAGGGTGGGGGCAGAATGCCAGGTCACACCCTAGGGTAGGGCACAATCACCGATCAGGGTAGGGTCAGCAACATACTAATCCCCTAAAATATTTACATACACAACAGGGGGCCACACTAGTGGCACTTAGGAGTCACTCCTGGTTCTGTGCTCAGAAATAGCTCCTGGCAGGCTCAGGGGACCATATGAGACACTGGGAATCGATCTGGGTCCCTCTCAAGTGGGTTGCATGCAAGGCAAATGCCCTACTGCTCTGCTGTCTCTCCAGTCCCAACCCCTGAGGGCTTTCTGAGCACAGAGCCAGAGTAACTCCTGAGCACTGTCAGGAGTGGCCCAAGAACCAACCCCCCCCCCAAAAAAAAAGAAAAGAAAAGAAAAGAAAAAGGAAAAAAGAGAAGAGAAGAGAAAAGAAAACTAGTTTTGAGAGCAAGCTCATTCACTTCCTGCTTGGTCACCAGGGAAAGGACCTGGTTGTATTTAAGGTCAGCTCTGAGCACCGACTTGGCACGGTTGTGAATGTCCCACCTGCCCCTTCAGGTAACTGCCAAACTGTGCTGAGTGTTTGATCTCCATGGCATGGGAACTGGTACCTACCGCTCAAGCTGTCAGGGAGCTGCAGACTGAAGCTGGAGTGAAAGAAATCGCTTTTTGCAGAAAAAGAAAAGTCAGCTCTAACGCTTGCTTAGGTTTTCCAGGAATGATGCTTTCTGCACAGGGAAGAATTTACAGCTGAAGAAAATCGTGAAGTAAAATAGTTTGGCTTTGGAGCCACACCCAGAGATGCTCAGATGTTTCTCCAGACTCTGTGCTCAGAGAACACTCCTTTTCTTTTTTTATTCTTTTTTCTTTTTAATTTTTATTTCGACCAAAGTGGATTACAAATCTTTCACAGTAATGTTTTAAGTACATAGTGATGTTGAATCAGGGGCATTCCCACCACCAATGTTGTCTTCCCTCCACCCGTGTTCCCAGCATGCATCTCATATCCCCCTCTTTTACCCCCCAAGGTGCTAGTATAAGTCGTCCCCTCTGTGTCTAGCATGTTGTAGATTGCGTGTCAATTCTGTTGTCGTTGGCTTTGGATTTGGTGTTTAAGTCTGATCATTTTTTTTATTTCTACTTAATGTTCATACGACTGTTTGGTCTTGGTACCCTCTATTATTTTCCCCTCAATTTGTGAGGCAGAACAAGATGGTTTAAATTACGTGGTTCTTTTCTTTTTCTCTTTATTAGTAGTGTTGCTTTTTCCCTCTTTGCCAGAACTATGACAACCAGGCTTGGTTTTTGTTTTTGCTTTTTTGTTTGCTTTTTTCCCTTTGTTTTTGGATCACACCTGGCAGCACTCAGGGGTTACTCCTGGCTCTATGCTCAGAAATAGCTCCTGGCAGGCTCGGGGGACCATAAGAGATGCCAGGAATCAAACCACCATCTTTCTTCATGCAAGGCAAATGCTCTACCTCCATCTTATCACTCCAGCCCCCCCCCTTTTTTTAATAGCTAGTTTTTTGTTATTCCACATGATAGTTACAGGATTACTTTCTTTTTTTTTTGTTTTTGTTTTTGTTTTTTGGGCCACACCCAGTGGTGCTCAGGGTTACTCCTGGCTGTCTGCTCAGAAATAGCTCCTGGCAGGCACGGGGGACCATATGGGACACCGGGATTCGAACCAACCACCTTTGGTCCTGGATCGGCTGCTTGCAAGGCAAATGCCACTGTGCTATCTCTCCGGGCCCACAGGGTTACTTTCAATGTAATTGGATCTCCCTCTCTTTGGCCTGTAATTAAGTGTTCTATAAGTTTTTTTATTTTCTAAGTTTTTGTGCGAGATAGGTGGATAGAGGTGGAAATCAACTCCTTTTAGTACTTAGGGCTTGGAGGCATCAAGGTCATTCTAGAGTTTCTGGGTTCACTACAGGAACCCATAGCACCAGTGTATGTTCCCTGGGGATTGATGCAGAGAAAGTCCAAGAGATGAGTCGAGAAAATGGAGAAAGATGAGTCAAGAAAATGAGTCAAGAAAAATGGAGGCAAGGTCTCTCACTTGAAGGTGCACATTCCCTCTGGTAACTTAATTTCTGCTGGATCACTCTCCCTTTGTCCTCTGGTCTACTATGAATTCTGTTTGCTATTGCATACTACTCTTTTAAGCAATACTTTGAATAATACTTTATTCTTCAAAAATTACATTTTTGCAGTTGGGCTTCAGTCATAAAAAGAACATCCCCTTCACCTGTGCAACATTCCCACCACTAATGCCCCCTCCCGTCTCCCTTCTCCCCCATCCCCTGCCTATTTTCGAGACAAAAATTCTAGTCTCTCATTCATTAAAATTGTCCTACTAGTTGTTAGTGTAGTTATTTCCCTAACTGCATGCATCACTCTTTGTGGTGAGCTTCATATTGTGAGCCAGACCTTTGGACCCTCATCTCTATTGTCTCTGGGCATTATTACAATAACATCCTTAAGTTTTCTTAGAACCCATAGATGAGTGAGACTATTCTGCATGTCTCTCTCCCTCTGACTTATTTTATTCAGCATAATAGTTTCCATGTCCATCCATTTATAGGAAAATTTCATGACTACATTTTTTCCTGATGACTGCATAGTATTCCATTGTGTAGATGTACCACAGTTTCTTTAGCCATTCATCTGTTGAAGGGCATCTTGGTTGTTTCCAGAGTCTGGCTACTGTAAAAAGTGCTGCAATGAATATAGGTGTGAAGAAGGGATTTTTGAATTGTGTTTTTGTGTTCCCTGGGAGTGGTATAACTGAATTAGATGGGCATTCAATGTCCAGTCTAATCTGGTCCTGCCTCATTTCCCCCTTGCCTGTATCGGTATAGACAACATATCCATTTTACAAATTGAGAATAATATTCAGAGTAGTGATACTAAATATGCAATGCATGGTCTCAGAAGAACATTAAAGGGACCAGAGAGATAGCACAGCGGTAGGGTATTTGCCTTGCATGTGGCCATCCAGAACGGAACGGGGTTTGATTCCCCAAATCCAATAGAACCCAGAGCCTGCCAGGAACGATTTCTGAGCGCAGAGCCAGGAGTAACCCCTGAGCACTGCTGGGTGTGGCCCCAAAAATAATAAACAAAGAAAGATATAAAAAAGAATAACATTAAAATAATCAAGAACTTGATTGTGACTGATAAACTTTTCCTAGGAAAAGAAAAATTAGACATTTGAAAAGCCAAGCATCTGTTATTTATGGATAGATACTATAGAGTTTAAGCTATATGCCTTGTATATGGCTGTGAAAGCAATAAAAAAAAATCAAACTCTGGCATCACAGATGGTCCCCTAAGCATTTTCAGGTGTGTCCTCACTTCCAAAGTAAAATAAAATAACTCTTTTTTTTCTCTTGACTGTGGAAGTAAAATGAGGAAAACAGAAACTGTCTATCTTTGCTGGTGGTAAGTAAGGTTGGGTCTATTTTAACATTGCATATGTGGCATGAAATTGTCAATTCTGAGCACAAAGGAAATGAATTTGTAGAGGTTTAGAGTCAGTCTTGGACATATATAAGATAAATCTTTGCCTTTCTTCGTGACTGCCTGCCCATCCGCACTGCAGCCTCTGGTGTGGGAACAGAAAGGAACTGATGACATTAGAACCAAGCCAAATGTGCACCGAAATACAAAATTATACTCTTTCTTTTGAGGATGGGACTATCCCTGGAGATTTTCAAAGTTTACTCCTGGCTCTGTGCTCAGCGATTATTCCTGGCAGGGCTCTGGGGACCATATAAGGCGCTGGAAATTGAACCCAAGTTGGCCTGGTGGAAGACAAGCACTCTACCTACTGTACCATTGGTTGGTTTGTCTCCCAAAAGCTTATGTACCACCTCACATGTGGACTGGTTATTAAATCAAAAAGATACTAATCTTTTGAGTTCAAAGTATGCATTTTCTTGCTCAGCCAGGATATTGGGAATGAACTTATATACCCTCATACACAAATGTTTTGCTTCATTCGAACACTGTTATGATGTAAATTTTTCTTCCACGGAGAATAGCTTGTTGTCATATTGGCAGAAACTGGAATAGACACTGTGGGGAGGGGGAGGAAGGAAAGCAGTACAATCAGAATGCTTTCTGCATTGGTTTGCTTTTCTTCTTGGCCGGCTGTCAACAGTAACTCTAAAAGGTTTTTCTTTGAAGTGGGTAAGGTGCTTGCCTTGTATGTGGACAGCCTCAGTTCTTTTTTAAAAAATTTTTACTTACTTTTTTGGTTTTTGAGTCACACCTGGTGGTGCTAAGGGGTTAGACCTGTCTTTGCACTCAGAAATCACTCCTGGCTAGCTCCAGGGACCATATGTGATGCCGGGATTCAAACCACCATCTGTCCTGAATCGGCTGCATGCAAGGCAAATGCCATACTGCTGTGCTATCTCTCCAGTCCCCCAACCTGGGTTCTAACTCTAGCATCCTGTATAGTCTCCCAAGCCCACCAGCAGTAGTCATTGAGCAAAGAGTCAAGAATAAGCCTTGGGCACTTCTGGGTGTGACCCAACATCAAATCAAATCAAATCAAACCAAACTAAAATAAATAAATAAATAAATAAATAAATAAATAAATAAATAAATGTTTTTCTTTTCTCCATGAAGCAAAAACATTTCATTTTAGTCAACATATGATTATTTGGCATTTAAGTAATATGTTCAATCAGTTTGGGCACTACCTTTTCTTGTGTATGCCTATTAAATTTTTAAAATTTTATTTTATTGAAACCATTGTGATCAACAGAATTCTTTATAGTTGTATTTTAGATATACAGTGAGTCAGGGCCCTTCCCACCTCCCCGTGTCAACCTCCCTCCACCCATGGCCCCAGAGTGCATCCTATCCAATCACTCTTTGTCCCCAGCCTGCCAGTGTCACAGGCCCCTTTGAGTTTAGATCATTAAAGTTTCTGTCCCTTGATTCTTTTGTCGTTGACTTTGGCTTGGCTATTTACACTTCATCTTTTTTTTTTTTTTTTTAATTTTATTGAAACCATTGTGATCTACAGAGTTCTTCACAGTTGAATTTCACTATACAGTGAGTCAGGGCCCTTCCCACCCCCAGTGGCCTCAGAGAGCTTCCTGTCCTACCACCCCTAGCCCCCTGGCTTGCCAGTGTCACAGGCCCCTTTAAGTTTAGATTGTTAAAGTTAATGTAGGGGCCGGGCGGTGGCGCTAAAGGTAAGGTGCCTGCCTTGCCTGCGCTAGCCTTGGACGGACCGCGGTTCGATCCCCCGGTGTCCCAGATGGTCCCCCAAGCCAGGAGCAACTTCTGAGCAGACAGCCAGGAGTAACCCCTGAGCGTTACTGG
Source organism: Suncus etruscus (assembly GCF_024139225.1). Lineage (NCBI taxonomy): Eukaryota > Metazoa > Chordata > Mammalia > Eulipotyphla > Soricidae > Suncus > Suncus etruscus. The sequence continues at coordinate 129,612,030 of NC_064854.1, read as the reverse complement.
GTGTGGCCCAAAAACCAAAAAAAAAAAAAAAAAAAAGTTAATGTATAGGTCCCTTGATTCTATTACCATTGACTTTGACTTGTATATTTAGTTCTGTTCTTATTTATTCCCCTGCTAATGCATCCAAGATGAGACGGCTTGGTCCCTGGCCTCCAGCCTTTCTTTATTCCTTTCCTCTTAGTTTTATAAAAAAAAAAAAGTGGGAATGTGTGGTGGTAAAATAAAGTAATCTGTAGACACTACCTTTTATAGGTAGACTTGGTCCTAATTCATATCTTGAAACCCTGACCTGTAGGAAAATTCTCCTCTGGTTTCCTAGGGGGTGGGGGTTGTGGGGTGAAGGATGTGTGGAAGGGGGGTAAACTGCCACAGCCTGCAGCCTACTTCCCGCCACCTGCAGTTCCTAGTATTCACATTGTGTTCTTGTGTAGGCAGCAAAGGGCATCACACAAGAAAGAAAAGGACCGAGACATGAGAGAGGTACAAAAAGGGCCCAGGGAGTAGTGCAGCCTTTAGGATCTTGCTCTCTTGCTGTTCTGTTTGCTTTTCTCTATGCTGTTCTGGTCCATGTCTGCTACTTCCCCCTAAATGGTTTTTATTAGCCAGAATTTAACATAAATCACCTAAGGGGCAGGGTTAACATAATTAAGTGTACTTGTGCTAATTAACTTAGAAATGTGAAAAGAAAAGGTAAAAGGGATTTTACAGGTGTCTATAATTTTTACAGATGATAACGCTGACCTTTATTTCATCAGAATCTGAGTGTATTTGGAGATAGAGCCTTTAAAGAGAAAATTAAAATGAAGTTGTTGGGTGGATTTAAGCCCAATAGAACTGTGGTCCTCTTAAGAAGATGAAATATGGGCCGGAGAGATAGCATGGAGGTAAAGCGTTTGCCTTTCATGCAGGAGGTCATCGGTTCGAATCCCGGCGTCCCATATGGTCCCCCGTGCCTGCCAGGAGCAATTTCTGAGCCTGGAGCCAGGAATAACCCCTGAGCACTGCCTGGTGTGACCCAAAAACCAAAAAAAAAAAAAAAAAAAAAAAAAAAAAAAAGAAGATGAAATATGGGACCGGAGAGATAGCACAGTGGCGTTTGCCTTGCAAGCAGCCGATCCAGAACCTAAGGTGGTTAGTTCGAATCCTGGCGTCCCATATGGTCCCCCGTGCTTGCCAGGAGCTATTTCTGAGGCAAGGTGTCTGCCTTGCAAGCGCTAGCCAAGAAAGGAGCGTGGTTCGATTCCCCGGCGTCCCATATGGTCCCCCCAAGCCAGGGGCAATTTCTGAGCGCTTAGCCAGGAGTAACCCCTGAGCAGCAAACGGGTGTGGCCCAAAAAAACAAACAAACAAACAAACAAAAAGAGATAAAATATGTATACAAGCCGGAATCTGGAAACAATTCAGATGCCCAACAACAGATAAATGGCTAAAGAAACTGTAGTACATACACATAATGGAATACTATGCAGCTGTCAGAAAATGAAGTCATGAAAATTTTTCTATACATGGATGGACATGGAAACTATGATGCTGAGTGAAATATGTCAGAGGGAGAGAGATATAGTCACAGAATAGTGTCACTCATCCATGGGTTTTAAGAAATATTAAAAACATTATTGTAATAATGCCTGGAGACAATAGAGATGAGGGCTGAAAGAACAGCCCACGATGTAAAACTTACCACAAAGAGTGGTGAGTTCAGGTAAAGAACTAACTACACCAACAACTAGCATGACAATGTCAATGAGAAAAGTAGAATGCCTGTCTTGAAGACAGGCAGGGGGTGGGGGAGAAGGAAGATGGGGGCATTGGTGGTGGGAAGGTTGCATTGGTGAAGGGGAGTGTTCTTTTTTATAACTGAAACCCAACTACAAACATGTTTATAATCATGGTGATTAAATAAAGATATTATTTTTTAAAAAAGAGGATGAAATATGGACTCACCAAGAGACAATAGGGATGTACATCATGCATACATACATGGGTTCCTTGGGATCATGTGTGTATTGAGAAAATACTCTCTGGATGAAGAGGCAAGGTAACCAAACCTACTGACATCTTGGTCTTGGACTAATGACCTTTGGAACCATGATAAAATTAACTTCTTTGTTGAAGCTAGTCCACGCTTTGGTTCTCTATTATGGCAATTCTAGCACAAAAATTACAGTGATCCAAAGGCATTGACACTGAGAGGAGGAGGGCCCAGGCAATGATGAAATATCTTCAGCTTCTAAGGTCACAAATTGGAACTTTTATGGGGCCAGAGCAATATGACAATGGGTAGGGCACTTCAATCCTGGCATCCCATATGGTTCCCTGAGCCCACCAGAAGTGATTGCTGAGTGCCAAGCCAAACACTAGCCAGTTATGGCACCAAAACAAACAAACAAACCAAAACACCCCAAAGTCCCCCCAAAACAAATTGGGGCTTCAAGGAGTACTTTTCCTATATATTTAAAAAAATAAAAAAAAACCTGGCATATTGCTATAAATACTAAAAGAATCGTTTTATGAATAATATTCTCTATTTTAGAAAAGTGGCTCAAAATGAACTGTACATTATCAAACACTTGACTGAACCCCATTATGAAAAGCATGGCAAGGTTTCAACAGAATTTGCAAGTAACAATTAGATATAAACAGCTCTATATTCCTTTTCTGGGCCTTTCTCCAGAAGGAATTATTTAATTTGGAATTAATTTTTGTATTCAAATAAATGTTTAATAAAGTGAGGGTTTTTCTTTGGAAAACAAGTTTACAAAAAATACATTTTGGATATTATCTTTAAAGATAGTTTATTGAGGTAAAATCCACTTAACATAAAATTAACCAATTGGAAGCAAATAATTCAGCAGCACTAATTACACTCACACTGTTGCTGAATGACACCTTGACTGAATTGCAGAACATTTCTATTACTCCATAGTAAAATCCCTTTACCATATAAGAATTTCTCCATAGTCGTATCTTTCACTTAGCTGCCAGCAACAACAGTGTGTGTTCTACTACTAAGGCTTCTTCTATTGTGTATGTTCCACATAAAAGGAATTATACAATATCAGTCTCTTGGTATCTAGTTTCTTTCACTTAACAATGTTTTTAAAGTTCATCTTCATTGTGGTATGTGTCCATACGCCATTCTTTTTTATATGGCTGAATAATATTCCATGTGTGTATATACTAGTTTTGTTCAGTATATTCATTTGTTGTAGGCATTTGTACTATTTTTACCTTTGACTATGGAACCAAAATCATAATCCTTTTATGAATGTTGTTTGTATGTGTACTTATTTGAATAGTTACTGCCAGTCCTTTTTGTTTGTTTGTTTTCTTTTCTTTTTGGATCACACACCCGGCAGTGCTCAGGGCTTACTCCTGGCTCTTCGCTCAGAAATAGGCCCTGGCAGGCTCGGGGGACCATATGGAATGCTGGGATTCAAACCATTGTCCTTCTGCATGCAAGGCAAATGCCCTACCTCCAAACAAACAAAAAGGACTGGCAGTAACCAAAATAAACCCAACTTGTGCCTTTACATTTAGAACAGCCCCCTCCTTGGGTGGATGCAACTATTCTATCCTCACGCCTTGATAATTCCATAGGAAGATTTATGAAATATTTGTCCTATCATCAGTTTTATTTCTACCATCCTGGTTTACAAATTCAAAGAGTCAAATGAGAGAGAATGAAGGGCCTTCCAAGGGGGCACTTAATTTTTTGCCTTTTATTTTTTTTTCAACAAACCCTTGTGCCCAATTTACTTGATTTTTTTTTCAAATTTTATATTTTATTCTCTTTTTACTCCATGCTTTAGACTATTATTCTTCTAGCAAAATAAAATATTTAGAGAGGGCGATTTTGTTAAGGAGGCTAAGCAGCAATTATGGAGGGAAATTCTGAGAACTCAGAGAGATTCTCACTATCTAGTAATCCCAAACTTACTAATGTATCCCACAGGAGAAAGTTGTTTTACGTATTTAAAGTAGTACATTTAAAATTACTAATTACATTATAGTAGAAAGATGATCATTGTTTAACTGCATTGCACGACCTAACTTCAGGGTTTTTCTTTAGTGATTTTTCCTTAACTATTTTGTACAGCAATGTGTCCAGAAAGGACTTTGCAACCAAAAGAAGTACAATAAATATCGTACAATTGATCATGAACATATATTACGAAAACACCCCAGATGGCCAACAACAGATGAGTGGCTAAAGAAACTATGGTACATTTACGCAATGGAATACGATGCAGCCATCAGGAAAAATGAAGTCATAAGATTTTCCTATACATGGATGGACATGGAACTATTATGCTGAGTGAAATGAGTCAGAGGGAGAGAGATATAGTCACAGAATAGAGTCACTCACCTATGGATTTTAAGAAAAATTAAAAACATTATTGTAATAACACCCAGAGACAATAGAGATGAGGGCTGGAAGGACCCGCTCACGATATGCAGCTTACCACAAAGAGTGGTGAGTGCAGTTAGAGAAATAACTACACTGACAACTATCATGATAATAGTAGTGAGTGAGAGATGTAGAATGCCTATCTAGAAGATAGGCAGGGGATTTGGAAGGACGGAGATGGGAGCATCGGTGATGGGAAGGTTACACTGGTGAAAGGGGGTGTTCTTTTTATGACTGAAACACAACTACAAACATGTTTGTAATCATGGTGCTTAAATAAAGATATTAATTTTTTAAAAAAACAAATCTCTGCCTATACCAGCTCTACAGGACAAATATCATGCCTCTCATTGCCTTGGTTTTCTGTTCTTCTAGACTGCTAAGAGGGGTGGAGGGCTCATTCCCTCACTCAGGCAGCCTGTGAGATCTTTCAAGTTGGAGCAGTTGGAGCCTCCTTCCAGACTCAACTGGCTTCTGACCAACAGTTCTATTGCCCTGACAAGGTCTGCAGCAGTACTTCAGCGGAAGCCTGCCATGCTGCTAGCAAAGAGGACATCTTATCCTATGTGGGGTCATAGGACAAAGCTCATGGGTCAAAGATCTTCATAGGTGGAGGGAGAGGAGTATGTGAGTCTTCATCTGGCTTGTCTTCACCCCAACCTTTCTTGCTTTTCTCATCAGCACTGTCTCCCTAGGCTAGCGGGTTGTTACATCCCCAGGCATGGGGGATCCCAGGTCAAAGGTCTTCCTACCATCCCATACTTTCTTCTGCTTCTTGCTGTACCCATTCTCTTTCCCACAGTTGAGGACCCTCATGGGATTTGCCAGCCACTTCTTCAGGGTGGAGGAATGCTTGGACCCTGGGAGAGCCGTGCACAGAGTTCAGGGAGGACTGAGATTGCAGGCGGGCCACTGACTCAGACTTGACTCCATTTTCACTCCAGGAATTGGAATTTGCCTCTCTGCATGGGAAGCAACAATAGCACTTAGCCAAAAGCCAGCCCAAAGCAGTGCTCAGGGGTTACTCCTGGATCTATGCTCAGAAATCGCTCCTGGCTGGCTCAGGGGACCATATGGGATGCTGGGATTCAAACCACCGACCTTCTGCATGAAAGGCAACATCTTAATGTTAAATCTGACCAAAACTGGCCTGGACCCGGGTTGGGGTCCGGGGTTGGAGATGCCAAGTCTGGGGAGGCCAGATCAGGGATGCCCAAGGTCCGAGGAAAGCCCACCGCTCAATTTAAAGAAATTCATATGAGAGTGAGCATGGTAATGAGCAACAGGTCAAAGCTTTCATAGGCTTATACAGTTTGAATCATCCAATGATTTTTTACAGAAAAGGTGCACTTTTCTGTCTGTCCAGCCCCTTCATGACATAATTTACCCCGAACTCCTAGACTGATGGTATGCAGAGATACGGGTTGAGCCCTTCAGGTGATCTCCTAATCTACAGGGTGGAGAACCCATCTGCTTAGCCCCTTCATGATATCATTTTACCCGACTCCCAGATTGATGGTATGCAGAGATATGTACTAAACTCTTCAGGTGGTCCCCCAAATCCACAGCATGGAGGACCCATTCTCTTGACAGTGAGTGACTGAAGCGATTAGGGGAAGGGAGCCTTGTTCATTATATCAAGCAAGCCAGGGACAGAAGCGAGAATAGCATTAAACTAGATTTTACCCTTATTCTATACCTATGTGTTATTCTAACTATACCTATGTGTTATTCCTTTTTAGTGGCTGTGTGCAATTATTTCTCCTTAATCTTCAAGGGCCATCTGTCCTCTGTGGGGATCTCCTCGAGGGTTGAGGTGTTCTCCTGTTGGAATGTAAGATGATCAGTTGTTTTCCCCTCCCTTCAAGGTGTCTGTCTGGTGGAAAATAAGATGTCCTTGCATTCCTTGGAATGACCTTTGTGATTTACAGCCTGGTCTCAGGAATCAGCTGTCTCCTTGGGCCTAGTCTTTCTTCAAAAGTCATACACTGAAATCCAAAGTTAAAAGACTATACCCCAAAATTAAAAGTCGCCTCTTGGGCTGGTGAGGTGGTGCTAGAGGTAAGGTATCTGCCTTATAAGTGCTAGCCAAGGAAAGATCACGACCGTGGTTTGATCCCCCAGCATCCCATATGGTCCCCCCAAGCCAGGGGTAATTTCTGAGCGCTTAGCCAGGAGTAACCCCTGAGCATCAAACGGGTGTGGCCTGAAAAACAAAAACAAAAAAAATGTCACCTCTTTTCCAGACTCAACATTAATTCAAGATCTTGCTTTTTGTCCTTTGGACTAGGAAGTCAATTTGTTTATTAGCTCATTGTCCTAAAGACAAAAAGAAAATTCTTGGGGTAGGCAAGAAACATAAATTTGAGTTAGAAATGTGTTGTTATTTTTATTTATTTATTATTATTATTAGTTTGGTTTTTGGGCCACACTGGCGGCACTCAGGGGATACTCTTGGCTCTGCACTCAGAAATAGCTCCTGGCAGGCTCTGGAGACCATATGGGGTGCCAGGAATTGAACCTCGGTCAGCCATGTGCAAGGCAAATGCCCTATTGCTGTGCTATCACTCTGGCCTGTATTTGTTCATTTCATGAGGGCCACATTCAGTGTGTTCAGTGCTTATTCCTGACTCTGGGCTCAGAAATTACTCCTGGGGGCCGGCGTGGTGGTGCTAGAGGTAAGGTGCCTGCCTTGCTTGCGCTAGCCTAGGACGGACCTCCCCCGGCATCCCATTTGGTCCCCCAAGCCAGGTGCGATTTCTGAGCTTATAGCCAGGAGTAACCCCTGAGCGTCACCGGGTGTGGCCCAAAAACCAAAAACCAAACCAAAACCAAAACAAAAACAAAAAGAAATTACTCTTGGTAGACTGAGGAGAATACAGGGGATGCCAGAGATGGGAGGCCAAACCAGTAATGGTCTTTGTTAGGCAAATGCCTTACCTGCTGTCCCTCACTCTGGCCTCAATATAGTTTTATTTTGTCTTTCAAAATAGCTGACTTGAGATGCTGCTTCTGCTTTTGGTTTCTCCAGAAATATTAAGACAAAATGGTAGCAGTATTTATGTCAGAGGTCTGGGAAATATTTTATAATGTTGCTGCCTCATAAACACCAGCCCTGAGATTTATTTTGTTTTTGAACATTTAATCACCATTTATTAAAAATTTTAAAAAGACCCCTCTACGTTTAATTTTCTTTTTTTTTTAAATAATTTTTATTGAGGCCAAAGTGAATTACGAGTCTTTCACAGTTATATTTAAGGTACATAGCGACAGTGAATGAGGGCCATTCTCACCACCAGTGTTGACCTCCTTCCACCTCTGTTCCCTGAGATTTTTATAAAAAAGTTTTTTTAAGGAGCCAAGTGAGGCTGGAAGATCTGATTTTGGATCACTTATTTTTCAGGTTTCTATGGACCAAGTTTTCTAGAATTGTCTCTTAGAACCGTTTGATATTCTTTCAGCAAATGCTTATTCAGCCCTACGGGGAGCTGAGGCTACTGTGGGGGCCAGAGCCACTCAGTGCCTGGTCTGAAGGAACTGAAATCTGCTTGTTAAAAGAATTCCCCCTGATTCAATGTTAATATGGACCTAAAATATTACTGTGAAAAATATGCAATCCACTTTGGTCAAAATAAAAATTATCATTATAATAATAATAATAAAAAAAGGAAACCATCCAGTCATGTTTGGTGCAACAAGAACTTGGCTGTGTAGGTACAGGCCGTGGCCCACAACGCATCTTGCTCCTCATCCTGTTTGAATTCAGATTCATAGGTCTTAAAATGGAGTGCAGAGAAGGGGGAATTCACCCTTTGTATGTAACTAACCCAGCACTAAACCCTTACGCTTTATTTTACAATTGGGCATGAAATAAAAATCTCTGTTTATGAGTTCTTTCTGATATAGGTAGAAACCCTGATCATTTTTTTTTTAAGGGGAGAGCGCGCACGCAGTCCCCCACTACCATTACGCAGTAGTTTCCCATATTTAGGGAAATCGCAGGGGTCAGCACGCCTGGAGTGCAATGGGCGAGCCTCACCCTGGGGAAACCACCTTCGTGATCATGGAATCGCCCCTGCCAGGTAAGTGTGTGATCTTTTGTTTTTTCTCTCACACCAATATGTATTTGATTGTTCAAAACCCAGAAAATAAAAAGTGCTGGCAATTGTGTAGGCTATTTGCTATGTGAACCTCCCATGGTATCCAAGGACTCACCAGCTGTAGTGTAAAAATAAAATAATAAAGTCCCTGAGTTGGGTGAGGCCTGAGGAAGCTGGGTAGTGGCAGAGAAATAATACACAAGTTGTCAGAAAAGATTTTCGTTGGAGTCAGTTCGCTTTATTCCTCATGGCCTTCCTCTGCCATGTGCTCATTCTTTCCTGCCCTGTGCTGTCTATGCACCTTGTGCTTTCTCTCCCCTCTCTCCTCTTTTTCTCTTCTCTCTTCTCTCTCGTCTCTCCACCCTCTTCTCTCTCACCTCTCTCTTCTCTTTCCCCTCTTCCCTCTCCTTTCTCTTACCTCTCTCCTCTCTCTTCTTTTCCTCTCTCTCTTCACTCTCCTTTCTCTTCTCTCTCTCTCTCTCTCCAGCCCCCTCCCCAGATTCTTTATTATATAAGACCCTCAATCCAGGTGGACTTTTACATACCAAAAGAAGAGGTTAGGGAAACAGGAAGTAGGGGGAAGGGTTACACCTAGCCACCATAGCTTCCTTTTACCAGGGTTTGAACAACTTCTCCCTCGACTCCGCCCCAGTCATAAAGCCTGAAGGGATTCAATAATGCCTGGTGAGTTCAATGCCAATACTTTCTGCTTAGATCAACTCTGAGCCTGGCACCTTCACATTCAGTTGAACTCATGAACTCAACCTCCACAACTACCATTAAACTCTGGTCAAATTTCATTGCTTAACTGTTGGTTATATGATGACATAAAAACTGTATTTTGGTTTTCATCGTGCATCAGGTCTATACCACATAGCAATTCATTGTTCCTTGGATTTTTATTTTATTCTATGTGCTTGAATAGGGCAGCAAAGACATAATTGTTTTTTCCATGAAAATGAAGTGGGTAGGGGCCGGAGAGATAGCATGGAGGAAAGGTGTTTGCCTTGCATGCAGAAGGTCGGTAGTTCAAATCCTGGCATCCCATATGGTCCCCTGACCCTGCCAGGAGTGATTTCTGAGCATAGAGCCAGGAGGAACCCCTGAGCACTGCCGGGTGTGATGCAAAAACAAACAAACAAACAAACAAAATGAAGTGGGTAGCTGACAGCAGAATGTGAGAGATTTTCTTTGGAGGTCAGTTGATTACAGAATTGTGAGTGTGGAAGAAACCTTTGGGCACAGGGTCACCCAGCTCAACAAGACATATTCCTTTAACTCTTACATTTCCTTTAATATTTATCAGATGGTCAGCCAACTAGACCAGTGATAATTTTCAATGATTTCATGGGAGGCTGTACACTGGCCCCTTTAGCCTTCATTTTACTCAATAATCTCTGAGGATTTTATCATTGTTAACTATTTTCAAGTCTTCAATATACTCTTTTTTTGTTGTCTGTTTTTGGGCCACACCCAGCAGTGATAAAGACATCAATATCAAAAACATTTGGAGTTCATCTTCAATGATTCCATGGAATCAGGGGTTACTCCTGGTTCTGTGCTCAGGAATCACTCCTGGTAGGCTTGGAAGACCATAGAGGATGCTGGGATGCATATGGTGGGCCATATGCAAGGCAAATGCCCTACCCACAGTTCTATCTCTCCAGTCCCTCTTCAACAAACTCTTTCCAAATTTCCGTCTACATTTTTTTTTTTACCAGTAACTTTAAATCAGACACAGCTACTGTAGGCCCCATTTGGGATGTTTGGACTCCTGTTGCATTATCATAAGGACAAGAGTATTATTACTTCTACTGGGGAGAGACAGAGATGTTAAACAAATAGGACAGCCCTTGCAAAAACTAACTACCGACATCAAATATCAATTGTACCAAGGTTGATTAATCCTGGGCTTGATAGTTCTTCCTTTTTGTTTTGTTTTTGATTATTGGGCCACACCCAGTGACGCTCAGGAATTACTCATGGCTTTACACTCAGAATTCGCTCCTGGCTTGGGGGACCATATGGGACGCTGGGGGATCAAACCTCAGTCCTTCCTAGGTCAGTCACGTGCAAGGCAAAAACTCTACTGCTGTGCCACTGCTCTGGCCCCAGCTTGATAATTCTTTTCCAGTCCCCATGTTGTCTTTTGTTTTGTTTTTGGGCCATATCCAGTGGTGTCCAAGGCTTTCTTCTGACTCTTGATTCAGAGATCACTTCTGGCAGGGATCGAGGAACTTCTTGGACTGCCAGAAATTGAATCCAGGTTGGCCATGTGCAAGGCCAGTGCTCTACTATCTTATAATTTCTTACGTTTGGAAACTACCTGGTTTCCCTCCTTAACGGTCTTCCTTTCCTTTTCTGTCACATCCTATCCAAGATGCACTGTTCATGCCTTCTACATATACCTAAGCCTTTAGCTCTAACATATTTCTTGAATGTCAACATGCCAAGCAACTTCCAGGCATGGACTTCTAATCCATGCTCTGCAGACATGACAAAGTCAGCAGTGCAGAAAATAAATTATTTTTTTCTTAAAGCATTTTGCACTTTTTATTTTTATTTTTTTAAGCAAAGCAAGACATTATTCAGTTTACCAACAAGTACCAAGCTGGCCAGCCAAGCCACCTCCCACAGGAGGTGACTCTGCCTGGGATCCCAAACCAGTTTATATAGGGAGGGGGTGGAGAAGTTCTAGCTTCTGTTGTCCTATAAAAATGGACTGGCGGGCCCGGAGAGATAGCACAGCGGCGTTTGCCTTGCAAGCAGCTGATCCAGGACCAAAGGTGGTTGGTTCGAATCCTGGTGTCCCATATGGTCCCCTGTGCCTGCCAGGAGCTATTTCTGAGCAGATAGCCAGGAGTAACCCCTGAGCAACGCCGGGTGTGGCCCAAAAACAAAAACAAAAAAACAAAAAACAAAAAACAAATGGACTGGCTACTATCTAGGGTACCTTCCTATTATTTCCTTAAGTCTTTTCCAGATAGGCTAAAGGTATGGCCAGAGGTCTTGGGACAATGTTAAATGGAAACTTAGACTTGAGAAAGATAAGCCTAAAAGGTTTACAACATGGAGCCATTTACAAAATGGCATCCTTCTTGTTCAGAATCTAGGGCCCCACATTCTCTCCTCTTCTTTTGGACCTGAGTCAAATCCTTGTTTCTCCTTGAGGTTCCTCATCCCCATCCCTGCTTATGGGCGCATACTGGCACCTTAGCACAAGCATCTTAACTGCATCTATCATGCCTGAATAAAGCAGGTGAGGATATTAATTATGCAAAGGCTTCCTAAGAGTATCATAAAAAGAATGAACAGTTGCCCAGCCAGAGCGGTTATCAGGAAGATTTTCCAGGGTGATTGAGTGAACGACTGTTCATACCAGGAGGAGGAATTTTTCTGCCACCTTCCTACTTCTGCAAACTGGCCTTCACCTGCTGCAGCCTCCACCACGACCCCAATCTGTTTTCATAGAGTAACACTGTTCCCTAGGGCCATACACAGTCCACCATTGTTTTAAGAAGCTTAGTTCCAAACTAACCCTGTTCTGCATGGCCACTTCTGCTAAGGACACTGTTTTTCCTTTACCTAGAATTTCTTCAGTAGCTCCCAGATCTCCAGGGTTAATTCCAAGAATTCTAAAATCATGTCTAAAATTCAGCTACACCTCTTGATGGTGCAGTGATAACCAAGTTATTGCCTAAGGTGCTGGTCTTTCCAGAATTTGCTGCTCCTTTTAGACTCAGAGACCTGACAGTGTTATTGCAAAACTAGACTTAGCTTCGTGAGAGTGGGTCCTTGAGTCTTTGTATATAAAATTAGCTCACAGAACCTCAAATGTTTATGATATGTTATTGATGTCTTTATTATAAAATTGAGGTAGGTTGATCTCTCATGTCCTCCCACGTCCAGGTTTCTTGTCGCTTATTGTATATCACATATGTGTCCCATCCTTTTGCCACTTCTTTCCTTTTAGTGTTTTATGTCATTTATCCTGATCCCTCCTGTCATCCTGGTCAAGAGCATGCTGCTGGAACCCTGCAGCCAGCCTCTCAGGGCCTGTGTATCTGCTGCAATCTGTCCCTTTTTCTTTTCTTTGTTATTTGGCCTTGTGCACATGGATGAAAAGTGCTGTTTCCCTGCCATCTGCCAAGAGAAAATTGCCTGACTTGTGTTATGTCTGCTAGCCCTGCCCTTAACTATTTCCATGATCTATGCACTGACTCCCCAGTAGCTAAGATTTAAAACGAACAAATAAAAAAATGACTTCTGTGTTAACTAGATGACTGAGCTTCCCAAATTCCTACTTCCACCTAAATAGCACCATCTTTTTTTTTAAATCTTTATATCTGTTTACTAAACCAGAAAATACATTATTAGAAATCTTCCTAACATTACTATCTATTTATTCCTCTTATCTAAACAGCATGGTTACAACATTGTTTGTGATTGAGTTTCACCTTTCACCCATGAAGATTTCCTGTCACCAATGTCCCACTCTTTTCCAGTGGTCATTTCCAACAATCATTGTCATAGTGCTCTCTTCTCTGCCCTAACTGCACTCCCCACTATTTGTGGCAAGCTTCCTACCATGGCCTGGTCCTTCTGGCCTTCTCTCTATTGTCTCTGAATATTATGACCATACTTTAGTTTTCTTATATCCCACAAATAAGTGAGATTATTCTATACTTATCTCTTTCCTTCTGACTCAATTCACTCAGTATAATAAGGTCCATATTAATCTATATGTAAGCAAATTTCATGACTTCTTTTTCCTAACAGTTGCATAGTATTCCATTGTATAGATGTACCATAATTTCTTTTTTTTTGTTTGTTTGTTTGTTTTTGGGCCACACCCGGCAGTGCTCAGGGGTTACTCCTGGCTCTCTGCTCAGAAATAGCTCCTGGAAGGCATGGGGGACCATATGGGACACCGGGATACGAACCAACCACCTTAGGTCCTGGATCGGCTGCTTGCAAGGCAAACACCGCTGTGCTATCTCTCCGGGCCCATCCTCCATTTTTCTTCACTCAGTTTCTTTATCCACTCATCTTTTTTTGTTTTGTTTTTGTTTTTGGGTCACACCTGGTTGCACTCAGGGGTTAATCCTAGCTCTGCATTCAGAAATCACTCCTGGCAGGCACAGGGGACCATATGGGATGCTGGGATTCGAACCACCATCCATCCTGAATTGACTGTGTGAAGGCAAACATTCTACTGCTGTGCTATCTCTTTGACCACCTATCCACTTATCTTTAATAACACCATCTTCTAAGGAGATCTGAGCAGTTAGAAAAGTTATACTCAATTTTGCTGTACCTATGCAAAAACAAACAAACAGAAAACAAAAAATCAAAGCAGCCATACACCCCTTTTTTATTATTGTATTTTTTGTTACCTCTTATTTTTAAATTGGGTCTTCCATCTTTTTTATAGAATCTTGGGACACAGATTACTTTGGTTTACCACATTTTACCTCATTTTTCTAATAAAACTAAGAGGAAAGGAATAAAGAAAGGGTGGAGGACAGAGGTCAAATGATCTCGGATGAATTGGCGGGGAAATAAATAAGGACAGAACTAGATATCCAAGCTGAAGTCAATGATAATAGAATCAAGGGACCTAAACTTTAACAATCTAAACTCAAAGGGGCCTGTGACACTGGCAGGCCAGGGGGCAAAGGGTGGTGGGACAGGATGCACTCTGGGGCCATGGGTGAAGGGAGGTGGACACAGGTGGTGGGAAAAGCCCTGGCTCATTGCATATCTCAAATCCAACTATGAAGGACTCTGTGGATCACAATGGTTTCAATAAAATAAAAAGAAAGAAAATATATATTCAAGAGGCAACATACACCTGGTTTTTATCACTTTTTTGGGGGGTTGGGGGAACACTCCGATGGGTGCTCAGGGTTTACTCCCAGTTCTGCATTCAGGGATTACTCCCGGCATGCCCGGGGACCATATAGGATTCAGAGAATTGAATCTGGATCAGTCACATGTAAGGCAAAACCCTACCTGCTGTGCTATTTTCTCTGGCTCCCTTTTCACACTCTTTTTAATTTTTTTGAAAAATTGAACAATTAAAATTCAGACACCATGAAATTACAAAGTAATCATGACTAGATTTCATGTATACGGTGTTTCAATGCCAATCCATTCACTAGTGTCCACTTCCTTCGCCCATCCATTTGCCTCTCACCACTTTGCTTCTAAAGATGTACTTAAGCTTGTGTGTATGTATAAATATATATATTTCATATGATCATACTCTTTGTTTTTAAGTTAACTTTTTATTTGTGTTTTTTTGGAGGGCACACCCTGTGGTGCTCAGGGGCTACTCCTGACTCTGAGCTCAGAAATCGCTCCTGGCAGGCTCTGGAGGACCAAATGGGATGCTGGGGATCGAACTCAGGTCCATCCCAGGACTGCAGAGTGCAAGGCAAATCACCTACGACTGTGCTATCTCTGACCCCAGCATCTTCACTCTGAAGCCCCAGGGCACTTAAACTGAGAAGGATGACGGAGACACCAAGCAGCCTGACTGGGCTGAGACTCAAATGACCCACCTTTTTTGGGGGGGGTTGGGTGGGTTTGGGCCACCCTTTTTTGGGTGGGTTTTTTTGGGGGGATTTGGGCCACACTCGGCGGTGCTCAGGGGTTACTCCTGGCTCTGCAGCATGCAAGGCAAATGCTCTTCCCTTTGTACTACTGCTCTGGTCCCCTGGGCAAGCCCTGAAACCAGATATGTAGCCTCTGGAGAGTGCCACAGCTAATGTGACAACAGCCCTGCCAATCTTGTGTGCTGCCCTAAACCATCACAAACAGCAAAGGAACCGGGAATGATTTCATTCCATCATCTACTTAAGGATTAGCTGACATTTTGGGAACTCAGTCTTTTATTTATTATAGGCCAAAAACATAATGACTTTATGTTACCATTTATTTTCAGGCTTATAGCTTCCTTCAAAGCTATGATTCCCCACCACTCCTATCCAGCTTGAAAAACTAGACTATATTAGGAAGAAAATCACCTGAGCTCAGTAATGACTGATGAAATTGCACAGTGTTTTAGAAAAAAGCATTGGAGCAATGCAATTCTAAATCATATGCAAAGGGTTCTACCCCTACCCAGGGCAAAGTAAAATAGAACGGGAAAATATAGAATGCAGATTTTAGTTGCTATAGCTCCCTAGCCTGCCCTATTTGTCTGTTTCGTTATTGTATTTGATTTTTATTTATCTTGAAGTGCCCAGTATGAGCAGGGGACAGTCTAGGTGAATGTGGAGGTTGTCTTTTAGTGGGAATCACATTTAAGTGCTTTGTTGATTCCAAAGAACATTTATAGTTTCAGTATTTAAATATTTTCAATATACAAGTTATGGATCTATGCCAAAGTCCTCCTTCAAGTACAAAAAATAAAGAATTTCTATTTAAATTTGGATGGATATATACAGTATTTATTTCTTTTAACATTTTCATATTTATTTTCTCTAACTTCATGTATTTCTCTTTAAAATATGATGTAACCTCCCCACCTCCTGCTTATAATTCGAGACAGGCATTCTACTTCTCTTATTAACATTGTCATGATTGTTGTCAGTCTAGTTATTTCTCTAACTACACTCAACAATCTTTGTGGTAAATTTTATATCCTGGCTGGTCCTTCCAGCCCTCATCTCTATCATCTCTGGGCATTGTTACAATAATGTCTTTGATTTTTCTTAAAACTCATAGATGAGGGCCCGGAGAGATAGCACAGCGGTGTTTGCCTTGCAAGCAGCCGATCCAGGACCAAAGTTGGTTGGTTCGAATCTCGGTGTCCCATATGGTCCCCTGTGCCTGCCAGGAGCTATTTTTGAGCAGACAGCCAGGAGTAACCCCTGAGCACCGCCGGGTGTGACCCAAAAACCAAAAAAACAAAACAAACAAACAAAAAAAACCTTCATAGATGAATGAAACTATTCTGTGTCTATCTCTTTCCTTCTGACTTATTTCACTCAGCATAATAATTTCCATGTCCATCCATGTATAGGCAAATTTCATGACTTCATTTTTCCTGATGGCTGCATAATATTCCATTGTGTTTATGTACCACAGTTTCTTTAGCCATTCATCTGTTGAAGTGCATCTTGGTTGTTTCCAGATTCTGCCTATTGTAAATAGTGCTGCAATGAATATAGGTGTGCAGAAGGCATTTTTGTATTGTGCTTTTGTGTTCCTAGGGTATATCCCTAGGAATGGCACTTGTGATGAATATTCCTTTTATATAACTGAAACCCAACTACAAATATGTTTGTAATCATGGTGCTTAAGTAAAGATGTTATTAAAAATATTTTAAGTACAGGGGCTGGAGTGGTGGCTCAGGTGGTAGGGCGTTTGCCTTGCATGCACTAACCTACAATGGACCACAGTTTGATCCCCTGGAGTCCTATATGGTCCCCCAAGTGATTTCTGAGTGCATAGCCAGGACTAACCCCTGAGCATCACTGGGTGTAGTCCAAAAACCAAAAACTACATATGTATATTACATTTTTTCTTTATTTAAGCATCTTGATTAAAAATATGATTGTGACTAGGTTTCAGTCATGTAAAGAACACCCCCTTCACCAGTGCAACATTCCCACCACTAATATCTCAAATTTCCCTCTATCCCACCCCACCCC
This sequence comes from Suncus etruscus, assembly GCF_024139225.1. Classification (NCBI taxonomy): domain Eukaryota; kingdom Metazoa; phylum Chordata; class Mammalia; order Eulipotyphla; family Soricidae; genus Suncus; species Suncus etruscus. The sequence continues at coordinate 129,594,855 of NC_064854.1, read as the reverse complement.
ACCTGTACTCTAGACAGGCTTTCCAGTTCCCTCATTCATTCACATGATTATGGTAGTTCTCAGTGTAGTTATTTCTATAACTGCACTCACCACTTTTTGTGGTGAGCTTCATGAAGTGAGCTGGAAGTTTCAGCCCTCCTCTCTTTGTCTCTGAGGATTGTTGCAAAAACGACTTTTATTTTTCTTAAAATCCATAGATGAGTAAGAATATTCTGCGTCTCTCTCTCCCTCTGATTTATTTCACTCAGCATGATAGATTCCATGTACATTCATGCATAGGAAAATTTCATGACTTCATCTCTCCGGATGGCTGCATAATATTCCATTGTGTATATGTACCACAGTTTCTTTAGCCATTCGTCTGTTGAAGGGCATCTTGGTTGTTTCCAGAGCCTGGCTATTGTGAAGAGTGCTGCAATAAATACAGGTGTGAGGAGGGGTTTTTTATATTGTACTCTTGTGTTCTTAGGGTATATCCCTAGGAGTGGAATAGCTGGGTCAAATGGGAGCTCAATTTCCAGATTTTGGAGGAATCTCCATATCGCTTTCCATAGAGGTTGGACTAGATGGCATTCCCACCAGCAGTGGATAAGAGTTCCTTTCTCTCCACATCCCCGCCAACACTGTTTATTCTCATTCTTTGTGATGTGCGCCAATCTCTGTGGTGTGAGATGGTATCTCATTGTTGTTTTGATTTGCATCTCCCTGATGAACAGTGATGAGGAGCATTTTTTCATGTGCCCTTTGGCCATTTGTATTTCTTTTTTATCAAAGTGTCTGTTCATTTCTTCTCCCCATTTTTTATGGGATTAGATGTGTTTCTTTTTGTAAAGTTCTGTCAGTGCCCTGTATATTTTGAGTATTAGCCCCTTATCTGATGGGTATTGTATAGGTCCTTCATGTCTTTGGTCAAGTAACTCCAAGATATTTGAGTTTGTGTGGCACTAAAGTGAATGGGATTGCCTTCTTGACGTCCATCTCTTCCCTATCATTATTGGTGTATAAAAAGGCCATTGATTTCTGTGGGTTAATTTTGTAGCCTGCCACCTTGCTATATGAGTTTATTGTTTCTAGAAGCTTTTTGGTAGAGTCTTTAGGGTTTTCTAAGTAGAGTATCATGTCATCTGCAAACAGTGAGAGCTTGACTTCTTCCTTTCCTATCTGGATTCCCTTGATATCTTTTTCTTGCCTGATCGCTATAGCAAGCACTTCCAGTACTATGTTGAAGAGGAGTGGTGAGAGCGGACAGCCTTGTCTTGTACCAGAATTTAGAGGAAAGGCTTTTAATTTTTCTCCATTGAGGTTATTTGCCATTGGCTGGTGGTAGATGGCTTTAACTACATTGAGAAAGGTTCCTTTCATTCCCATCTTGCTGAGAGTTTTGATCAAGAATGGGTGTTGGACCTCATCAAATGCTTTCTCTGCGTCTATTGATATGATCATGTGATTTTTATTTTTCTTCTTGTTGATGTTGTGTATGATGTTGATAGATTTACGGATGTTAAACCATCCTTGCATTCCTGGGATGAAACCTACTTGGTCATAGTGTATGATCTTCTTGATTATGCATTGGATCCTATTTGCCAGGATTTTGTTGAAGATCTTTGCATCTGCATTCATCAGGGATATTGGTCTGTAATTTTCTTTTTTGGCAACATCTCTGTCTGGTTTTGGTATCAAGGTGATGTTGGCTTCATAAAAGCTGTTTGGGAGGGCCCGAAGAGATAGCACAATGGCGTTTGCCTAGCAAGCAGCTGACCTAGGACCAACGGTGGTTGGTTAGAATCCCGGTGTCCCATTTGGTCCCCCGTGCCTGCCAGGAGCTATTTCTGAGTAGATAGCCAGGAGTAACCCCTGAGCACCGCCAGGTGTGGCCCAAAAACCAAAAAAAAAAAAAAAAAAAAAAAGAAAAGAAAAGCTTTTTGGGAGTGTTCTTGCTTTTTCAATTTCATGGAAGAGCCTGGCTAGGATTGGTAGTAGCTCCTCTTGAGAGGTTTGAAAGAATTCATTAGCAAATCCATCTGGGCCTGGGTTTTTCTTTTTGGGCAGATGTTTGATTACAGTTTCAATTTCCTCCATAGTGATGGGGGTGTTTAGATATGCTACATCCTCCTTACTTAACTGTGGAAGGTTATAAATGTCCAAGAATTTATCCATTTCTTCTAGGTTCTCATGTTTAGTAGCATAAATTTTCTCAAAGTACTCTCTGATTACCCTTTGGATCTCTGCAGTATCTGTCGTGATCTCCCTCTTTTCATTTCTAATATGGGTTATCAGGTTTCTCTCTCTCTCTTTCTTTGTTAGTTTTGCCAATGGTCTATCAATCTTGTTTATTTTTTTCAAAGAACCAACTTCTGCTTTCATTGATCTTTTGAATTGTTTTTCAGGTTTCCACTTCATTTATTTCTGCTTTCAGCTTTGTTATTTCCTCTGTCTCCCTATTTTTGGTTCCTTTTGTTGGTCATTTTCTAATTTTATGAGCTGCATCATTAAGTTATTCAGGTATGCCCCTTCTTTCTTCCTGATGCGTGCTTGTAAAGCTATAAATTTTCCTCTCAGTACCGTTTTTGTTGTGACCCATAGATTCTGGCTGTTTATGTCTTCATTATCATTTGTTTCCAGGAAGTTTTGATTTCCTCTTTGATTTCATCTTGGACTCACTGTTCATTAGCAGGCTGTTTAATTTCCAATTGCTAAAATATATCTTCTGTGTGGCTTTGTAGTTCACACCTAATTTTAGAGCCTTGTGGTCAGCAAAGGTAGCCTTCAAGATTTCTATCCTCTTGATTTTATGAAGGTATGTTTTATGTGTCAGCATGTGGTCTATCCTGGAGAATGACCCATGTATATTGGAGAAGAATGTGTATCCAGGTTTTTTTGGGTGGAGTGTCCTATGTATATCTTCTAATCCTCTTTCTTCCATTACTCTTTTCAGGGCTAGTATGTTTTTGTTGGGTTTCAATCTGGTTGACCTATCAAGTGTTGACAGGGCCGTGTTGAGGTCTCCCACAATTATTGTGTTATTATTGATGTCTTCTTTTAGATTTATCAGTAAATGTATTTGAAAATTTGCTGGTCTCTCATTGGGTGCATATATGTTTAATAGTCTGATTTCTTCCTGTTGCACATATCCCTTGATTAGTACATAGTGTCCATCTTTGTCCCTTACAACTTTTCTGAGTATAAAGTTGGTGTCATCAGATATTAATATAGTCACCCCAGCTTTTTTAAGGGTGTTGTTTGATTGGATGATTTTCCTCCAGCCTTTGATTTTGAGTCTATGTTTGTTCTGACTATTCAGGTGTTTTTCTTGTAGGCAGCAGAAGGTTGGATTCATCTTTTTGACCCATTTTGCCACTCTGTGTCTTTTAATTGGTAAATTTAGTCCATTGACATTGAGGGAGATGATTTTCATAGGATTTAATGTCATCTTTGTAGATAAGTTTGCTGTGTTTGTTGGTCTCTCTTGTCTTAAAGTTGACCTTTCAGTTTTTTATTTAAGGCTGGTTATTCATCTGTGAAGTTTGTGAGCTGTTGTTTATCCATGAACCTATGTATCCTTCCTTCAAACCTGAATGTGGGTCGGGCTGGGTGCAGCATTCTCGGTGAGGCATCCATTTCATTCAGTCTTGTCACAATATCCCACCACTGTCATCCGGCCTTGAGAGTTTCTTGTGACATGTCTGCTGTAAGTCTTAGGGATGCTCCTTTGAATGTAATTTCCCTTTTTGATCTTGCTGCTTTCAGTATTCTATCTCTATCTGTGGGAATTGTCATTGTAATGAGGCTGTGTCTTGGGTGTTTTTCTTTGGGTCTCTTTTAGCTGGTACTCTTCAGGCATACAGGATTTGATTGCATGTAGTCTTTAACTCTGGGAGTATTTCTTTGATGATGTCTTGACAGTTGATTCTTCCTGGAGAGCTCCTACCTGGGTTTCTGGGACTCCAATGATTCTTATGTTGTTTCTGTTGAGTTTATCAAAGACTTCTATTTTCATCTGTTCACATTCCTTGAGTACTTTTTCCATCACCTGATCATTTGTCTTAAGATTCTTTTCCGGGGCTGGGCGGTGGCGCTAGAGGTAAGGTGCCTGCCTTGCCTGCGCTAGCCTAGGTCAGACTGCGGTTCGATCCCTCGGCGTCCCATATGGTCCCCCAAGCCAGGAGCAACTTCTGAGCGCATAGGCCAGGAGTAACCCCTGAGCGTCACCGGGTGTGGCCCAAAAACCAAAAAAAAAAAAAAAAGATTCTTTTCCAATTTCTTTTGCTGTGTTGAGTTTTTCTGCATCTCATCTTCCAGCACATCAATTCTGTCCTCAGCTACTGTTACCCTGCTGGTGAGGCCATCCACTGAGTTTTTTCAGTTCAGCTACAGTGTTTTTCAGATCTGTTATTTCAGTTTGAAGTTTTCTGATTTCTGTCTTTGTGTTCTGTTCAGATCGATCTATGCTTTCTTTGAGTTCTACAGACACCTTTCATGTTGCTATTCTAAACTCCTTATCTGAGAGGTTAATCAGATGGTTGGAATTTTTTAGGTCATCCGAGCTATCGTCTTCATTCTCTGTGCATGGTGTTTGCCTGCGAGGTTTCCCCATTGTCACATTGTAGTGTAATTTTTTCTGCGCGTTGTGGTGGGGTTCATTGGTTAGAAAGAGTGCGTGGACGTGAAGCAAACACGCTCTTCTGGAGCCTTTGGGAGAACTCTTTTTCTGGGCCCTTTTCGGCCCACTCCCAAGAGGTTTAGGAGACAGGACAGTGGAAAAACACAAACAGGCAACACTCACAGTCGGGAATCACTGGGCGGGCATAAATTTTCTCAGCCTAACATCACAAACAGGGGACTTGCCTTTCTGCAGAATAGTGCAGATAGCCGGTTTCCATGGTTGGACACAGTTCCTTGGCATTCCGGCCTTGGACGAGCCTCTGGGAGTGCTATGTTTCTGGGCCCTTTTAGGCCCACTCCCAAGAGGTTTCGGAGACAGGACAGTGGAAAAACACGCAAGGCAACACTCAGAGTCGGGAATCACTGGCGCGCGCGCGCGCGCGCGCGCGCGCACACACACACACACACACACACACACATATTTTAAGTACAAAATAAAGATGTAGAAGTAAAAAGAGGAAACATCCTCTAAACATGTCGGTTTGGGTCTGTTTATAGTGAGTTCTTTCTTCAAGAAATTATATTGGTGTTTTTATTAATAAAAGCGGTTGGAGCCAGAGCAAAACAGGTAAGCACTTGGGTTTGATCTGTGGTGCCCAGTATGGTTTGTGGCTTTTCCAGGATGATCCCTGAGCACAGAGCCTGGTTACCACTAGGCATTGTCCCAAATCAATAAACAAACAAACAGTAACAAAATAAGTCATCTTCCAGGAAAGAAATCGTACATGAGTCTGACATAGTTCTGTCTCCAGCACATGGTCTCCTGAGCAGCCCCAGGAGTGATCCTTGAGCACTGTTGGGTGTGGCCCCCAAACGAAAAACCAAATGCAAACAAATACAAACCCTCCAGTTTGTCATAATACTTTAAATACCATATTTAGTAGAAATAATTTTAAAATTGAGATATAACGGGCCCAGAGAGATAGCACAGCGGTGTTTGCCTTGCAAGCAGCCGATCCAGGACCAAAGGTGGTTGGTTTGAATCCTGGTGTCCCCATATGGTCCCTGTGCCTGCCAGGAGCTATTTCTGAGCAGAGAGCCAGGAGTAACCCCTGAGCATTGCTGAGTGTGCCCCAAAAACAAAAAAAAATTGAGATATAACATGCTAGTTATTAAATGCTGTCTGTGGTTCAAAGTGAGGCTTCAGGATACTTTGGGGCTATTTCTGTAACAGAGAAATAGAGATTTGCAGGTCTCCCTGGGCCCCTGTTTGAGCCCCCAATTCAAGGTGGGATAGAGATGTCCTTTGCTCTGGTGTTGTTGGCACTCCTGACCACCCAGTGCACCCTCTACCAGAGTTGGCAGTCAGTATTTGTGAAATGCCTAAATAAAAATGGAGACATTTGTCATCAAAATAAAATTTTAATTTTCTTCATTTTTTTTGTTTTTGTTTTAGGGCCAGCCACACCCAGCTATGTTATATGCTATTTCTAGCTCTGTTCTCAGGGATCCCTCTCTGCTTGAGAGTGGGGTGTGTCTTAGAAAGGAAAATCAGGCAGTGTTGAGAATCACCTGAGCCTCCTGCATACAAAATGAGCACTCAGCCCATTGTAGCTCTCTGGGTCTCCCTCTGGACTTTTAATTAGATAATTTTCAAATATCCTCGGATTGGTTGATTTAGAATTATATTAAAAAAATCAAGACCCAATCATAACAAACAAGAAATCTGTGCACCCAGACACCTCAGTTACTCAGGAAACAACCCCAGGTGTTTCTATGATTATGTCAAAGGCAAATACCAATATTTAAACAGTGCTCTGATTCAAAATTTTCCTTGATTATGGTTTACATTGTGATATACACAAGATAGCCTGAATCCCAAATACGTATCTTCCCAAGTTATTCTGCATGTAACTTTTCTATTTCAGACATTTTTACTAATTAAGAGAGTTTTCTTCATCTAGTTCTTATATTGATTATGGCAAATGAACTCACTACCAATTATAACTGATTCGTTTTCACCAAGAGCTAGACTAGTTTTCAAGGCCAGGCCCACACTGAGCTGTAGTGAAGGCTACCTTGGGAGGAAAGAGGAGTGGGAAGATCACAGTTCCCTACATGATTCCCCCCCCCCCCCCATTGTCTGAACCAGAATGCAAGACCCAAATACAACTAGAGATCCAAATGCAGACAGGATCTGGGGAGCAGAGACAGCGTGATAATTGGTAGAAACCTCAATACAGTTTCCTCCTGAAGGAATGTCATGTAGTTTGTAGTCCAGTAGACTGACATGAAATCGGAAGAAATCTGGTTCCTTGCTGCAAAGATGGGAGCTAAAAGAGAATAAATTTGCAAACTTCAAGGAACCAGGGATGAATTTGCAGTCCTGGAATAAAAGTTTAGTAAACCTGGTGGGGTTAAACCTAGTGAGACTAGAATGAGGCCAGAAATTGGTGCTAAACAAATGCATTTAACAGTGAGTCACCAAATGTGTGTGGTTTTGGGTAACATTATTTTTTTCTGGAATTTTAAAAACATTTTTTAGTCTTGTTCTCTTCTTCAGCAGGTGAAAGAGACATTTATGAAAAAGACCTGGCACAGAGAGCAATGGGCACAATGGCTGTTGGACCACAAAGGTGTAAATTCCTTGAGCATTGCTTGTTACACTGATTTGTTAACATTTTTGTTTCAGCATGCTTTGGGGGAAAGTTTCTATTTCTAAAAGATCAATGAGTCTGCCAGCAATGGATGACAGTGACTATTTAAATAAAGCTTCATGACTCCCACACTATCTTTGGCATGCATGCTATTTGGCAACCTATGTAAGACTGTAAATCTGGAGTTAAAATAAATCAGCAGGGAAATGGAATCTACTCATTCTTATTCTTTTAGATTCCATCCAAGCTGTTTTTGCTATTTCACTGCCCAGTTCAGACGAGCATTAGGTATTAGAAGTAGAATATACACATTACCAGGCATGATTCACAACAGGCTTATAATTTAGAAAACAAACTCTGGGTTCAGGAAAAGATGTTATTTATGGTTCTCTCCCATAATTCCTGTGATGTGGGCTGCTTAAACTGATCTCTTTAATTAATTTTTTTATGTTTTGGTTTTTGGGCCACACCTGGCAGCTGTCATGGGCTACTCCTGGCTCTGAGTTCAGAAATCACTTCTGGCAGGTTGGGAGGACCATCTGGGTTGCTGGGATCGAACCTGGGTCCTTCAGGGGTTAGCACATGTAAGGCAAACATCCTACCGCTATGCTATCACTCTAGCTTCCTGATCTCTTTCATTTTATTGGTTTTATTATTATTATTATTTTGGTATATACATATGATGCTCAGGAGTTACTCTTGGCTCTGTATTGAATAACTAACTACTCCTGGTAGTACTTGGGGGATCATATGGGTTTCCTAGGATTGAATGCTGGTTGGCCACATGCAAGGCAAATGCCCTATCCACTGTACTTTTGCTCCAGCCCCAAACACATCTCTTTTGTGTTTATTTTATTTTTGTATTTTTGGTTTTTGGGCCACAACTGGCAGTGCTCAGGGATTCCTCCGGGCACTGCACTTAAAGATCACTCCTGGCAGGCTCGGGGGACTGTATGGGATGATGGGGGTTGAACCCAGGTCTGTCCTGGGTCGGCCTTGTACAAGGCAAAAGCCCTACTGCTGTGCTATATTCTAGCCCAACCAATCTCTTTTAAAATCCAGTGTAAGTAGGTTTAGTGTTCTCTCTAGACTAGAGGCATCTTAACAAGGTGAACTGTAGGCAAACACTATTTAGTGGAATTGTTTTCTAGTTTACTTTAGATTTAAAAAGATAAAAATTTATTCAGAGGGGCCAAGGGATGCACAATGGTAGGGTGTTTAACTTGCAAGCAGCCGATCCAGGATGGACAGTGGTTCGAATCCCAGCATTCCATATGATCCCCTGTGCCTGCCAGGAGCGATTTCTGAGTGCAGAGCCAGGATTAACTCCTGAGTGCCAATGAGTGTGACTCAAATACCAAAAAGCAAAACAAAACAACCCCCCTTAAAACCAGCAAAAATTCATTCAGAGGGTCTGAAGAAACAGTACAGCATTTTCCTTGCAAGCAGTCAGTCTGGATTTGGTCCCTGGCATCATATAGGAGTCATATCTAAGCACCACCAGGAGTTATTGCTGAGTGCAGAACCTGGAGTAACGCCTGAGTATTGCTAGTTTGGCCCCAAACCAAACAAAAGAAAAAATATTCATGTAGAAAATTTATATTCTCAAAATTTTGTGTCATAAAAGAGATTTTTATCTGTATTTAATAGTCTGTAGGCAGAGCTAAATATCTGTCTCTGGGAGCTGGAGAGTTATAGAGTAAGGTTGCCTTGCATATGCTTGATCTGGGTTCAATATTTAGCACCACATATGGTCTCCCAAAGCTGCCTGAGCATAGAATCAGGAATAAACCCTGAGTACAACCAGGAGTGGCTCCTAAACCAAACCAACCAACCAACCAAATGAATAAATATCTGCATTTGATCCCAAGGGGAGGAGAGAAGGTGGAATTTACAAAAGCATTCCAGCTGGGGGCTAGATTGTGGCCTAGAAATAGACTACTTTGAGTGGAAATAAAAAATGGTCAGACCTAAGTACCCAACCCAAAGTCAACAACAATAGAATCAAGAGACCCAAAAAACAAGCTATACACAAAAGGGACCTGTGACACTAGCAGTCGGAAGACTAAGGGTGGAGGTATGGGAGACATGCTAGGAACAATGGTGGAGGGAGGTCAACGCTGGTTGTGGGAAGGGCCCCGATTCACTGTCACTATGTGCCTGAAATACAACTGTGGAAGACTTGTAATTTACTTTGGTCTCAATAAAGTTATTGAAAGAAAGAAGAAATAGAATATTTACTTTGTATGTATGGGACCCTGGATTTGATTTCTGGCACTGTATGATTTTTGAGTACCACTATAAGCAACTCACATTCATAGACCTGGGAGTAGCTCTTAAGCACCAAGAGGTGTGACCCCCAAATAAAAATAAAAAATTCTGGCTGGTTCCAAAAAGTAAAATATGCCTTCAAAATACATTTGGGAATGGAGAGAGATAATATAGGGGTTAAGAAGATTGGCTTGCATTCAGCTAACCCCAGTTTGATTCATGGCCCCTGGGCAGAGCTAAGAGAAGCGCTGAACAGCAGGTGTGCCCCCCCCCCAAATAATAAAAAATATCCATTTGAACATGGGAATATCTAATATGCAAAGTAAATTGTTTTTTGGATTATTTAGTCAACACAAAAATATTTCTTGGGCCGGGTAGGTGGCGCTGGAGGTAAGGTGTCTGCCTTGCAAGCGCTAGCCAAGGAAGGACCACGGTTCGATCCCCCGGCGTCCCATATGGTCCCCCCAAGCCAGGGGCGATTTCTGAGCGCATAGCCAGGAGTAACCCCTGAGTGTCAAACGGGTGTGGCCCAA